>NC_056747.1:951473370-951818370 GCF_019279795.1 Protopterus annectens
TGAAATCCTGGCTGTTCTGGTGAGGAGTTGCTTATTTCTGTATAAAGCTCCTAGTTTTTTATGTACTTTTTTATGGTTAATGAAATGTGAATGTCAAACTTGAGGTTATTGTCAATCTCGGCTCCAAGTAGTTCAGTGTGGTCTTTTGGGGGAATAATGGTGTTATCATTGGCTGTAATATTAAATTATGGGATGTTTTGATTGTGTTTGGTGGGTTGGAAGATGAGGAGTTTAGTTTTGTTTTCGTTAAGTATTAACTGTGCATCAGAAAGCCAAGTTTCATCTGAGGAAAAGGCTTCCTGTGTGGTCTTTTGAAGTTCAGGTAGGGAATGGGCTGAGCAGATGATGGTGGAATCATCTGCATACTGTATGAGAGTGGCCTGTTTGGTAGCAGAGGCTAGATTATTAGTGAATATGGAGAAGAGTAAGTGTCCAATGATGGATTCTTGGGGAACCCCAATTGAGACAGGGAATTGGGGGATATATCATTATGCCAAACAACGGATTGCTGGTGGCCAGTCAGGTAGCTTTGGAACCAGTCTGTGACAGACTGAGAAAAGGATAGGTTATTGAGAACAGAGATGAGTTGTTTATGTGAGACCATGTCAAATGCTTTAGATAGGTCTTGGAAAGTTGCAGAGGAGAAATACCCATTGTTTTTATGATGAAGGATAGTGTTAGTAAAAGCAAGTAAGGCAGTGGTTGTGCTGTGGTATGGCCGGAAACCATGTTGAGTGTTAGATAAGAGGTTGTTAGTAAGGAGGTAGTCTAGAACTTGAGAGTGAATGCATCTCTCAAGTATTTTGGAGAGAGGAGAGAGAATTACTATGGGCCGGTAGTTGGTGAGTTCTGTGGAGGGGCCATCTTGTGGAGGGGAATGATGTGGGAAATTTTCCATAGTGAAGGGACATAGCATTCAGATAAAGACTGGTTGATCAGGACTGAGACTTGGGAGATTGTCGGCTGATAGTTTAGTGGGCTTTAGTTTTGAAAGGAGTTTTTTTTTATGTTGGAGGTAGGGATAGGAGAAAGAGAGAATGCAGTGGGTAGATTACTAGGTTTATTTAGAGGGTGGGGGGGTTATGTTGTCTAGCTAGTGATAGAACGGTTTGTGTGAAGTGTGTATTGAAAGATGTGGCAATATTTTCATAGGAGTTCATTTTGTTTGGTGGAGGATGGAGTTAATGGATGCCAAGAACTGCTTGGGGTTGTATTGGGTGGAGTTCAGGGCAGACTGGTAATATAGGATTTTGTCCTGTTTTATTAGTTTTTTTACTCTGTTATGTAATTCAAGGAATTTCTGTCTGTCAGAGGGGTTTTTAGTTTTGAGCCAGTGATTATAGGCTATATCTCGGATTGTCATTTCTGACCTAGTGGTGTTTTGTAGCCATGGGGAGGACTGGGCTTTAACTCTAGTAAGTCTTGTAGGTGCATGGGTGTTTAGGACTTCAAGGAAGGTGGTATTGAAAAATTAGACAGCATCATCTAGGTTGATGGATTTTAGTGGAGTCCAGTTACAGTTTTTAAGGGATGAGTTGAATTTGTCTGGGTTAAAGTTTACTTTATTACGTATTTGCCAATAGGTAACGGGTTTTGCCTGATATACGTGTTTTTGACTAGGAATGTTGGGGCATGATAACTGAGGCTATCTGGTAGGCAGCCAGCTATGCATGATTGGGGGTTCTTGCTGACAAGTATCCAGTCATGAGGAGTATGCTTGTTGGGATTTTTATTTATTCTGGTGGGTGACTGGATGAGTTGGGAGAAACCATGAAGGTTTAGATGGTGGGCTGGATGGTAGTTGGAACAGGATTGCCAGTCAATATTAACATCACCTGAAATTATTGTTTCTTGTGGAAGGTGATGATTTACCCAGCTGGGGAGGTTTTCTAGTGGAGGGATATTATGACCAGGTGGGAAGTGGCATCCTACACACACAGATCACAGTCGCAACATACAATGACACACACTAAAGCCCCTAACGAACACACATACACATACATACTTACTTAAACTTCCACCAATCCATTCACACACCGCACCACTAGAAACACGAAATTCAACATCTCCAAGCGTCAGGATTTTGAAATTCGCGCTTCTGTGTTTTCGTGATTCTGTGATTCGGGTATGTAATTTCGAAATACTGAAATTTGGGATTTCAGTATTTCGAAATTACAAAGTGGACCCATATATATATATATATATATATATATATATATATATATATATATATATATATATATACACATATGTGTGTGTGTGTGTGTCTTTCTCTCTCTGTATATATATATATATATATATATATATATATATATATATATATATATATATATATATATATATATATACACTTTATTACATTATGATAAAAGGGTTACTCTTAAATAATTTTTTTTATTAAAAGTCAAATTATGTTTCACATCTTGATGGATAAATTTTTTTTAAGACTTGAAGATCTTAAGCATTTGCTCAAACATTGGTTGCCTAAAGAAAAAATGCAAAGAAACATAACACTAATCACTGTTTTCCACAGAAAATCATTGCTGGTGAGATTTCTAAGTGTGTACCTGCAATTATTCCCTTCTTTTGGGAGATTTCTCACTTTTTTGAGTTGAGGCAACTGTAGAGTTGCTCTATATAAGTTTAGAAGTATGAGGATGTCTGACGACCCACCATTAGACCAGTAATCAAGGAGCCTCAATCCTCACCCCTGGCAACAGTGGTGAGATTTCTAAGTGTGTACCTGCAATTATTCCCTTCTTTTGGGAGATTTCTCACTTTTTTGAGTTGAGGCAACTGTAGAGTTGCTCTATATAAATTTAGGAGTGTGAGGATGTCTGACGACCCACCACTAGACCAGTAATCAAGGAGCCTCAATCCTCACCCCTGGCAACAGTGGGGGATGTGCACTGGGAGGATAACAAGGTACACACACAGTATTACCAGATGCAGCTCTCTGCATCAAATGCAATTTCCCTTAAGAGCACACAGAGACCACATTTAGTCAGGGCCTGGTTTCTCCCTCTTTCACAAGAACCCCAATAAGACTCCCCACTGGTACAACCATAGAGTTGAGATCTCAACTGTGTGGCCAAGCCAACACCTCCAGCACCCTCTCTGTCCAACCAGTACTTCATGTCCCTATCCAAGTAGCTGACACACAATCTTTGAGGTTTGGTTTATACACACACACACACACACACACACACACACACACACACACACACACACACACACACACACACACACACACACACATACACACACACACACACACACACACACACACACACACACACACACACACACACACACACACACACACACACACACACACACACACACACACACACACACACACACACACACACATACCTAGGAAAGGCTGGCACAAGTTTACTAGCTATGCTCCCTTTGCCAGATTACAAGGTAGTTATCACTGCCACCAGCCAACTCATTATCAGCTACTTTAAGGCACTTAACAAAGGATGTCCAATCTTACTGTGTAATGTTACTATTAACACAAATGGTATTTTGACCAAGAGCAAGGCTATTAGGAGTGGCCTACACAGTGTCACCAAATAAATATTCACAGTGGCCACAGAATTCAAAAGCACAGGGAATATTTAAAACAACATTGAAGGACAGACTCAAATAAATAAAGAAAAATATCTCAACTAAGCTTTGCTATATTCCTGACTATATCTAAGAGAATTACTATACCCTAGTTAACTTACTGAAGAGCAAGGCAGATGTGGTGAATGGATCTTCTAGCTGTTGTCAGGTTCAAGACAGAATACAGAATACTGTGTTTCTCTAAGAGACTTCTTAAATTAATATCTTAAATATTACTGCTGGGATAGCTTGCAGAATGACATCATTTCTTGTATTCTGACTCTATCCCAGGTGAAACGCTCACTGCCGAAAGCTGGCAGTATTTAGCATCTACCTGTGAAAATAATAAGCACGAACACACACAGTTCCTAAAACACAGTTGCCCAGCACAAAAGGCACTAATAGACACGTCTGGTAAATCTTCAGAAGTTTATTCCACATAAAGGTTGAGCGCTTTCATCACACCGTGACTTCTTCAGAACACTACTATCCATACTCCAAACACTTTTATATAATTAATACATCACATGACCTAACACATTCAAACACCTAACATACTTATCTAATTAAAAAATCCTTTAAAAGTGCTAACAAGACTCACTACAACTGTCATAATTTCCCCTTATGTAAATACATTTTAAAACATATGTACATGTTTGCATTCATTCTATGAATACAATTTTATAAATCCTCACCATTATAAAAAACTTGTACAATATTCCACAACATTTTGTATACATTTCATTGATATATACAAAGTCATAATAATACAAGATGTAGGTGACATCCCCTATTATAGACTCATATTGCCTATATTTACCCTATGTTGTCCAAAATTGGTTTAATTGATATATGATCATTAATTCCCGGGTACTCAGAGGCATTGAGCCTAATTTGCCACCTAACCTCTCTATCACTAACTTTCTTTTTTATATCTCCCCCCCTCACATTGTCATTGACGTGTTCCAAGATACCAAATTTAAACTTTGAGCATTCTTTGTTATCTCTCAAGTGCTTCCACAGGGCGTTGTTCTCATCTTTTTTCCTTATACTATAATAGTGATCATAAATTCGGTTACGTAGGCATCTATTAGTTATGCCCACGTAAAAACATGGACAGTTGGTGCACATAGCCAGATACACTAAATTTTTAGTCCTACAATTCCCCCTGTAAAAACTGATTTTAGCTTTGTTAAAGTTTTGCAGAGAGACAGTTACTTCTTCATAAATGTGTTGACATTGCTGACAGGTCCCACATTTGCTTGTTCCCTTAAGTGCCTTACTTGATTTCTTATTGTTTTTCCTTTCCAAAAGACTTTTCATATTTGACCCATTCTTGTGGACAAAACGGGGCTCATTCCCCACTATCCTCAAAACTTCACTGTCAGCGTACAACACTTTCCAGTTTCTCTGAACTATTTCTTTAATGTCTTTACTGTATTTGGAATGCTGTATAATACAAGCCCTCTTAAAATTCCTGCTATCTACGTCCAAGGCTACTGTTTGATCTTTACTTACTATACCTGTGCCGTGTTTGTTCCCCAATAAGGGCTTGTACTTGTTTCCCCATTCCTTAATAATGTATTCACTTACGTCCTCAATCAGGTCCGTAGGGTAACCCCTCTCCCTAAAAAAATCCTTCACCTTACACATTTCCTCCACCACTTCATTCTCTTGAGACGTCATCCGAGCCACCCTGATACATTGCCCTTTAATTATATTTCTTTTTTGGGCCATAGGATGGCTACTTGAAAAGTGTAAATATGAGTTGCTGAACGTATTTTTTCTATATATGTTAGATTTAAATTTCCCATCTTCAATACTTATCCTAACATCCAAGTACGGTATAGTCACTCTATCTTTGTTAAAAGTAAATTTAAAGCTCTCACTACAAGTATTTAGGTATGCACAGAATTGGTCCAACTCATTACTATTACCTTTCCACAATACAAATATGTCGTCCAAAAATCTTAGGTAACAATTAACATACTTGTACCAATCAGATTTGAAGACAAATTCTTTTTCCCAATCGAATACCACCAGATTAGCATATATTATAGTATAAGGAAAAAAGATGAGAACAACGCCCTGTGGAAGCACTTGAGAGATAACAAAGAATGCTCAAAGTTTAAATTTGGTATCTTGGAACACGTCAATGACAATGTGAGGGGGGGAGATATAAAAAAGAAAGTTAGTGATAGAGAGGTTAGGTGGCAAATTAGGCTCAATGCCTCTGAGTACCCGGGAATTAATGATCATATATCAATTAAACCAATTTTGGACAACATAGGGTAAATATAGGCAATATGAGTCTATAATAGGGGATGTCACCTACATCTTGTATTATTATGACTTTGTATATATCAATGAAATGTATACAAAATGTTGTGGAATATTGTACAAGTTTTTTATAATAGTGAGGATTTATAAAATTGTATTCATAGAATGAATGCAAACATGTACATATGTTTTAAAATGTATTTACATAAGGGGAAATTATGACAGTTGTAGTGAGTCTTTTTAGCACTTTTAAAGGATTTTTTAATTAGATAAGTATGTTAGGTGCTTGAATGTGTTAGGTCATGTGATGTATTAATTATATAAAAGTGTTTGGAGTATGGATAGTAGTGTTCTGAAGAAGTCACGGTGTGATGAAAGCGCTCAACCTTTATGTGGAATAAACTTCTGAAGATTTACCTGACGTGTCTATTAGTGCCTTTTGTGCTGGGCAACTGTGTTTTAGGAACTGTGTGTGTTCGTGCTTATTACTTGTGGACTGTTCCTAGTTCTCAGTGTTACCTGTGAAAATACATAGACCTCATATCTTTTGGTAAATGCTGGAAGTCATAAAACAATTTACATTCCTTCATGTTTTCAAAACTAGTAATTAGTTCACTCTGAAGACAACAGAGGAAGCCTCCCAGCACAGACTCTGTGTCAAGCTGCATTGAAAACTGAAAGATGTCATATTTTATTGCGTACCCATAAAGTAGTTTAATTTCAGCTATTTTTCTGAAGTTTTGCTGGACTGAAGTTAACGTCCTGTATTCCAGTTTCCACTGCACAGTTACAATAGTGCATGTACATTTCTGTTCTATTCCAGTTGAACACACTGTGGTTACATTTTAAGCACAAGCACTTTATAAAATATCTTTTCAACACACGTCTGTACAGTTTGATATACACATAACATATAGTTCTAATACAGTTGTAAAACAAGCATCTTATATAAAGCATATTAATATTCAAAATGACATATAATTATTTATAAAATTCCAAATAGCTGTGCGGGCAATATTTTTCTTCATCACAGGGTGCATGAGGACTTGCCCCACTATAAAAATGGTTATAGTTAGCTTTTTTATCCTTCTATATTTTGAGCATTATTTTTATGTTGCTTTCAATCTTTGGTGTATTACACAAACTTAGTCTACAGATGCAGATGTTTTATTTATTTACATCCTCTACATATCTTTTTTCCCTGTGTAGTTTAGCTACAGCCTATGAATGTTAGACTGTCATCACCCATTATGTAGACTGTATTATTTCAACTGGATGGAGCTAAGTACAGTACACTAAAGAGAACCAAGAAAAACTTCCATTCCATGAAACAGTAAGAGGTCATGCAAGGTCATGTAAGAAGTATATATTAGCTATACCTATGAAATTCTTCACACTCAGTCTATACAAAAACTATTAACAATCAAAATTAATAATTAAAAAATAAAAAGTTAAAAACTAATTGAAACATACATATAAATCTAGACCATAGCAATACCCCTAAGCTAAACTGAACTGCAACTTAATCATAATGCATATTCTATCCTGAATACATCATAATAATGTAAAGTACATGAATATAATTACATGATAAAATAATAAACTTAAAAATACTTAGCCAATATCCATGCAAAAATCACACAAAATGAAAAATAAACAAACACTGAACAGGAATATCAAAAAGCTCAACTAATTATTTGAACTGACTCTGTAAAAACTCAACAGTAAATATTACAAAGAAGTAAAGTAAAAAAAGTAAGCAAATAAATAAACAAGTAAAGGCAAATAAACAAGTAAAACCAACTACCAATGAAAAAATTCAAAAAGAAATGAAGTTAAAAAAGTAATTAAGTTAATAAATATGTATAAAGTTAACAATTGGCCTAGTTTTGCAAAGGGGGTCTAGTATTTGTCAGCCTTTGAGGATATGATCAACAGACGGCATTGCTTGACCAGGGATGGCTTGCAGCTGTCTTCTCTAGAGTTTTGATTATTAGCAAAGACATTGTCTACCCCCATAGTGCCTTTGTTTAGGCAATGCCAACCTAATAAACCTACCAAGACAGTGAAACAAGCAAAGGAAAATATGAAAGTGTTACTAATCAATGCTAGGGATCTAAACAAGAAACTCCAGTCCCTACAAGCCCTTCCACCCTAGAAGACATTGACATACGTATAGTGACTGACACATGGTATAAAATAGCGGAGAGCACTCCAACTGTGCAGAGCTATGATGCCTTCCAAATGCTTAGACTAGCTACTGCTCAGGAGGGGGAAAAAGTGGAGGTCTATCAGTCTACATTCAGAAGAGAGTCACACTGAGGCTGGTAAAGCAGCATGATGCACTAGAGGTTCCTCATGTCCTAATAACCATAATAAAGTTCCCACACTAGCTAGCTATAGGATTTCCTTTATGACAAAAGAAAGCCATGACACCTATCAGTAGGAACTAGAATCACTCAATATTAATCCCAGTGCGGTTTTCCTAGGTGATCTAAACTATACAACTATAGTCTGGAAAACCTACACCATGACTAGTGCACAAGCACAGAGATTCCTGCGCTATGTCAATACAAATGCTCTGAAACAATTAGTCAGAGTACCTAATAGGGGGAATAACATCTTGGATCTTGTCCTTACTAATATGGGAGCATCTTGCACCATCCCTTGCGTATCTTCATCACTTGTTAGGTCTGATCATTAAGCAGTCTCCTTCAAAATAAAACTAAAACCAGAGATCCCTTAAACACAAGGTACCTTTAGAAATTTCTTTAAAGATAAACCACCTACTCCTAAGTGATATATTGGCAAGCTTCCACCAAACCTAGTTAACTCCACTGTATTGTACTTAGGTCTTGCAGAAATTTACACCACCACACTATGGCAGCATGTAAACAGCTGCATAGATGCAGCTGCACCACATATGAACAAGTGCAGGGCAAACCCAAGAAACAAACCTACACTGTGGAACCATAATATCAACAAGCTTTATAATAAAAGAAAAGAAAATTGCTCAAAAGGAAGAAGAGTAATTCATAGCCTCTTAGAGCCCTTGTCACTGAAATAAACAAACAATTCAGGAGCATAATAAAGTCCACCAAAGCCAAGTTTGAGGCTAAAGTACTGTACTGCTAATGGACAGATGCAGCTCCTAAATGCTTTATTTCATGCATGGGTCCCCTCAAACTATCTATGGTATGATCCCACTTATTCTTATTAAAGGCAATATAAAATTATCAGCCATGGTATGGGCAAGGTCAGTCAATAACCAAATGGGATAGGTTATTTCTAGCACACACAGGAAAATTATGTATATCAATTTATATATATATATATATATATATATATATATATATATATATATATATATATACACACACACATATATGGATCTATATTAATTCATCAAAAACTAATTCCAGTGAACAGCCATTCATCAAACAGAAACCAGAGAATGGCCATTCATTAAATGTTCACTATGGTGAACATTTTTCTATGGGAAGGGAATTACTTTTCCCCCACACCAACCGTAACACAAACCACATTATATCAAACCCACCAAGGTGGGGGGGCAGACCCACTACACCCCCCACTTATATATACCAGCAACAAGATCGCACTGTAGTGAGGAAAATGGCAAACTTCCTAATGCTGTCCAACTTACTCCCTTCCATTATAAAATCATTCACTGAAGAGAATGTACAGTGAAGAGCCATTCTCTGGTTTGTGTTCAATGAATGGCTACTCGCTGGAATAAGTTTTCGAAAAATTATTATAGGCCCTATATATATATATATATATATATATATATATATATATATATATATATACACACACACACACACACACACACACACACACACACACACACACACACACACACACACTAGGTTTAAAATGGCCCACAAGAGCAGCTAGCCTGGTACTTACCTATAAACCTAAAAAACCTTTGAAAAATCCTGACCCTTCAAGTACTTACCCATGAGCCTAAAAAAATCTTTGGAAAAATCCTGATCCTTCAGGAAAAGACCTGTGCACACAAACCACATCGGAAATCACAAACTTCTAAGGATAAATATAAAAACAGTCTGAAGCATTTAAAAACACGAGTAATACACTACAGTAAATATTCATTACAAAATTCTTATGAACATTTCCCTCCAAACATATAATAGTGGTAATGCTAGAGCCAAAACAGTAAATATTATTAATAATAATTAAATTTGTTCTACTGTGAAATATCAGTCTCTACAATGCTGGGCAAACAGAAACACAGAAAAAAACAATACCTGAAAAAGAAACAGAGAAGGGCAAAAAATTAACTTTAAGCATTTTTTATGATTGCTTGCCCCCTCTACTCCCCCCTCCCCCCCGACAGGCTTATGTATACCAATTCCATAGTCGTACCAACTCAAAAAAAAAATGAAAAATCTCTCAAAATAAGTGAATCACTGCTGATACATACTTAGAAATTGTGCTGGTAATGATTTCCTATGGAAAACAGCGATCAACATTGCATTAAATAACTTTTTTTCCCCATCAGGCAACTAAATTTCAAGGAATTTTGCCTTAACCACTTGTAGAGAACCAATTAAATACTCCTTTAAATTAAAAAAGCACATTAAACTGTAACTATCCAGCTAAGCACACCTCACAAAGTCCTCTGGCAGTTATAGTCACCTCCATTAATGATCTCCCTGCCATCTGACTCAGCACAGTCAGTCCCCAAGCATTAAAATGTATCCTTAAAATATGCCACAAACTCAAAACAGCTCCCTTAATGAAACATATCATCCAGCCTAGAACCTAACGTTGACGTATGACAAAGAAGCAAAAAAAAAAAAAAATGAAAGATCTGGATGCAATAAAAAAAAAACTCGGCCAACAATAAAAAAAAAACATTTCCTGTAACAATGAGTCCAGAAACAGAAAACATAAAGCACCTCCTCTCCTAAATAACTGTTCCAAAAATAAAACTCAGTCATTCAGCAAAATGCCAGAAAATCCAAAAAAAATCCAAAACACTTTTCAAGAGTGTTTTAATCTTGGCTATGACATTTTTCCTTTTGCTGTACAACCTGTTTATGTTTGGATACCACTAGGGAGTTTTGTGTTTTGAGTTAGTTCTAGGCTTATTTCTGGTGCCGCAGCTATCTCTGTTTATTTATTGACATGATTGTACAAGGTTTCTGTTAACAATTTCACATGGGCAGCTGTGTTCCCAGGGCTTGGGGGTTTGAAATTTTGACAGGTTATCATTAGTAGTAGAAAGTTTGCCTTAGAATAGTTCCTAAATGTTACGGAGTTAGCCAGGGTCATAGAAACTGATTTTTATTAAGAAGGAAACCGTTTTGTGATGCCCAGAGCAAAGAGAACTTGGAAGGAGTAGAGTTTCTTGTTTAAGGTCCTGGCATTAAGATGTAACACCTTCAGATTCATTTGGGTTGCTTTTACTATGTTGGAAGGTTTGTCATTTTTGCATCGCCTAAAAAGGCACTACGGGAGAGGACAATGTTTTAGCCAATATTCAAAAGCCTGGAGTGGACGGGTGAAGACCATCCTTCACAAACGCAACATGGTCTGATGACCATATCATCCCATACTGACAAATATTTACCTGCTTGGAATGACACCAGGAACTAAGCCAATTATTGAAGTCAGTCCTGTTTTGTTTATGTTGTGGCATCATTTGTGGTGAATGCTGCTCAATGATAGACACATACCAGCCTGGTACACATAATCCAAAAGCTAGAGAATGTCTCTGTTCATAAAGTACAAGGAGGCACGTCAGGACATTTATACCCACATGGACTGTGACTGAGTCATACTGCTACTTGTGATCTAATGACTCGAGTGCATGGGTGATTTAGTGGCCCCTGTTAGACAACTGACCATGATTTCCTCCTTACTCAGCCTGGTGAGCAGGGCATCGCTGTATGTTTTACAATGGAGTCTCCTATGACTAAAATATCGGGTTGTGTGTTCACATGCCATATCGGCTTTGTATTTGAAGCTCCAAATGAAGTGGCTGTATGTGTCATGTTAGGTGTTGTCCTAGTGAAGTGCTTTTGGAGTTGCTGAGGATTATTTTTGTAGGATGAATGTCCAGAAGCTCTTTGGGATTTAGGAAGGTTTCTTTTAAGTGTCCCAGCACATGTTGGTCTATGTTTTGGATCAGTTGTACATGAGGTGGCTGTAATGCTTAGAAAAAAATGTGCAAACAAATCAATAGATTTTCATATTTATTTTTAAATAAGTAAGATTCAGTAGGTTTAAGCATATTTTTATTTTTATTTATTTCACTAGGGAAATAATTAAGCACAACTGCTTCTTTTGATGGGTAACCTAGAATCTAGCTAAGTGGCTTGATAAGTCGTGCAGTATGAAGGTGGTGAGAGGGGAAACTTAAGCAGGGTTTGACAGCACAGCATAGTAGCAGCTCATAGCCTTAATGCTGACTGTCACACTTCCAGCCATGACTGTAAAAATCTGAGGAACGAATACAATTTAGTTTACTTAATTATGCAGCACAGGCAAAGTTAAACTGCAAAATGCTTCCCAGAAAGAAACAGTCCAGGAGGTGAAGACAAAAACAGTGATAGCTGCATGGTACAGGTGGCTAAAGTCTTGACTGCATCCCAGATGGCCAGGGATCCACTAATGATCCACATGCTGGATTGGTGCTCTAGCCCACTACAGTGGCAGAAGGAGATACACAGCATGTAGTCTATTGGCCAAGAACATGTACCTGACTCCACCAAACCACATGTGCATGGTAGCCTTCGTGTGACATGTGCTACAATGTGTACACAGACAGGAAAGGCATAGCAGGCCCTTACATCTGTGAGCTTGAAAGATAGCCATTACCGAAGGGTTAAGTCTGGAAAACATAAAATTCCTCATGGCAGCCTAGATGTCAGCCTCATTGTAACCTTTTCTCACCCGACTGATATGAAAGAATTGGAATGGCCATGGTAAGTAATATAAGGATAGGCAGGCTTGCAGAAAGAAAGAAAAAACTTTATTTTAAAAAAATCATTGAAGGCATTGATGAAAGCATGACAATGAAGTAATGATGTTAAATTAATTTTACATCGCATGCACTCCAGTCAAGTTAAGGAAATGAATTAAGTTACTCAGCAATATAATAATTTACTTAGTAATAAAACATAAAGAGAAGAGGCTGGACTCTGCCCTTCTGAGCTGGGAATTTCTGGTTAAAGGTTTATAGTGCCTGAATATTTGAACTGTATCTTACTGAAATTGGTCCACCTTGTTTGCTGTAGCATAGACTAGATCCAAGCCTGCTGAATCTAGCTTTGTTTATATGCTTGTTGTTTGCTTGCTTGTTATTTCCCTGGAACGCTAATTCCACCTAATACACGGCTTCTCAGTGCTTCTGTGGATCACTAGTGATATCTGCATTGCTTACTGTACTTATTTCCTTGTTTCACTTGAAAGAAAGTTACTGTTTGTCGTTTTTGCATTTAAGTTACCTGTAACACATTGCACTTAAGTTACTTGGCACTTGCTCACTAAAGCAATTATATAAGTCAGCACTAAAAATTAAAAGCACTACACCCTCACTCCCCACTGGCCCTGGTTTTCAATTATTAAGGAATTCCCAATATTATTCTAGCATGTCCAAAGGTCAGTTGTCAATCTCCTCTCCGGTCCACCTGGTGAATCTGGGAATCTTGAGGCAATGTTACAACTGCCTCATGTACACAGACAACCCTCTCCTCCTCCCAACAAATTCCAACACGTGAGAGATGCAACCATATAGCCAAAATGGAGGCTAAGCTCTCTCAACTCAGTACTGGCATAACCAGTCAGGAGGAGAAGGAAACCACACTCACTACAATTCCAGTCTCACATAGACCTACCACAACAGCAAACCAAACACATAATCACACAAAAACATACTCGGAGGCTCTAACTAAAGATCTGCTGAAGCAGCAGAGACCTCCAAAGCAGACACCCAAGCAGCTGCTACCCCAAAACAAAACATGTGCAACACATATCTCACAAAGCCAGTGTGCCGAACAGTCACAGCCCTTAAGACTAAACAACACACCTGATACACTTGTAATAGGTGACTCTATCATCAGGCACACTGACGTCCCGCTCACCAGGCTGAACAAGGAGAGGGTCACGGTGAGCAGCCTGTCGGGCGCTAGGATCCGCCACATAACACAAGCACTCAGGTCACTCCAAGGCAAGTACAAATATGACTCAGTCTTTGTCCATGCTGGTGTGAATGACCTGAGACGTACCTCCCTGGACTACATGAAAAGAGACATAAAGGAGCTCTCTGAGCATGTAGCCCAGGCCGGTATGACCCTGACCTTGAGTAGCATCTTACCCTCACCAAGAATGATGCCACAATATGAAGACAAGATGATCAATTTCAACAATTGGCTTAGGTACTGGTGTCATTCAAAGTGGATCCAATGCCTGTCAGCTTGGGATGATATGCTCGACAAGCCACGATGCTCCGCTAGGGACGGCTTGCACCTGTCACCCCTGGGCTTTCGGATATTGGCAAAGGCTCTTGCTACCCCATAGTGCCTTTTTTAGGCAAGGCACAAAAGACAAACCCACCTCCATAGGTATCACAAGGGATAAGAAACTAAGAGTAATGCTACTCAACGCCAGAAGTCTAAACCTCAAGATGCACGCACTCAAAACTCTCCTTAGCATGGAGAACATCGATATCTGTGCAGTAACAGAAACCTGGTTCAGGGCTCCCGAGAGCACCCCAGCACTACCAGGTTATACCTCATACCATGCTTTTCGCCCCAAAACTTGGACCGAACCACAAAAGGAGGGGAGTATCGATATTCATCAAAGATACCCACACCTCCAGGTTGGTGGCAAAGCACGAAGCATCAGAGACTATCCATGTGCAACTAACAGTGGGTAAAACTGCCTTCCAGTTTATAGCCTGCTACAGACCACCCTCACAAACCCAGGAACCCCACTCGGCCTTCCTGAGAACACTGGAAAATATGAAGGTCTCTCCAAACACCATTATATTGGGCGACTTCAACTACCCAAACATAGACTGGGAGCATTACTGTAGCTCCAACACCCTAGCCCAAAGGTTCCTAGAATTTATAAACTCAAATGCTATGGAACAACTTGTTACCACTCCCACAAGAGGGGAAAACATACTGGACCTGATCATCACCAACATGGGGACTCTATGCTCCAGACCAGAAGTGTATCCCTCACTGGTAAGATCAGACCATAAACTAATCTCACTGGATATTCACATCCCGACACTACCCCCTGCCCAGAAAACCACAGTGAAAAACTTCTCTAAAGCAAATTTCACACTCCTCAAAACTGAGGTGGAATCCTTCAAAGCCCCAGGGCCTGTGGAAAATACGGCCCAGACCGCAGAATCCTTTATAAATGCATTCTATGAACACCTTCAGGAATGCATGGATCATGCGATCCCAAATAAAACCAAGACCCAATCCTCCAAAGGCAGACGTCCTGTCTGGTGGACCCCAGCCATAAACAAACTATACAATAGAAGGAGGAAGCTACTAAATGATAGAGCAAAATCCCAAAAAGGGAAGGCATCACTGATCAGTATTAGCAAAAAACTACGGGCACACATAAAATTGTGTAAGGCCAGCTTTGAGAGAAAAATTGCACAGGACACTAAGGATAATCAAAAGGCTTTCTTTAGTTATGTTAGGAACCTGGGTGGTAATTCCCAGATATGCTCAGAATTAGTCCAAAATGACAAAAAATACACCGAACCCACAGACATTGCCAACATCCTAGCTGACAGGTTCAGCGCAAACTCCCCCCCCCCCCCCCAAAGGGGAAATATCTATCCCAGCAGAGTGCTGCCCCCTGACATCTCAGATGCTCAGTTAAGAGCCGCCCCCCCAAAGCAAAAAACACAGCATCAATGGGACCAGACGGTGTCCCGGGCTGCATCCTACATGAACTCCAAGAAGAGCTAAACCCAAACATAAAACTACTGTTCAGTCTCAGCCTTACTACAGGATATGTGCCCAAAGAGTGGCGTACAGCAACAGTGGTCCCTCTCCATAAAGGTGGTGCCTCAACGGATCCTGGAAACTATCGCCCCATAAGCCTGACTAGCTTGGTCTGCAAAGCTATGGAAAGGATCATCATGGACCTCATAAATAAAGATATTGGGGACCTACAAACACTGGATCCTACCCAGTTCGGCTTTGTTAAGGGCAGATCCTGCCTCTTAAACCTGGTTGATTTCTTTGAAACAGTCACCAAGGCTATTGACGAGGGAAGGTGGTCCACACAGCCTACCTGGACCTCGCAAAAGCCTTCGATACAATACCCCACTCGGGCATTATAGATAAGCTCACCAGCTTAAATATAAACCCCTATGTCACTAGATGGATTGCAAACTGGCTCAAGGACAGAACCCACATGGTTAGAATTGCTGGAGCCATGTCAGACTCCAAACCAGTTACAAGTGGTGTCCCACAAGGCTCAGTCCTGGGACCTCTCTTGTTCGGTATATATTTCTCGGAGGTACAGGCCAACACGGAAGGACTGTGGCTGACCAAGTTCGCAGATGACTGCAAACTGGGCGCCATAATCGACTCTCCAGCCGACACAAGCATCCTCCAAAAGGGCCTCATAGAAACAGACAACTGGTGCCAGTGCCATGGCCTCAAGCTAAATGCCAAAAAGTGTATAGTCATCCCCTTTGGCAAAAACAAACTGCCCACAAATTACCACATAGGTGGTAATCCATTAAGTACAGAAGAAGTAATTAGGGACCTGGGGACCCAAGTTGATAGCAATCTCTCATTTGACAACCATGTGGCCAAAGTGGTTAGAAAAACATTTTATATAGCCCACCTAATCATGAAGGGATACACATGTAGATCAGGGGACATCATCGTGCCTCTTTACTCATCCCTCATCAGGCCCATAATTGAGTACAATGCCCCTTTTGAGATGTACCTTACCAGACACCTGCAGCAACTAGAAAGACCCCAAAAGTACCTCACCAAGAGGATCAAAGGGCTCAAACAGATGCCATATGCTGCCCGGTTAAAGAAACTCCAGCTCTACTCAGTGGCATACCGCCTATTCAGAGGCGATCTGTGCCTGACATATAAAGCCATGTCCAACCCGGAATTAATGGACATGCTGCACCTCAGAAAATCCAAATCCCATCGAGCTACACGCTCGAGAGACTTGAACCTCAGCACTGAAATAAATAGGACATGCTGGAGGGACAGATTCATAACCCAGAGGCTCCCTTCACTCTGGAATAAAATCCCAGTCCAGGTTAGGCAGAGTCCCTCATTGACTCTCTTCAAGAGGAATCTTGATGAGTGGATGGGAGATCGTAGGTTTACCCCGGGTATCACTTCTGTGTCACTGTTAGACAGAGGCACAGTATACTAACCTCGAAAAAGGGCATAGCAAAATAAATTTAAAATGGGTGGCGAAAGCCAAACACATTCTGGCTAGGCTTATAAATGCCCTAGGGCAGATAGCCTAGTATGAACCTATGAACCTATGAACCTATAAAGGCTCTGAAATAACAATACAATCAATACAAAAACAAGAGTATAAAACCAATGACTGTATCCTGTCTTAATGACATTTATGCAATAAACAGTATGGGAAGCCAAATCAGAAACCATCAACAATATGTAAGGCACAGAGCAGAATATCAAAGCACAGGTATTTGTAATACCAAAACACAACTATTTATTATCTATTATTCATTATACACGTCTCATATTAAAATTTCAGCATATGCTGATAGTTTTCTTTCTATTTACTACAAAACAAATTCTTCTTGAAAAATAAAAACAAAGATGACTACATTTATCACGTGCATTTCATTTAATTTCCTCACAATAGTAGTATCAGAGCACATCCTTCCAGATAATATTCTCATATGCTGAAAATACATCTTGCTGAAAGAGTTTGTTGTTCTTTTTCCCTTGTACACTGCTACACACATTTAAAACTATACTGATATTGTTAACCTATTATTTGCATTTTCATTACCAATTCAGAGATTATTTCTTTATTTGCTTTATTTTGTAAAACTGTGCAACTAAACGATAAATATTATACCTCAACTTCTATTCCTTTTTTACAGAGATACTTTATATCACAACTTAATCATTACTCAGAGTATATATGGTCACTATTTACTCCTTAAGATCATCATAACTGCAAGGAATATTTCATATTTACTTCTTCACATATGATGACTGTATACAACGTATCCCAGCATCAGTGCCCATGAATGACATTATCACATACCTTTTAATTGCCCAGATTTTCACAGAATGTCCAGATTTTTGTCTCATATTTTTTATCTGTCCCTCATAAAATTTGGGTTTTCTGGCAAATCACCAATGACTGAAGTCACTAAATGATGACATACATTAGAGTTTCAGACTTCATATCCTTCAGAAAATACATGCTAACACAAATTCTATTATTTTAACAACTTTCTAAGCTTATAAAAGGAATATTTAAAATATGTCACTATTTTTAAGCCTTTTTCCCCATTATTTTAGGATTTGTCTGGACGTCTTGCACTATGAAGTTGTGAGATATGCTTTATCATTTTTTTGAATCTATGACGACAGTATAACAATGATGCCTATTATATAAACTTGCACCTCATCCACAATACTTCATCAAAACTATTTTCAATATAAAGACATTGAAAAACATGGATATCAGAATCAAAAACAAAGTAGTCATTAGAATAATATACTACATGGGATAATGGGAGCTAATACTATCAAGGATTGCTCACTTAACCTGCCTGGGACTTCAGTTTAAGTTTCCTGTGTCAGAGGGGTAAAATCCATTGGTTTCTGATTGCCATTTGAAAAGGGCAGACTCCCCGATATTACCAGCAATTAGACTTTTAACTCCATCACTTTTTTGAACATTTTTTAAAGTGTATTAGTTGTGTAGTTTCGTGCATATGTAAAACTACACATGATAGTTAGGAGTTGAATTAAAGCACTTTCTAGAGACCTAAACCCATCTGGGATCTAGAGACTGATCACATGATAATTCTGAGGCCTGTTTGCATTTTCCCTGCCTGGAACTTCAGACTTTTTTTGATGAGAACTGTGCAAAAGCCTTTGGTTACTGGATGCTAGCTGAGAGGGGCAGATCATCACCAGTGATTGGACTGTTTAACACCAGCACTTTTTTGAAACTTTTAAATCGGTATCTGTTCAACAAAAGCTGTACATTTTGCAATGTAGCAGTAAGTAATAGCTGCTCAGCTGGTCAGGGTAATTTGCAGTAATGTAGCAGCCACCCTGACCAGCTAAACAGTTAAAGGCCACATTTTCTAACCAACAGACTTTGCACAATTCCTGACTCTAACATAAGGTTGTTACTATACTTTCTGTTGTTAGATAAGGCCTCCAGCTGTCCACATTTCATGGCTATTCTTGGTGTACTATTGCCACTAGTTCTTAATGAAGCGGCCTTTGGTTTACAGTTGCTCTTATTCTTTTCCAGATACACAGACAGCTATTGTTGGCATGTAAAATATAAGAGATGGATTACCTTCTGTCCTACATGCTACTTGCCTCTTACTTTATTATACAGTTGTTATATCAATCAATCTGCTTGTGGGCCCTTGGGCCATTCACTTTGTTGTGTCACTTCTAACAGTTATGGTTTCCATGCCACTTTCTTGCCCAGTGTACTATTATCTTGCATATCCTATCTTTTCTGAGTAGCAACTGATGTATTGTATAGTTGCTCTCTCTAATTAAGCTCTTTGTGGCTCCCATATCATTCACTGCTGCTACTGCTGCATAGCTTTTAACAAATATCACTTTGGTCCCATACCATTTCCTGTCCTGTCTTCTATTGCTGCACTGTATTATTATTACTGCACCGTTGTTCTGTCTAATGAAATAATTTGTGCCCCCTATGACATTCACTGTTGCAGCATAACTTTTAACAATTAACACTGTTGCACTGTGCCATTTCTTGTTCTGTCTTTTGCTGTACTCTATCCCTACCAGTGTTGTGGCCTATGTATTCACCATCCCCACTGTGACTATGATATTGTGGTTGCATGCCTGAGGGTGAACAATCTTAGATGTCCCACTCTGAAGGAGATGCAGAGAGACCCTTTTGAGTATCCCTCCCAGGTCTTCAAGGAGGGGAATTCATTGGAACTAAGCAATATATACTTAGGCTTTGCTGTGGGGGTCTGTGGAATTGTCTTACTTGTGAGTATGCTCTGAGGTTATAAGTGGAAATGGTTGCACATTAAGAGTATCTTGAGCTCTGGGTCATTTTTTAACCACGGACCCCCCCCCCCCACACACACACACACATACAACATACTTTTACTGGTTTTGGACCACACAAAATGTGCACATTCTTTTGGATTGACCTTCCTGATCACTTCAAATGTGTGCTTACTTACCAGAGTTATATTTATTATTTAATAAAACAAA
Source organism: Protopterus annectens (assembly GCF_019279795.1). Lineage (NCBI taxonomy): Eukaryota > Metazoa > Chordata > Ceratodontiformes > Protopteridae > Protopterus > Protopterus annectens. The sequence goes on from NC_056747.1 coordinate 951,493,758, forward strand.
ATGTGTGTGTGTGTGTGTGTGTGTGTGTGTGTGTGTGTGTGTGTGTGTGTGTGTGTGTGTGTGTGTGTGTGTGTTTTCCAGCAAGAAGTGAAACAAAATTTAGCAACCAGTAATAAAATTTACCATTTATACTGCTGTCATTATAAACTACCAGTATCCACACCAATCAGTTATGGCCACCTGGGTTAGTACACCCCAAATGTCTGATTGTGATCAACAAAAGGCCACAGTAAAGTATTCCAATTTGCTTTATACAATTGCACATCAGTCCTGGAAAGCCAAAACTAATGACTGCTTAACTTGATCATGACAGTAGGAACAGTCATACTCATCCTCACACAGTGCCTCGGCATAGCAATTATAGTCCCATTAGTGACTGTGCATACATCATATGTGTAATTATAGTAAATATAACTGTTTATGGATACAGTTAGGTATTTCAAGTCTATTTCACACAAATACAAAATAGCCATAGTAAAGTATGCCATCTTATTTCACATTGATGCCATTAGTCCTGCAGAGCAACTTGGGCAAATAAGATGGCAAGTTGCTTTCATCCAGAGACAACCCCCCCCCCCATCTCTACCCAGCAGTTATAGCCACTTTGCTATGTACACCTCATCTGAGTAAGAAAAAAATAGTTCCTAAAACCACACAAGGTTCACTCTGGAGACCAAATCAGAGTATGAGACCCTAGAACGTAGATAATGTCCAAATAATAATCCAAAAGAATAAAAAACCTTGGAATATGAAAGACGTGGTTTTAATAACGCTTGTGACCAACAAAAATGCGTTTTCGAATATCTTCCTCAGATACAGACACAAAATCAATTACATTCTTCAATAAAAACACCCTTCTTTTATACATTAAATAAATTGATTCATTAACTTCAATTGCTTATTAATTGCAACATAATTACAACATAATTAATTGCAACTGAACCTGTGAGAAATGGCCTGAATGAATATGGTATTTCTGTAGGTTCTGTAATGAATCTATATAATATTTGAATGTGTATTTGTTTGTATAATTTAAAAACATTTTATTAATCTTTAAAACTGTTATTACAAATATTAAAATTAATTTAACAATAGATTTATGTTAAAAAATATATATGCAATTAAAAGAAATCAGGGGTGGCATGTGGGAAACAAAACTCGAATATAGAGAGTTATTCTGGCAAATAATCCTGGAAGCTACTAAGGAGCCTGGTTTAAATGAAATGCTTTCAATTACTCCAGTTCTTAAATTAAGAGCTGCTAAGTTGTAATTCATTATTTTGTCCACTAGAAGGTAGTATTATATACAACAAACATTAAAGAATACAACAAAACCTTTTAATTGCATATATATTTTTTAACATAAATCTATTGTTAAATTAATTTTAATATTTGTAATAACAGTTTTAAAGATTAATAAAATGTTTTTAAATTATACAAACAAATACACATTCAAATATTATATAGATTCATTACAGAACCTACAGAAATACCATATTCATTCAGGCCATTTCTCACAGGTTCAGTTGCAATTAATTATGTTGTAATTATGTTGCAATTATTAAGCAATTGAAGTTAATGAATCAATTTATTTAATGTATAAAAGAAGGGTGTTTTTATTGAAGAATGTAATTGATTTTGTGTCTGTATCTGAGGAAGATATTCGAAAACGCAGTTTTGTTGGTCACAAGCGTTATTAAAACCACGTCTTTCATATTCCAAGGTTTTTTATTCTTTTGGATTATTATTTGGACATTATCTACGTTCTAGGGTCTCATACTCTGATTTGGTCTCCAGAGTGAACCTTGTGTGGTTTTGTGTACTGAAAGTTCACTCTTTCATCTCTCAATTGGTTATAAAAAATAGTTCCTCTCAACATCTAAGTACAGGAATCAGGGGCAAAGTAAAAAATGAGAAACAAAGGACCAGGGATATATTTAAATATTGTTCTTAGAGCAAAGTCACAATTAATTATTGTTTGAACATATTTCATAAAAATGGCCAGCAGAGCAAAGCTGGACTGCTTAAACTGAGCAAAGAGGGTAAGTTACTTTTGTCCAAAATATCCCCAACCCCCATGTAGCAGTTATAACCACATTGCTTTATACATTTCATCTGATTTTAATTAAAAATAATACCTCTCAACCTCTTAAGACAAGAATCGGGGACAATGTCAGAAGATAACAAAGGGCAAAGGCCTATAATTAGAGTTACATTTTAAGTATGGCTTTTGCATACTTAGAATAACAATTTCTGCATTAGTATGAGTTTTCAGAGACCACAGTATTTTACATCTTATCTCACACAAAGGCACATTAGTCTTGAATGTCATAATGCTTAAACTGAGCAAACTAGAGGGTAAGTTACTTTCACCTACAAACAAGCCCCACCTCACAAAGCAGTTAAAAACCACTTTTCTTTTCATCTGATTCTGATAATACCTCTCAACCGCCTAGTGAAAGAATCAGGGACAAAGCCAAAAAATAATATGGCCAAATGTCCAAAATCAGGGAGTTAAAATAAATATGGCTTATATATAATTAGTAAATTTACATTAGCATCATTCCCTGAGTCCACATTAAAAGTATTGTTATTGTTACAACTTATTTTATAAAAATGTACACTAGTCCTGCAATGTCAAACTGCTTAAATTGAGCTCAGAGTACCTGACTCTATTCTTTAAACTTCCTAGGTTCCTCAACATTCTCTGGTGACCCAATTAGCTGCAAAAAGGGAGGGTTTAGGCAGGGAAGCACTATTCACTGATTGCAAAGGCAGCTCATCACACTAATAATGAGCAATCATGTACTGTCTGCAGATCCGGGAAACAAGGAAACACTATTGAATGCACTTACAAGCCAGCTTTCAAACGTAAAAATGGAAGAACTGGCTGCATTCTATTTCTGGATAACTTGGAAACATAACATACAGTGTGTGGCTGGCCATGCTACATCCCAGAGTTATGGGCCCTGGGAAGCCACCAGAATCACCCCTATTTGTAATCCACCATTGGGTATGGTGGTGGTAACATTGGCAGTGAAGGATGTGAAGGTGCCCAGATGTAAAAGTCTGAAAAGAAGTGATCCAAGAAGGAGGTCATCTCTCTGTTTAATTGGAAAATCAGTTAGCTTTCCTAATAGTGTGACAATGGTACAAAAACCAAAAATAAAATGCCGCCAGACCACCAGGCTGATAAAACGCTATTTATTAAAACCAACATATCAGCAATTCCCCTTCATCAGATAACCATTCAATAAAACCTTTGACATATAACAAAAAACACCAATAGCATTTCAGTAACAAGGTCTCTGCCTCTTTAGAAAAGGTTTTAGAGGTACTACCTCATTTAAACCTGGAGTTCTATCTGCTCTTAACTCAATTATCCACTTTGTTTCATTAAATACAGTTAAAGTCACTAGATCTCCAGCTCTTACACTTATGTTCACAACCTGCAACACCATAAAAGCAAAAGTATGTCCTTCATTATTTATAATATGTTGGTATAAAGCATTATGAACATTCACTGAATGTAATGCTGATAAATGCTGGAAAATTCTTTCTTTCAAATGGCAATTAATTTTGCCTACATAGAATGAGCAGCAGTCACTCCACTTAGACAAATATATCACATTCTTGGTTTGGCAATCTGCATACTGTCTGAAAGAATAACATTTACCAGTTACAGGATGAATAAAAACCATTGTGTTTCAGAATGCATGAACATGTCTTACAATGTCTACATGCAAAGGTTCCTTGTCGTGAAGAACCTTTTGTCATGTCCATAACTTTTTCATTGCAAAGTAAACCTTTCAAGTTTCTATTACATTTGAAACTAAAAGAGGGTGCTGCACCTACTATATTTTTAGGTTTGTTACCTGTTAACAAAATTTTCCAATTGCATCTTATAATGTCACATACCCCCCCATATTGTTACTATACTTCAAAATCACACACATGTGACTGCCCTTGACGCTACTACAGTTTTTATGTTTGTCCATTATTCCTGCCCCTTTGTCAGAAAACCATGGCTTAGTTTTAGTAAACCTATCTAATTTACTAGCTTCAAACACCTGTTGGTCTTATTTGTTGGTTTTAATAAATAGCATTTTATCAGCCTGGTGGTCTGGCGGCATTTTATTTTTGTTCTTGTACTATGGCTCAGTTGCAAGCCTGACCTTTGGTGTAGTGTGCCTTGTATCTTCTTTGTATTTCTCTAAGTGTGACAGTGGTGTTCAGACCTTGAGGAGTTAGCAGTGACATGACAAATTTTATTGCAGATTGATTTCAGAGATGCCATATTTCTGCCAGAAGCTGCAGCAATTAATAAAAGTCTATAATCTTGGTTTTGTTTTTTCATTTTCAGTTTGAACTTGACAGTTCAATGTTTGCTCCAGCCATATCCCCAGGTATTTGAATAATGTGATGGCTTCACTTAGAATATTTCATGTTCTGTTTATGTGAGTGATGGAGGAGACTTTTGGCAGTTTTTGATAAGTTCAAAAAAATCATGTTTTTTATTGGAGTTAAGAAGTAGTTTTTAAATGGAACCAAGAAGAAAGAGCGAGAAGGTCATTTTGGAGCTGGTTCTGGAACATACAGTGTGATGGTATGTATGACCATGTCATCGCACACAAGATGAAACAGAGGTGTCATATGTCAGTTGGTAGTTTATTAATGATGATAGTGATGGCGGAGAAAAGGAGAGGGGCCAAGGATGAAATGTTTATACTCTTTTCATGATAGGAGCCACTGCAAATAAGTATGATCTGATATTGACTTTAAGAGATCTGTTGATTAGAATGCTGTGGAACTAAGCTGAGGCAGTAGGACTAATACCAAGTTCTGTTATGTGGCTGAGAAGAATGGAACGGCCAACCAGTTCATTTAGAATATTTTTTTTTGCAGCTTATGTGAGTGATGAAGGGGACATTTGATAGTTTTTGATAAGTTCCAAAAATCATGTATTTTTATTTTAGTGGAATTGAGAAGTAGTTTTGTTAGAATGGAGACAAGAAGAAAGAGTGAGAAGGTCATTTTGGAGTTGGTTTTGTAACGCAGTAGGATGGGCTAGGCATATATAACACACAAGATGAAATATAGGTGGCATATGTCAGCTAGTAGTTTATTGATGATGATGATAGAGAAAATGAGAGGAGTAAAACGTTGATACTCCTTTCATGATAGGACCCTCTGCAGATAAGGATTATCTGATATTGACCTTAAAATATCTGTTGGTTATGATGTTGTAGAACTAAGCTGAGGCAGTGGGACTAATACCAAGTTCTGTTATGTGGCTGCAAAGAATGAAATGGCCAAAAAGTTCAAAAGTCAAAGTGAGATCAATAAAAACAGTCCCTATAAGGTTAACCTTGTCCATGTGAAGTAAAGTTTCATTATTAAGGATCCAGATAGCTCTTGCAATGCTCCTACCTCACCAGGATCCATGTCCTTTTAGGGACACAAAGTAGTATTGTTGTGTGCAGTAGGAGAGTTGATTGTGTATGATCTTTTCCAATATCTTATCATGGGTAGGTAAAATGGAGATGTCACAGAAGTGAGAAGACTTAGATGTTTTAGGTTGCTTTGGAAGACATTTAACTAAAGCAGATATTCATAAGTTAGGCATTTAGTTTGTGATGAGACAAAGGTTGTAAATGTGGATCAGAGTGGGAATTATGTACACTGTGCAAAGATAAGTGAACTAGGGACATAGATTGCCTGTCCCAGTGGGTGCATTTAGAGATTTTGTTCAAGTAGTTGTTTACTGTCTTTGACTTTGATCAGTATAAACCAAAACTGTAGAGATGGGTGGAGAGGGGTTGGTGAGATTGGGATAGTTGGAAGTGTGGGGTGATTGCTGAATTCAGCTGAGAGGTAACCTTGAGCACATTGGATGTAATTCTGGGGGTTGTTAGTCCCTGGGAGCTTATATCTGATGAGGAGGTTAACATCCTATGAGACATGTTTACGTGAACGTAACTGCATGACTTGCTTTGATATGTGCACGTTAAGTATGTGTCCTCTTATGTAGTGCTTAGCACAGTCTGTCAAAATGCACTTTATATCCAGTGAAAACCAAGCATTATTTCTGGATTATTTCTGGATTATTCCAAAACAAACCTTTTGCTATTTACATGCCAGCTCTACAGTCAGAAACAGTATAACTCCTGAAACAACCCAATGCTAGATGCTTCCTCTTACATCACTGAATTCTATAAACTTTAAACAGTTGTATTTAGAATTCTGCATCTATTCATTATAAAATAACAGAAGTTTTGAAAAATGAACCTATTTGTTTGTCCACTCATGTAAACAAGCTCTAAAACAAACAGAGAAACTTGCAGCTATATTTAAAAGATTCACACATCCTCAGTATAGACAAGATTTAAAACTGAGAAGTAAAACCCTAAAGCAACCCATTGAGGAATCCATGGCTGTTTATGAACTTAGCATCACCAAAGTACTGAAGATTACCAAAATGCTGTTTTTGCTTAATCAGAAAACTAGGAAATCATACCCAGTTCTGCACTAAACTTATCCGTAGTGAAAGCTCCCACTCAGATCCTGAACCCATCTCTAATCTAGTAACAGAGAACTTTAGTGCTAATTCACATCCCCTGCCAAACCCATCACCCCCATCACTGCCCCTACCACTCTTTCTATAATCTCCTTGGACCAGCTAATACCAGCATTCTCTAAAACTAATAATACCAGTCCCATGGGACTTCACAGTATTCATAGCTGTCTTTTTAGGTAATGTTAAGAATCATTCAGCCAAACTCCTCCTATAATTCTTTAATTTAAGTCTCTCCCTGTATTATGTCCTTGAGGAGTACAGAAGGGTCATGGTGGCCTTACACGAGGGTGGCCCACAGATGACTCGGGAAACTATAAACACATCAACATCACAAGTATAATCTGTAAAGCAAAGGAGTGTATAATTGTTGACTTAATAATCAATGATATAGGTTGATATGAAATCCTGAGGCTTCAACTAATTTGATTTTGATAACAGTGGATCATGCTTTCTAAATTTGAGTGGTTTATTTGAAAAGGCTACTGACACCCTACATGAGGGACTGGCCATCATTACTGCTTCTCTAGACCTCACCAAGGCCTTCAATACTAAATTATACATTAATATTGTAGGGATATCGCACCTTAACATAATCCCATATGTTCTCTGTTGGTTAGTAAATTAGCTTTCTGACTGAACCCACATTATTAGATTAGGAAGTACCGCCTCAAGTCATAGTTTTTTAACTAGTGGGGTTCCACAGAGTTCAACTTTTGGCCTCTTACAGTTCATTATATACTTCTCTGAGGTGAGAGTAGACATTAGGGGCATGTGGCTAATCAAGTTTGCTGATGACTGAATCCCCAACTGACACCCATTTACTCCAGCAGGGCCTAGATCAGAGCAAAAGGTATCACAGCCATGAGCTTACCTTCAGTTCCAAAAAATATGTAATTTTTGAGAAAGACCCCCCCACACACACACACACACACACACACACACACACACACACACACACACACACACACACACACATATACACACACACACACTTCACTTTCTTACCATATCATGAGGACACCTCTCTCTCGGAACGGATAAGACCACCTGGGGCCTATAGTCACGTATCAACAATAACATCAGCTTTGACAATCACATCTTACTAGTGGTCAGGAGATCCTTCTGCTTTGCAGAGGTAGTAGTGTTACTGCATTCTAGTTTTCAGATTATATGCTAGTTTTCTGATTTTTTTTTTTTGTTACTGAGGATTGCTTGTCTGTGACGAATAAAGGCTTGTTTCTTTGGAACACTACCTAGGTTTCATGATTTTTGAAAATTATTGTGACTGAGCTCATCAATGAAATTTCAAGGTCACTAGTTTCTCTGATTTTTATTTTTTCCTCAACACTCGTGGTGATGAGGTTGGAACTAGACAGACTTCTATATTTGTTTATTTTTTTAGTGTTAGTATATTCCTAACTCATCAGACCCATTCTGATATACAGTGCTCTCTTTGCAAAATGCCTAACAGTACACCTTAACAAACTTGAGAGATCCCAAAGATTTTTGTCCAAGAAGGTTTCAGGACTACACAACCTTTGCTACCCTGGGAGACTCAAAGCCCTATCTGCCCACTCTGCCTCCTACAGATTCCTGAGAGGAGGTCTTTATTTCTCATCTCATGTGCTTGAAAAAATATCTCTTAGGCCTCTTCCATTTTCACAGGATCTGTGGCCTAGCTATAACTCAGAACAAAGACCTCAACTTACATTAGAGCATCAACACCACATACAGTGGATATAAAAAGTGCACGCACCCCTGTTAAAATGCCAGGTTTTTGTGATATAAAAAAATGACACCACAATAAATCATTTCAATTTTTTCTCCACCTTTAATGTGACCTATAACCTGTACAATTCAATTGAAAAACAAACAAACCTGTTAGGGGAAAAAATATAAAAAATACAAAATGTACAATAAGTTGGTTGCATAAGTGTGCACACCCTTAAACTAATACTTTGTTGAAGCACCTTTTGATTTAATTACAACATTCAGTCTTCTTGGGTACACACCTGACATCAATTAAAGAGACTCTGATTAACCCCAAATAAAGTTCAGCTATCCTAGTAGGATTTCCCTGACATTTACTTAAGTTGCCTGCTACAGCAAAAGCCATGATTCGCAGAGAGTTTACAAAGCATCAAAGGGATCTCATTGTTGAAAGGTATCAGTCTGGAGAAGGTTACAAAAGGTTTTCAACAGCATTGGATATACCATGGAACACAGTGAAGACAGTCATCAAAAAGTGGAGAAAATATGGGACTACAGTGATGTTGCAAAGAACTGGACGTCCCTCCAAAATTGATGAAAAGACAAGATGAAAACTGGTCAGGGAGGCTGCCAAGAGATCTACAGCTACACTGAAGGATTGTAGGAATTTCTGTCAAGTACTGGTTGTGCACTACATGTGACAACAATCTCCCATATTCTTCATATGTCTGGACTATGGGGTATGGTTGCAAGATGGAAGCCTTTTTTTGCACGGAAAAACATCCAGTCCAGGCTAAAATTTCCAAACCAATACATCAAGTCTCCCAAAAGCATGTGGGAAAATGTGTTATGGTCTGATGAGACTAAGGCTGAACTTTTTGGCCCCAATTCCAAAAGGTACATTTGGCGCAAAAACAACACTTCGCATCACCAAAAGAATACCATCCCCATAGTGAAGCATGGTGGTAGCAGTATAATGCTTTGGAATTGCTTTTCTTCAGCTGGAACTGGGGCTTTAGTCAAGGTAGAGGGAATCATGAACAGTTCCAAATACCAGTCACTTTTGGCCCAAAACCTTCAGGCATCTGCTAGAAAGGTGAAGATGAAGAGGAATTTCACCTTTCAGCACAACAATGACCCAAAGCATACATCCAAATCAACAAAAGAATGGCTTCACCAGAAGAAAATTAAAGTTTTGGAATGGCCCAGCCAGAGCCCAGACCTAAATCCAATAGAAAATCTTTGGGGTGACCTGATGAGGGCTGTGCGCAAGAGATGCCCTCACAATCTGACAGATTTGGAGCACTTTTGCAAGAAAGAGTGGGCAAATATTGCCAAGTCAAGATGTGCTATGCTGATAGACTCCTACCCAAGAAGACTGAATGCTGTAATTAAATCAAAAGGTGCTTCAACAAAGTATTAGTTTAAGGGTGTGCACACTTATGCAAGTAGCTTATTGTACGTTTTTTTTTATTTTTTATATTTTTTCCCCTAACAGATTTGTTTGTATTTGAATTGAATTGTACAGGTTATAGTTTACAGGTTCTTCTGAAGAAGTCAATGCTGACAACTGACGAAAGCACTAAATAAAGTTTTCTGGTTTCTGTCTGTGAGCCTTATTGCTCTTTCTTATTTTATTTATTCAGTTTATCGTTTTGTTTTTGTTCTACTTCTGTACATCAACCAAAATGGCACCCTTGCAATCTTCAAAACTAGAACTGATGAGTGGATGTGAGATTGCAAATACATGCCGGGGATAAGTGGTATTAATCTTTTCACAAGAGGGAATAAAGTTTTCATTGACACTTTGATATGTTCTGGTGAAGCTTATTGATGGTCTCTGGCCATAAGCTTAGTAATATGCACCACTGGGCAGAATCAGTGCAGAACTTATAATTGAAATCCAACAAAGTAGATGTTGGTGCCAGGTGGCATATGGAGATATGACACAGATTACCAAATAGAAATCATGAAAAGAGAATATGAACTAAATTACATGATAAATCAGAAGTGAAAAAGGAAATGGACATATAAGATGTAAACAAAAGTTAATATTTTCCATAATGCTGGATCTGTAAGAGATAGTTATATCTACCATAATGAGAGGACTAATTCCAGAAGAATTAGGGCTGCTCAGGAGATAAAGGTTTCCCAAGCTGATAAGCACCCTCCCATATCCCACAATGCAGCGCAATTACAAGTATCTCCAGATCTACTGTAGATGAGCAGAAGAGAGCAAAAAAAAACAGTAAAAGGAGAGTGACAAGAAGGCTCTAGACCAACTTTGCCAGGAAGGGAAGGAGGAAGGGTACATTACAGAGAATGAATGTACATATTCCAGATTTATCAATATGGAAAGTGTACAACATTTATGTTGATAGAGAGGTGACTTCTCTGTAGCAGCATGAGACAGTCTTAAACAAGTACTTTGGGTGAATATCCCTTGGAGAATATCCCTTGAATAAGACTTATCACAAGGGAAGACCTAGACCTGGGCACCACTGTCACCTTATAGTGCCTTGCCAATCAAATGAGAAAACATCAAGTAGCTTCTGTACAAATATCATAAAAGCTGCATGTCAAAAAAAGGCTATAGAGGTGGCAACTGCTCCAGTTGATTTAGCTGCAGACTGACAGGCTTTCCCTACTTATTGCGATAAAGGTGGGTGCCTAAGGGCTTCTTCAGAATTTAGGGAATAAACAGGTGAAACCACATTTTCCAAGCCCAATAAGGAGCTCTAAGGAGGATTTTTGACTTGGAGTATGGCTTTCTAGATCATCATCATCATCAGAAAAAATGGAAGAAAAGTGCAGAGGTGTCTATGTGTCCATTTGTGGAGGATAGCATTCATGGGGCATCCTCTGGGAGGCAAAATCAGGAAAAATAGATACTGCATTTGTCACTGGTTGTAGATGCAAATGGGTTCAGTATGTCTCATTGATTGATACTAATTCAGATTACTAAAGTCTGACAAAAAACTTTTTGATGAGTTAAAGTACAAATATTCTTACTTCACATTTATCATGTTCATAATAATGAGGAACTGTAACAATAGAAAGCAAACAGTTTTGCAGGGTAACAAGCTTCTCTGCACCCCTCATGTGGCGGCTAGGGCCTCTCATACTCTTTTATTTTATTATTATTCTTTCTGAAGTCATTGCCCCACAAAGTAGGAATAAAGGATCTACAGTAGCTCGAACTTCCACAACTACTTCTTTACCACCAGCTTGTCATAGCCTACAATATTCTAAAGTATTCTGATAAAACCCCAGTACTAAGTCAACTACTCACTCACTACATAGCAAATCATCCTCTCCGCTCTATTGAAAAATCATTCCTCTGCATTTCTAGGGTTAATAACACTGCAGGGAAAGCTTCATTCTCTTACACCATAGCTAAAGCCTGGACTAACCTACCCCCTTCTCTGACTTCTACCTCTACTATCGCACAGTTTAAAACTCACTTAAATCACATTTAATGAATATCTGGCTATGTCCATGTATTACACAATATTCACTGTTTTACAACTCTACACGCCTTCCTTCCTATTATACATACTGTAAATATGCTTCATTGTTTATAACTCTAAAAGCTGATCTCCGGTTCAATGCTACGTCATGTTAACCATGTTGTATTAGCCAACACTATTATTGCTGATATGTGCTTGTCTGTCTCTTATTCTGTTTATTGTTCTCTACTGTGGAGCTTTTCTCCCTGGGTCTTTGTTGTAAATGGACCTGCGTCCAGTCAGACTATCCTGGTAAACAAATGTAAAATAAGAATAAATAAATAAAATAAATAAATCACTGACAGGCACTGTAAAACCCATCTCTGTGTTTATCTGGGAGGCTATGCAACGCATATACAATGCAACCATATATAAAGAACTTGCATATGAGTGTGAAGATCTTGCTCTTGTGTGAATTAGGTGTCACATCAGCAAGTGAGGACTCAATCAGCTATACCACAACAACTGTGACACGTACTTGGGTAATAATAGTAAGTGAATGTATACAAAACAGGTCATAGCGAGGCTTGCTGCTTGGCAGAAACAACTTGATGGTCATTATGCAGTTGAGGGATTACTCACTGGGCATCAGTAGGCAGCAACACAGCTTGTCTGCAGGGAACTGATCTCCCTTGGAATATGATTGGCCACCAGGAAATGTCTGGTGTACTTGAGGAGGAAAATAAACATATGTAGAACAATTCTCTTCTTCTTGTTTTGAGTGAGAGGTGATATCTCCATGGTTAACTTGTTTCTGGTAAAGACTATACACCACAGCAGGAGACGGTAGAAAGAAAACTGAAACAAGTCTTGTGATCTTGTTGTACATATGTGCACCTGTGTCACTCTCATTTGCAACACTGCACCTCTCTTTCAGAAAGAAAGTAATGCATGAAGGATAAAAGAGACTGAAAGAGGAAGGGAATGAGGGAGGGAGTTAAAAACAGGAGAGTGATGGCTGGCGGGATAAAACTGGTTTAGCACAAGAAAACAGTCAGCTTCAAGCAGTTCAACTGAGTACATCAGATCAACGGGTTAGCACAAAAAAACTCACCTAGAAATAAGGGTCCAAACAGATTGGGGGTAGAACAATGCTGCTATTAAAGCAGGAATAAAATAAATAAGATAGAATAATCTGTGCATCTGCATATATTGTTGATTTGGAAGACAGTAAATAATGTTTTCAAATTGCAGTTTCTATTCTCAAAAAAAACAGGACTTAATCAGGAAATTGCCCTGTCTAATCATCTAGGAGTATACATAGCAATTGACATTTTACCAGAAACAAGTTAACCAGGGAGGTATCACCTCCCACTCAATTAATATTTCACTAAGATTGTTTTTTTTCTAGCAAAGTGAGGTAGAAGGTATCCAGTTACCAGTTTATCTATCTGAAAAACATATTTCTATCCTTCATCTAGAATAATAAATCAACTGACAAGATACATGTTAAGCTTAGCCCATGTACAGAAGCAGAGATCTACATCTACTAGTTAGTTGACTGTGTACTGTTATTATACATAGTTCTTGTCAGGAAAGGACAATGCCTAGGACACCCCAATGCTTGTGTCTCTATACCCAAAGGGAAAGAATGGACATACGCTACTCTTTCTAAAGTCATGAACAACATACAAAACATATAATAGCACCTATACAGCAAAGAAATTCATGTTTATAGATTGTGGACTCAAAACATTGCATCCACAAGCAATGAAGCCACAAAAGCAAAATTCATCAAAAATAAAACACTCAAATAAAGAAACAAATATTTTTGTAGTGGACAAGCCCCCTTACCCCATGTGGGGATTTACCCTCATGCCCAATGACTTAAATATTAACTCCACAGTCCCACAACCACATTAAAAGAACAAATATTCCAATGCTGAAAAGATGTTTATGTGCCTGCTTGTGGCATTTTACTGGGCAATGGAAGAAATTTGAAGTAGATCTGCAGTTAAATAAAACACAGATACTTAAGAACTTTACGAAAGACTCACCTAAAAACTCACAAAATTCATCCAAAATGTTACCACGTGTTAGCATCAATGCATTTCAACTAAAAAAATCCATTAACATAGCATATACTTGTTTAAACATGGATTTGAGATTAACAATTCAGTAATTGTGAAATTTCCAATATGGTTGTCAATTTCTGATATGCTCCCCAGCAAACACATCACAACTAAATTTGTGCAGTAAGCCATCTTCCCTATGTCAATTCTTCTTGCCCATACTTGTATGGCAAATCCATTCAGGCTCGAAAAACATACTAGTATACTGTATCTTAAACATCTGTATAGAGTTTTAGGAAAATAAATTCAGTTTGAAATGGATGAACACTGAAGATCTTAATTCTTCCAGCTTCCTTCTCATCAAAATGCAGTTAAAAATTGCACTTATTCCACACATCCCAGAAAATACAGTTTAATCTGTCCAGCAATGATTAACAGAAGCAGTGCAGGTTTGCAGATTTATGTTTCATTTTCTCTGATCATAGTACAGAGCTGTAACGGACTTGGCTTGAAATACTGAGAACAAAGCCAAGAAGAGCAAAAGGTTATCAGTGAAAGCCAAGAACACACAAATCCACTTCATTTTCTAAAGATAATTGACTAACTTTAATAGACATAAGTACCTTCAAAGGATAGTAAGGGACTTGACTAAATACATACTTACATAGCTGTGGCCTCAGGAGACTGATAGTCTGTCTAATCTGCTTGCTTGATTCTCCTGAATTGCTGCATGTACAATTCCCTCGTTTTTCTACACACTAACTACCACCCAGTCTTATAGCTTATACCCTCAGTCCAAAATTATTTACCTAAACTACTTTTTCTTTTATCCTGACTAAATTTAGCCCCACTTAATTTGAAATGCATACTCCCTTCACCTGTAAAAGTATTTATTTTTTATCTCTGTTCCCTCTTAAGTCCCTTGATTATTTGTGGGCTAATGTCATGTCTCGTTTCCTACCCGTCTGCCAATAAGCAAAGGCTTAACTCCTCCACCCTTCCCTTGCAGCTTTGACAATGGTTTTAGCTGTGTTCTTGACACACTTTTCAACAAAAGCGGAGAACTCAGGCCCATTCCATTGCACAGGTTTGATTGTACAATGTTTTTAATTCACCACAATCTTGCTCAAACATGGAGTAGATTATATTAGTTAAGGGTAGGCAAATCCCCCTGCATAGCTGAGTGGCCTATTCCACACTTCACCCAGGCATGTGCTTTTGAAGCCATTTGAGCAAACAGCCTTGATCATTTATTGTGAAGCAACTTAATGGCACATGGCATATTCACTTGCCATCCACCCATTTACTTTTTATTTATGATTTGGTAAATAGGTCAGCCACTATTGAGCACAGCCTGTTTACAAAAGGGCACAGAGAGAGTTCCAAAGGACAAATTAAAAGCTAACAGCATTTATGAAAAAACAGTAGAACAAAAACAATGCCCATATATAACATTTGTCTGCATACAGAAAGATCATTCAGGTAGATACACACCGGAGAAGTGCATGGTCAGACAGATAACTTACGTGCATTATACACCACAGACAAAATAAAAATTAGGTAAAGACAATATATGGAGAAATAGCTGTTGTTGTTGTGTCTTTTGGCTTTTCCCGATTAGGGGTCACCACAGCGGAACTCTGGTCCGCTAATGATTGGCAGTAGATTTTTACGTGCCGAGTTGCCGGTCCTGATGCACAACCTTTAACGAAGGTACGCCCATTCCCACATGTCTCCACACAGAAGACGCTCTAGCTGAGACTCAAACAGGACAACGTCTTACTGTGAGGTGACAATGCTACCGCAGCACCACCACCGTAGTTCTTAAATGGAGAAATAGCTAATGGATACAAAACTGCAATTTGCAGCTTAGTAAATAGAGCAACTGGGTAAAAAAAGTTAAAAGTAAGAGGGTATGGACATTTAATAACCTGTAAGAAAGGGTTCTATGTATTGGAAGAAGGCATAGACCTATAAAGTGGAATGGGTTAATTATTCCAATTTCAATGCAAATAACTGCTGATTTGAAGTGCAAAGAACATAGTACACATGTGAGTAATGGCAGAGTTGTGATAGTTATGGAGAAGAGCAAAGTAGCTCTTAAGTACCATGGTGAATACAAGTATGGTTTTAGAAGCTATGACTGACTTTGGACTGTTTCATGAAGACAGAAGAAAAGTGACTCTGGGCTTTGCCTCTGAGCATTGTTCCAGTTTTAGGGTACCTTCAGCTGATTAATAGAAGGTGATTTCAAAGATCATCTAAGTTGGTACCAGCTTAGCAAATGTGAGAGTTCAGTACATTTATCTTCGTTTGTGTAAATACATGCTGAAAGTGCTTTATCATGCATTCAAGACTCCTCCAACCTATAAATCTTAGTGATTGATAATATTGTGTAGATATTTCACCTTTGTGGCAATGAGGCAATCTGACTGTAGGTCTTTTTGAGCTTCTTAAACAGAATTTTACTGACGTTAGACATCATTAGTGCACCACTGAGTAATTCTGGAAGGAGATCAACTAATGTGTAAAATACTCTGTGTTAGCTTATTGATAATGGTGGAAAAATAGTGTTTGAGAGCCTTGACTGTTTGAAGATGAGAGATATAAAGAAAGCAGTTACCCAGTCTGTGGAAAGTGTCTTAGGTGATAAATCAGTTTATTGTTAACAGCTCTTTCCATTATAGTTGGGTGTGGGCATAGCCGGCCTTAGGCATAGGCCAAATAGGCGGCCGCCTAGAGTGACAGTCTAGTAGGGATGCTTTTCTAGTATTTATTTGGTGTAGGTAGACCAGGATGGGGACACCGGGTGGTTTGGTGGGGGAGGTGCCATGGAGCCCTTTTGCCTAGGGCACCAGTGACCTAAGGCCACTCCTGGGTGTGGGTAGGATGTTTCCAGGTGGTGCCTGTTTGTATATGATTGCTCTGTATATTCTGTAGGGTTTCTGTATCAGAGAAGTGTTGTGACCTTTTGATCAGGATCCAGTCCAGTATGTTGGTAACTCCTATGCTTCTACCAACTGATAGAAACAAAGTGCAATAAATTCATTCACATATTCATTGTTGTAAGACCAGGAAAAGTTAAAGCCGTTAAATATAACACTCTTGGCTCAATTGGTAGCTGCAGCAGATTGGTTAAGATGTACTGATGCACAACAACACACTGTTAAGTCCACTCTTGAGACCTAAGGACATGTAGAGCTGAGAATTTATCACTCGTATGGCATCCATCAAATTCATTGCACCAAACCCTTTATCACCTTTGTGTCCTGCCATTATATTTTACAGCATTTCAACTTATTTTTCTGTTACATTGCTCATAATGTCCATAACATCATTCCCAAATTCCCCTTTTGGTACTTACTAGCCAACAGTCTATGTGGCAGGCAGTAACATCAAACTGGCCTAAGTATGTGTAATCCTTTTCCTGATGGTATGGAGTTTTCAGCAGATACTAGAATCCAAAGTTTGCCTTTGATAACCTTAACATCCTGAAAGGAATGCAGTCAAACACTGGGTCTGTGGCAATGACAAAGCATCCTCCAATGATTATAGAACTTTTGAGTGTGCCCATTTCTTTAAAAGTGCAAACAAATCCATAAACAGTTCACCTGATTAGCCAGGAATTAATTTCTTCCAAACATTCCTAAATAGTTACCATTTAAGAATCTCTCCCTATTTGTCTGTCATAGTGTAACTAGCCATACCACAGCCTTTCCAGCCCCTAGGTAACAACTTCACCACACAATGCGCTTTTTTTTTGAGAATGGTAGCTGTCACATAGAGAAATACTGCCAGCCCAGCTATCTGGAATTTTGTAAATAATTCTATGTAACTTGTGAATATTTATATGATTTATATAAAAGTGTATGTAAGGTACTGAGCTAAAATGTAACCACAGCATGCCCTACTGGAATAGAACAGGAATGTGCCTGCACTGTTGTGACTGTTTAGATGTATACTGTATGTTTAATGGAAACTGGAACACAGGTGGTTAACTTTAAAAAAATCTGAGAAAATAGTTGAAATTAAATTGTTTCATAACCAAGTAATAAAAGAGATGTTATCTCTCAGTTTCAGTGCAATAGCAGACACAATGTCTAGAGCTAGAAAGTTTTTGTATTGTCTTGAAAGAGAAGCAATTACTAGGTTTAAGATGTAGAAGTGCTTTATTGTTTTATGACTTACAGGATTTGCAAACATCTGAGAGATATGCATTTTTCACAGAGAGATGCTAAAATTCTGTTAGCTTCTAACAAAGGGGGTTTAACTTGAGAACCGAAGTCAGGTGACAAAAAGTGATGCCATCCAAGCTAACCCAGCATTAATATTTGATATTAATTTAACAACTCTGTGAGAAAGAGAGGGGGCATTTTGTATTTGCCTTTGTCCTGATAACATCCACTCATTACCACTTCTGCCTGCTTGTTGTTCTGTAAGTTTTTAGGGTCTATATTAGAACTACAAAAAGTCAGTTCAGCGAATGTCATTTTACATTGAAAATGCCGTTCAACAAATTATTATAGTGAGATCGCAGTACAGTGAAGGTTCAAAAATGTGCCCTTTTCTCACTGTATTGCAATCTCAGAGTTGGTATATATATATATATATATATATATATATATATATATATATATATATATATATAATTAGCTGGGGGTCTGGGGGTGCAGCTCCCCACAAGATCAAGTTCAATGAATGGCATTTTCAATGTAAAAGCCGTTCACTGAACTGACTTTTCATGGTTCTAATATAGACCCAAGTTTTTAGGGTATAGTAACTCCTTTAGAGTCAGATAGGAATATAGTAAAGCATAGCTTAGATGTTTTCTTTATTTATGTGAGACTGTCCTGCAATGTTGTTTTAAATATTTCCTGTGATTTTGAACTCTGATGTAACTGATTACTTACTGAGTATTGTCTTGTTCTTTTATTATTTATTATTAAATATATTTAAACCTTTTAATTGTGGCTGGTCTGTTTAGAGATATTTAAGCTCTTAGCGTACTTGGATATCTATTTGGTGACACTGTACAGGCCACTCCTAAATAGCCTTGCTCTTGATTGGACTACCATTTGGATTAATAGTAGTATTACACAGTAGGATTGGACACCCTTTGCTAAGGGCCTTAATGTAGCTGATAAGAGATGGCTGGTGGCAGTGAAAACTACCTTATAGTCTGAGCAGAAGGGGGCATAGCTAGTAAATCTGTGCCAGCCTTTCCCAGGTGTGTGTGTGTGTGTGTGTGTGTGTGTGTGTGTGTGTGTGTGTGTGTGTGTGTGTGTGTGTGTGTCTGTGTGTTTGTATATAATTCAAATCTCAAGGAGTATGTGTGTCAGCTCCTTGGGCAGGGACACGAAGCACTGGTTGGACACAGAGGGTACTTGAGATCCTTGGTTTGACCACTCAGCTGAGATTTCAACCCTATAGCTGTGCCAGTGGGGAGTCTTATTGGAGATCTGGAAAAAGAGGGAGAAACCAGTCCCAGACTGACTGTGATCTCTGTGTGCTCTTAAGAGAAATTGCACTTTACTTAGTGTGTACTTGTCATCGTCCCAGTGTGTACATTCCCCACTGTTGCCAGTAGTGAGGATTGAGGCTCCTTGATTACTGAACCAGTGCTGGGGCATCACAGCAACCATTACCTGTATTTTCAGTAAGTTATCTTGAGATTGTGGGGGGTTTCAAGACCTTAACATTGGCTGTAACAAACTCACAGGGAGAGTATTCATTGCCATGACATCCCCTGCTGCTTTGATAGAGCCATGTGTATTTCAATGCGTGACCAGTCCCTATTCCAATAATCTTCTTGAACCAACAGCTACAATAATAGAGTATGTGTGTGGGGGGAAGGGGTACAAAAAACCCCCAAAGTAGCAAAACAGTAAATTAACAATACAAAATGTACCCAACTATCACTACCTTAAAATGCAGACCCTGAATCAACAGTCTATTTAATCCTACACATGGGGAGAACTGGCGTAATTAGATATCTGATATGAAAGTGGATAGCTGGGGGTAGTATATTTGTACCAATTGTATCAATCGCTCTCTCTCTCTCTCTCTCTCTCTCTCTCTCCTAAAGACTTACGGAATCAAAGAATTTCCAGGTATATCACTGATTTTAAGCAGGCTACCATGTCATATATACTACATACAATGGCAATGCCGCTGCACTATGTTTCCGTGCCATAGCCCCCTCCCCATATTTGAAATAATGCAACCACAAAGGAAAACAAGAGTGAAGTGGTAGTCTGCTATCCCTTAAAACCTAGAGTCCATAGTGAAAGCATCTGAATCTTTCAAACTGTAAACCAGTAAATGAGATCACATAAGTGTTCATACTGGAATAACAGACTCTTTAAAACAACAAAGTAATTCTGCACAGATGGAGAAGATTGAAGACATTAACCTACTGACTCTTTGAACCACACTATAAATTATTTGTACTCCTATATTAAATATGAGCTTTATTACCACACTGAGATATTACTGAGTCTCTAGTATTATATTTAAATTACCGAATTAGCCTAATACACACAAGACACCATCTATCCACTTTATTCTGAGATCAAGGATCTGCAGACCACTTTTGTACCCTCTTTTGCTGTCATATTACAGAACAAATGGTCACAATACTCTTAAATTGAGTAGTCAAGCTGTTTTATATGTTCCCTAGAAGTCTCTTGACAACCTTTAAGATAAGATCACTTTACTTTAATAAAACATTGTATTTTAAGTTTAACTGCAGTGTAAGCAGTTGTTTTGACACTTTTATGTTTTATTTTACATCTAATATTACAGCTTTATTTTGATTAATATCATAGATAAACATTTCAAACTAAATGCAACCCCCTATTTTACCCAATGGGTAGCAAATTTGTTCACACGCAGAACTCAACAAATTAAGGTCAGGTGCACACTTTCCTCCAAAAGACTACCTGCGGTGATCCTCTCCTGTTTGGTATCTACTTCTGTCACATCAAAGCTGGCATTATGGGGCTTTGACTTACTAAATTTACCAATGATTGTAAACTTGGTGGTATTCTCTGCTCCCCCGGGACTCCCAAATTATGCCATAAAGACTAACATTTACAAACAAATGGTGCTATGATCATACTGTCAAGCTAAATGTTAAAATGTATACTACTGCATTCAGTGGACATTAGGCCCTAGGTGGGTTTTAAACTACAGCCCCCACCTCTATACACACACTTTTTCGCACTATGCAAAAATGCACGTGTTCTTTTGGATTCACCTTCTGAATTTAAAACCATTCAAACTGCTGTCATTATTATCTGTCAATGTCTGTACCCAACAATAACTGCCATTTTAAAGTGTACACCTCAAATGTTAGATCATGATAAAAATGGCCACAGTATAGTATTCCAGCTTGGTTTATTTTTCCTGCAAAGCCAAGTTAGTGTTTTTTTTAACATGATCACAACATCATGATCAGCCATCTTCATCAACAAACAACCACTGGACCCAGAAATTATATCACCATTGTTGACTGTGTACATGTCAGATATCTAGTTGCAGTAAAAATAATAATTATGGACAAAATAATGTATTCCAAGCTTGTTTTACACAAACACAAAGCAACCCAAGTATCACAACTTATTTCTCACAAATGCATACTGGTGATTAAAGGCCAGACTGTATAAACTGAGTAAATGCCAACAGTGTAAGACTGCCCCCACCCTTACCCAAGAGTTATAGCCACAGCTTGTATACCTCACCTAACTGTGATAAAAAATATAGTTTAACTTTTTAGAGCAAGAATCATGGACAAAGCCAGAACAGAATGAGGGACAAAGTCCCAAAATAGGGGCAGATTTTACCTATTGCTCTTATATACTTAGCAAGTTGGTAGAATAACAGTTTTTGCAGTAGCATAGTTTTTCTAAAAGATGTGAAGTCTGAAACTCAAATGTCTGTTGTTATTTAGTAAATGTGGGCCTCGATAATTGGTCAGAAAACCATAAATTTTATGAGGGAAAATCAAAGGAATGAGGCAAACCAAGGTCAATCTGCATAATCAGAGGCAGATTCAACTTTCTTTCATATAAACAGTAATCAGATGACAAATATTCTAATTTATTTCATACATCTGTATACTATCCTGTAAAGCAGACTTTAAACTCAGCAAACAAGAGAGTAAGTTGCTTTTATCATCCACAGCCAACAATCCACCCCAATTTAGTGACTGCATTCTTAAATGACTTGCCAGAAAACCACATATTTTATGTGGGAGCAGAAAAAAATATGAAGTAAAGTAAGAGACATACAGTGAAATTGAGGAAAGTTTCATCTTTGAGACACACAAATAGTAATCAGAAAATAAACATTCCAATTTCATATAAATGCAGGAGTTCTGTAAACCTAAACTTTAAACTGAGCAAATAACAAGAGGGCATGTTGCTTTCATCATCCACAGCCAGATCCTCCCCTTCCCATTTAGTGACTGTATTCCTGAGTGATTTGCCAGAAGACCACATATTTTATGAGGCACAGATAAAAAAAAATAGGCAAAGCCAGAGACAACCTGCAAAATTATGAACAGTTTGAACAGTGTTTCATATAAATAGCAGCCAGAGAGTAAATACTCCAACTTATTTCACACAAATGCATGCTAGTCCTAAAAGTCAGACTTTAAACCGAGCAACTGACAAGAAGGTAAGTTGGTTTCATCAGTAAACACTGAACTGATCCTCACTCACTAGTTATAGCCAATTTACTAAATATGTGTATCTCAGGCATCTGATTTTGACAAAAATAATGATCATGTAATATATTTCATATAAACAGTAGCCCCACACAAATGTATCCCTTTCCATTTTCCTTCACTCAAGTCACAGTACTCCTAAAAATCCTGCCCAATGTTTCACCC
Organism: Protopterus annectens; assembly: GCF_019279795.1. NCBI lineage: Eukaryota > Metazoa > Chordata > Ceratodontiformes > Protopteridae > Protopterus > Protopterus annectens. Next base: position 951,516,459 of record NC_056747.1, read on the forward strand.
ACATGCAGCCCCAACTAAGCCACAATTTACTTAATGCATACATATATACAAATTATCTACTGAAATACAGAGTATTAAAAGCAATAAAAAAACACAATTGAACTTGTTCATATATCCCTAATTTCCAGAATAAAAATTAAAGCTAGTATGACATTATATATACACTATAAAAAGTATTTAAGAGGACTGGGAGAATTGTTTTACTGTGTTCCTCTCAGACCTGAACATTTGCTCTTATAGCCTTTACCCCTGACATCAACTCTGAACAATGATGAGTAAATTAAAAAATCACTCCACCCCTGCTAAGTATTGCCTCTAAAGTAATTTTCAAACATTTAAGAGCATTGTATGAGCACCTGAGACCTAGGACTCTTTTCAGCTGCACAAGTATTAATTATGCTCTATTGTATGATACCTGGATGCAAGTTGTAACCATGTGAATTCCCAAAGTTGTATCATTATTAGACAATAACAACATATATATAGAGAGCAACATCTTATTTGTATAATGCTTAAATTTGTGTTGTGCAATACTATGTAATTTATGTTATAGAGGAAAGCAGAAATCATGATGATAAAAGCATAATACATAGAATGTGGTTAAAGTTTATATTCCAAAACTCTGAGCTGTCCAATGAAACGGTATCTTTCTTGCTTGTCAGCAAGTATATTCATTTCAAATACACAGAAAAAATGTGTTTATAGTTACACTGTTTTCAAAAAGTGATTTGCAGTTTATTTTCCATTATTAAGAGCTCAACAGGGTGGTCACATATAGACTGAAACACAGTCCATTCTGCATTTAGATGCCCTGAAAAATGACTGTCTAATGAATATGCCTACATTTTGTATTTTAGTATAAAGGACATGGAGACAATTCATCTCCAATTAACACAAACACACAAAGTTGCAATATCTGGACCTAGATGTACATGTAATATTTTTATCTGGCTGCCTGTCAGCAAATAAATAAATACAGAGATAGATAGATAGATAGATAGATAGATAGATAGATAGATAGATAGATAGATAGATAAAAACTCATCTCGCACTAATATAACCCATCCTGCTCTGTTGTATGATACCCGGATGCAGTTTATTTTCTCTTATTAAGAGGTCAACAAGGTGGTCACATACAGCTTGAAGCACAGTCCGTTCTACATTTTGATGTCCAGTGCAAGCACCTGAAAAATGACTGCCTACTGAGTATGCCTGCATTTCGTATTTTAATATAAATAATAATATTAATATATTTATTTATTATTTATTTATTTATTTATTTATTTACATTTGTTGACCGGCCTAGTCTAACAGGATACATATCCATTTTCAGTAGAGGCCCGGGGAGAAAAGCTCCAAGCATAGACAGAAAAACTTATTATACAATATTAATATAAAAAAATAAGCTATTATCAAGTACAGATAATAACAATATTGGAATATTTGTGAAAGAAAAAAGAAAAACAAAAAATCTTGTGTGCTGAGTTATTTAGAGGGGAATGAACTAAGAACAAATACAGAAGAATAAACAATATTTGGCAGAGAAAAAAACACAAAGAGTAATACATTTTTAAAAAAGTTATAAAAAGGTTTAGGTTTTTTTTTGTTAATTTATTTGTTAGTACAGGTAGGAAACATAGTACAGCAAAAAAGACATTGAAAGGTTTGAGCAACATAGTACACTGGAGAAGTGAAGTAAAAGGGAGAGCAGGAATGGGTAAAGTGGAAAATCAGTCAGGGTTTGTGCAGGGACAAAGCCAGTCCCCCGGATTCACAAATCCTCCGTGTAAGACTTAATAAGTCTTACTCAGAGGCTGCAGTTGAACAGTATGACGTCAGCGTGCCATGAATATTCATGAGGCACGCTGACTCAACCGTAAGTCTTACATGGACCGTGTAGGAAAGCAGGGGGTGTGTCCGACTGCCGAGCAGTCTAAATGTCCATGCCCCTGCAAGGGTTGGAAAAGTAAAATGAAAACACACAAGAGTGAATCCACTCAAATGTCCTTGCACCCAACACCAGACTCCCTGACATTGTAAACCCCCATCACAGTTCTAAAAAGTAAAACATTAATTTTATTTTTTTTAAATTCCCGAAATAGCTCCCCGTATTTGCACGTGTGTGCACGGGTGTGCCCATTGCTTAGCTGCAGTTAGCAATTCAAACATGGAAGAGCATAAGAAAGAATGTTTATGCAAATCACACCAAATAGCAATAGCGTAATGGTAGAACATTTGCCCAAAGAGGAGGCATTCACGGTTCGAGTCCCACCACTCCCCTTCTTATTTATGTTTTAAATCAGTATATGAAATAATACCTGACATATATGATTAAAATATTAGTAAAAAGCAGTGAAATGGCTTATGTATCAGTGAAGAAAATATATATTTTAAAGGATCCTGATATATAATTGCCCGCAGTTAAGCAGCGCTTTACCCAGCGCAATAGAGTTGCCCATAGTTAAATTGCGCTATAACCAGTGCAATAGAGTTGCCCAGAGTTAAATAGTGCTTTACCCAATGCAATAGAGTTGCCCAGAGTTAAATAGCGCTTTACCCAGTGCAATGGAGTTGCCCAGAGTTAAATAGCGCTTTACTCAGCGCAATAGAGTTGCCCATAGTTAAATTGCGCTTTAACCAGCGCAATCTGTTTGCACAGACGTGCATGCCACACCAACCAGGGCAACGTAGGGCAACATAGAGCAACGTAGAACAAATTTGCTTAAACACAGCCACACCCCCTAGCCTGTCTGGACAGTATTAAAATAAAATGAATGACAAGGTTCGAGCCCAGGACTCTGTGCACCATAATCAAAGTACTGAACCACTAAGCCATGACAGATTAGGAGAAACAGCCACTGTTAAGATATATATACTTAGAAATGGTAGATTAACCATTACTAAGCAGGTCTGCAGTCAGCCGAGAATTTTCAAAAACGGCCAATCACAAAAAAGTGCGGGGAAATGCGGCATATATAAGCCCCATAGGTGGGAATACTCGCCATAACTGATTGTAGCTCACATCCGCAGTTAGAATGGCTGGTGCTGGAGAGGGTACACGCTTCCAAGTGCAATGTTGGGGCATCGAGGAGTCGAAATACATGGTTTGGCTCCTTGTCCACCATCATGAGTCAAGACTCCTGCAGGGCCAGTTCCAAGGGATGGAGTACAAGGCAGAAGCTTGGAAACGGTTAGCTCATGACCTCACCAGTGCCACAGGCATTCCTCAGGCTGGTGAGCAGGTCCGTCACCACCATGCAGACTTGAAGAGATGGAAGCAGGACCACCTGAACCAATGGATACAGGAGGCCCATGGGATGCAAGATGCCCCACAGCTGAGTAGATAGCCATGGAACGCAGTATGTAAGAATTGATAATTAATTCTGTATAATGGATAGGTATGTCTCAATATCCCTTCATTTACTTCACAGCTGCAGGTGACCGTGCTGCGAATCAGCAAGCCTATGCAGGCAGGTTAGTGATTATTCTGCATATATTGTTACATAAAATAGGGGAGAGAGCATGAAAGAAAGTGTTGTAGTCCAATAATACAGCCATAAAATGCCCTGAATAAGTCCTCTGCATGTACTGTCATATAAAAAAGTCAGAGAGCCGGAAAGAAAGAGTGTAGTAACCCATTAAGAAAGGTAAAATATGTCCAGAATAATATCTCTGCAGGTACTATCATATAAAATAAGTGAGCGAGCCTGAAAAAGAGTGTTCTAACCTATTAATAAAGGTATAATATGTCTTGAATATGTCTTCCATATGCACTGTTATATCAAATAAAGGAGCGAGCCTGTGGGAAAGTGTGTAATGTAATAAATAAAGGTATAAAACCCAGAGTGTGTCTGTGTCACTTACTTTGAAATGTTGTTGTACCTTTGCATTATACAAATAGTACTGTTTTAATAAGTGCTGGCAACCCAGAGTTGTGCAGTCCCATCTAAAGTGGGTGATGGAAGTGCTAGTAGCTGTGAAGCATATATACAATCCTCAACAGTCACGTACTGGCTGGCATGCATAAGTAAATCTGGCACACGTGTAGCATGTTAATTTGTTCCCCAGAAATGTGAGTGTGCTTCAAGAAATGCAGGGTTCTGTACAAATTTAAGTGAAAATGTTGTGTGAAAACATCCAGATATGTAGATAAAGAAATATAAATGAAATCAAGAAATATGTTGCAGTAACATCTGCATCATGGACAGTTAGTACGTCAGATATAGGTCAGGTATATATTGAACTAGCCAAACCAATTTTACAACCTAATGCATGTTGGCAAGTGTAATAATACATGTAGGGGATATACACTTGCAGTCACTAGGAATGTAGTGTAGACTAAAAGTACTTATAAGATGTTAATTGAGGTTTATTTCTACACCCTACTGTATGTGCATAAACCATGCAATTCCACACCTCAATGGGTATGTGTAATCTCAAATATTTGTTGGGACATATGTCCTATTGTTCTATAAATATTTGCATTCATGTTGATGCATGTGCCCTGTTCAAACACCACAATCATGGTGGCCTGTTGCTACCAATCATCCCTGCATGCTGTTGGAATATTTACTGTCGTTCAATATATGCATGTGTTATGCTTGCTGTTCAACTGTTGGAACCTTGGTGTGTTGGGTTAATGGGAATATTACTGCATGCTGTTACAACTAATCTGGAATGCTGTTGTTTATGTTGTAATTAAACACACCTAATCACAGAACATATGGGAAGGCCGGTCCCAGCGGACCCACCTGTCCCTCCTCAGCTGGTGAGTGCACCTGGCACCAGCAGGTCCAGTGCCTAGCCCGGGCTCCCCTCCTCCATTGGTCCTGTGCCACCTTCGGGTGGAAGCGCTGCAGGGGATGGGGCTCGTCCCCCCATGCAAGCGTGGGCGGAGAAGGGCCACCTGTCACCCTTCGAAGGGTCCGGGCTGTGGTGTGTAGGGAGATCCAGCATTCAGTCGCCGATCCCCTACGCCAGCTCAAGGTGAGAGTGGCACATCTCACGGGTGAGTCTGCCCATCCTACACAGCCCCCAGCACAGCCACCCTCGGGGCTGTGAAGGTGCAGTGGTGACTGCCCATGGGTGGGGATCTCAGTTCCACTGTTACCATCTGTGGGCTCATGGGCTTGCTATTTCCAAACATTTATCCCTGTCAATTGTGTTCACCCACCGCATGTGTCATATACCGCCCCTGTATGCATCTTGTTTGTCTTGTCTGTTAACCTCCCCAACCTACCTCCCCAAACATACCTACTTCCTCTACCTCACTTTCCACTCTCACCTGAAAAAAAAAAAGGGCAATCAGTACCCACAAAAAAATTACGCCCCATACATAGCTGCCTATTTCACACACGTGTCCACTGGATATGTAAACTGATAATTATAATTGGCAGTACAACAAACTTTGTCATCCTCACCCCTCTCCCAGGGGTGGAAGGTTTCAAATATCACTCCAAATTTATTGCATATGCACAGCTGTTACTGGTAAAGAAATGGGCAGCTATGGACCTTGCATACACCTGTCCTGCACATCCCGAGCTTGTTTACCTACTGTCTGTCCCTCTTTGTGCCCCCTTTTTCACCACTTTCCTATCTCCCCATTTTCTTTTTTTTAAAAGAAATTAGCTCGGGGATTAGCGGGAGTAAGCACTTTTAAGCAGTAGTAAGCAGGTTTGAGCGAGTGTGCACATGTGTGCGCTTAGCTAAGCGTTGCTAAGCATTGCGCAAACCCGCGCAAACCCACTTACAACTGCCTAAAAGTGCCTTAGTCACTCTATGTCAGGGCCCTTGTTCTGCTCAGCAGCTAAACAAAAAACCTCTGCCAGTCTCGAACCCCAGACCATTAAAACAATAGACTGCATGAATTACCACTAAGCCACAGCAGATATACAAATAACTTGGTGCTGAAATAAATATATCATGCATTACAATGAGGGAATGTAAATGGAAATTAGGACTGGCATAACACAAATCCTGTTCTGTTGGCCTTTACCAGCAGTTGTTGTGGAATTGCATGACATGACTGTGAAAAGAGAACCAGCCATTCTAGCAGGGAATAATGTTACAGTAGCACCTTACAAACACCACACAGTATCAGACCAGGATAAACACTGGCAAAGTTTAATAGGGCAGAGGCCAGACTCCCAAACTGTGACTGCTTTACAGGGATGTCCCTGATTTGTAAACAAATGTTAGCCATGCCCCTCTGAATTACTCTGTAAAGTACTAACATTAGGCAGAAAAGTGGGGAATCACACTTAATGAATAATGTCAATAGGTGAGAATAGACACTGCTTGCACATCAGAAAAGGTGTAGTAATACATATGCTCTGATTCCCAAGAAAGTCCCAACTGCAATATGTCTGTAAAATATTGCAGGTGTATCTCACTTATATGTACATTTCACTGAGGCCATTCAAATATATACCTGAGAGTATCTGAGGCCTGGCAGAGGCAGAAACACACAGGCATATCAGCATTCCAGCTGTTACACACTCTGCAAATAGCTTTGGAAGGTGTTCCACAAGCATGCCCTTATGTAGGAGTACAACACAGAAATATCACAGGATGTAGCCATGTACTGCTAGCAACCAACTGTGACAATGCCATTGTGCCAGTGCTGAAAAGACTGGTGTGGTGCACAGACAAAGAATAATAAGCTAACCTCTAGCTACCATCTGGATATGTCCACAGGTGGGAGCTACGCAGACAGACTACTTGCCCTGATAGACTAACAGGTACACAGCAACCCTGTATGTTCAGCAAGATAAACCTCACACGATAATAAAAATGCTCTTTGCAGTTCTGCACCCCTACCCAAAGGTACAACATACCTGTGTATTCAGGCAAAAACAAGGGTGTAGGTAGGCATACTCAGTACTGAAATATGTCCAGTTGTGTTGAGCAGCCTGTGCTAATGTCAACACAAGCAAACCACAACCTGTTCAGAAGTGAGTAACTTAATAATTACAGTATAGCAGTACACAAACAGTGCATGTGCCACAGGAATACATTGCAAAAACCACATTTGTATGGCAGTTAATTGTCTAATTCAGAAAGAAAGTGCATACTCCCATGTATCCTGTGTTAGCATTTGGAGGGGTGAGTACATGTCTACACTGAGAAGTGTGTACTGGAAGCAGCAACATTCAGGTTTGAGTACAACATGCATATCACTGGCTACAACCCTAGATTCAGATAAGAGACAAATACCAACCTTCTGATTGACACAACGGTGTCCAGAGCAAACAAGCATGGGCCCCACCTTGGAAAGCTGAAAGGGCTACGCCTACCTAACCTAGCATTTTATAGCAGTGGGCTGCAATCACAGTGAGTACTGCAATCACCACACAGCAGGCTGCATGCAATTACTGAATGGTGGGCAGCAACTGGTGCAGAGGCTGTCACATGCACATGTGCAGATACCTAGAAAAGCAGGCTGTACCTGCTGTCCACACATGCAATAATAACATTGCAGGAACAGGGAGATAGAGAGCGAGAGTGAGAGAGAAACAGAGACACAGACAGAGACACAGAGAAAAGAGACAGAAACAGAGACAGAAACAGAGACAGAAACAGACAGAGAAATCCCAAAACAAACAACCAAAATAAAAAAAAAAAAAAAAAAAAAACAGTAACAACAGACGGAGCAGGGAAAACAAAGGTAAGGTATGTAACTCATACGTATATGTGGCAGCAGTATGTATCTATCTGTATCTGCACATGTGCATAGGGCAAGGGACACACTGCAACTGTTAGTGAAGGGTGGACACATATATGTCATTGAAGGTTGTTATGTGCATATATCTATGTAGGTCGTAGTGTGAGGCATAGAAAACAGCATGAAGTGCTGATATATGTCATGTGGTGGTTAAACGCTGTGGGACTGATTTGTCAGATCTGCTGTGTTACAGCCAGTGAGGCCTGCTAAAGCTACATGGGCTGAGGACACCAAAATGCATTCTGCACAACACTGTGCAATATAATCACATAACTGTACATCCCACAACTGTCACATAAGTGATATCCCCACCATGAAAGGTGGACTGTACATGTGCCTATATGTACATCCATAGGTACAGCAATGGATGTGTACATGTATGTGTATGGATATGTATACATATATATATATATATATATATATATATATATATATATATATATATATATATATATATAGGAAGAGAGAGAGACACGGGGTCATATGTACTGCAACAGGTGTGTGGTGACCAAGGCATGGACTGTAGACAGGTGCCGATACTGCAGTGCCATTCCTCCTTTCCAAAACACTGTACCCATTAACTACCACATAGGTAGAAATCTACCTAACACTGAAGGTGTGATAAGGGAACATGGGACACAGGTGGACAGTAGCCTCCCCTTTGATAAAGACAGTGCCACACTAGACTTGTAATCTATGTGGTATGTGTCATGACAACAGGTGTGTCATGTAGGGATATATAGGTCAGTGTTCCCCTCTACTCATCACAATGTCCCATGTGGTATGTACCTCACATGACAACTACAGCAAGTGGAAAGGCCACAGACATACCTCACAAAGGGTAATACTGGCCTCAGACAGATGCCCTATGCAGATTGACTCACAAAACCACAGCTAGACTGTATTGCATACTGACCACACAGAGGTGACCTCTGCCGGGCATACAGAGGTATGTCAGACCCATATCTGTGTGACAACCACCATGGCAACATATCACAATCCCTCTGGGCTACATGCTCTAGGGCTCTAAACCTCGTCAGCTCACTAAACAGCACATGCTGGAGGGATAGGTTCCTATCTTAGAGATATGCCATACTCTGGAATAGACCACCTAGCAATAGCAAACTAGGCTCCTCATTAGCAGTTGTCATAATTACCCCTGATGATTGTTTGGGAGATTGGTAATACAACCCAGGAATCCCCTCTGTGGTTCTGGTTGACAGGGGCAGGTGAAATCAAAGTACATGTGTGGCAAAGGCAATGGTAGCATATGGCTAGGCTGCTGTAGGCCCTAGGGCCAATAACATCTCACCTACCTATGACACTATGCACTCACACATGTACTCAATGCAATACCTGCTATGTGAGGTTGAATAAGTGCAACGCTGAATGTGTGCAAGGTCTGTAAAGGTGTGATAACATAGTGTGATGTTGTATCTGACATGGTAGTGTCTATCCTAGCTGTGAGGCCAGCAAAAGATGTGTATGTTATTGTTAGGCAGACATAGTACTATGGCATATGATGTGACATAGTTCCTTGTTGATGACTGTGGTGTCCCATTGTAGGCTAAAGCAATACATATATGCTTAGTGAGTGGTACTGCTGGTGAATCCGACTCCCATATGAACTGTAGTACTACCTGAAGTTGTAGGCCTAAACAGCACAGTATGGTGTGTGTTCACATTGCTTGGAAACACTGTCTTGTGTGTTTCCTGTAGTCTGCACAGAGGACATAACTCAGGCATACGGGTTTGTAAGTAATGGCACACAGTACTGTATGGTACACAGGTAAAGCTCATCTGTGTTGGCATACAGTGGTGTTTTGCATGTTTGTCTGATGTGTGTGTAATTATGCTTGTACCATGGCCGCAATCATATGTGTGTTACAGGGTATACGTGTGTATCTAGCAACATATATACTCTGTTACAGCAGTATGCCACCTATATTAACAACTGTGCACATATGTTAGGCAGGGCTATGGCGTCAACGACTAGGGTGGTTTACTGGTACTACTGTAACTGTACTTTACATTCATTGCAATGAATGACATTTTTGTTCGTGCATTAGCGTGATATATACCCCTGTGGTGAGGTTGTGCATTGTGTCACAAACAGTGTGCCAGGTACTGTTGTATAGTGGTTTGATATGTAGAGTGTGCCAGGCACTGTTAGTCAGTTGTGGCCTGAGAACCAATATGTGGTATTGAATGTGTGTATCCTCTGACAGACAAACGGATGGTATATATGGCAGTGAAGTGATATCTGTGGTTAAGGGTGTAAAGTGTGCCACAGGACTCGCTCACACATATTGTTCATTTCTTTTTCAGCCTGATGGCCCACCAACGTAACCCTTCTTACACAGCAGAGGAGGAAGAGGTGATCCAGCAAAGCCTAGTGCAGCACAACACACTGTTGTTTTCCAGACGCAGCCAGCACCAACATGAGTGGACTGCACTGTGGCAAGATCTTGTTCATCGGGTAAATGACATAGGCATGCATAACCAGACATATGAGCAGGTATGCCATCACTGCAGTGATTTAATTAGACAAGTCCGGCAGCATGCGTCTGATATCATGCCAATTATGCAATTCCATTCCCTGCCAGTGGAACTCCCTGCAACTTAACCCTTACTCTTCTCTCTTCAATTTTAAAGCTAAAAAGCTAAATATCTCTCCACAATGGACATGCCATGCCATGGAACCCTGAACTACTAACATACACTACATCTCACTCCTCTTCCCTAGCCCATTTCCCCCCCCCCCTAGATCTCCTAAATTTCTCTTTTCCTTTTTCCTTATAGGAAAAAGAAAATTTCAGTCTATTTTTTTTCATTTTTCAAATAAATCAATGTTTTGTGTATAATTTCTTCCCTGTCTGTCTTTTTTATATATATAACATCTAAGAAAATTTTCATTCCTGCATATGTAAACTGTATTCTCTTGTTGTAACAATACTATGTACAGAGACAACAGCTTGCCACAGGTGGTGAGGTGGCCATTCATCCCCCTCTCACCAGAGTAGAGGAGCTGCTCCTAAGCATGCTGGCTCCTGGACAACAACAGCAACTCCCACACACATGTCTCTTCATGGAGGCCGGAGCCACACAGGATGTTCACATGGAGCGTGCAGGTAACATGCCCTATCTGTAGACTACAGTTACCTGTATTGTTAGATTATGTCTACGTGAGATGTGTACTGTGTGTTTAGCAGTTGTGCTGCCTAGTGTTATGCAATACTGATATTTGGAATACTATCTGAACACCTGTGACTATTGACTGTTGTTCTACTGTAGTTTAGCAAACCCACAGTAGCAATGCCACAGTTGTGGCCACTGACGAACTCTCTCATATTCTCATAGGTCCCTCTGGTGTGACAGCAGGGCAGACGATCCATGCTGGTGAGTGTGGTATAACTGCAATGTTGGTAATGAAATGTGCATGTCATAGGTGAGGTGTAGGCCATGTACACGTAACACACCTACGCATAATGCATGCCGTGCATGTTTGCTGTAAGACGTTGCACAGCTCAGTAATGTCAGTAGCTGCCTCAATGACATGCAATACACAGAGCATCAGACACAGTTGTGGCATCACCGTACTGCACATTGGATAGGCATAGTTGCTACAGCTGTACACAACATCACACGTTTATCATACGCAGTACACCTCAACATGCTACATATGGTGTTACCACACACCTGCTGTAAGGTCACACTTCAGTATCCCACATGTCATCCACACACACATGATAAACCTCAGGGGTAGAGGCCTATCATGGGGCTGTGCAACACTCTTCAACACATAACACAATCATGTTAGGCAATGCTCCCTATTGGGCACCCACACACTCATGTACAAAGTGGCTGTGTAATTGTGAACGTAGCCTCGGCACTGCAGTACAGGTACAGCATGCTAGGCGGTGCTCTGTCACACATTAGTAGCCATGAGTGACCACATGATGCATGATGATGATGGCTCATGGTACTACACCCCATCCAGTTACAGTGACCACAGTACTACACATAGCAGTCATTGCTTTGCACCTCAATGTTGTGTGTGTGCAAACATATGCACCTATACACAATATGCATAGCATGTTGTGTGTGTGCTTACATATGCCAGTATACACAATATGCATAGCAGTCACCATCTGTACAAAGTGACACATATATGTCCCGGAATGCTAGTGGGTGTAAAGGTCACATGACACACATTGGGTATATGTGGTGTTTAATGTTGCAGTTGTGTAGCATGCCATGTCATGGCTGGCACCGACATATCTGCAATATGTCCCACACTTACCATAACCACTGTACAATGGGCATGTCGAGCATTTGGATTCCTTCATGTCTACATGCACCACTCATCCCGTGTGTGTACACTGCATGCATGTGCTACACCTGTGCCCAGTATTATCTGCTATGGACACAGACACTGTAATCAGACATGGAAATCTATGTGTCACACAGATAACACATGCAGCCATGGTATGTATGCCTGTGAGTGATGGTGCACAGGACATTGCAGAGCTGATATACTTGCACAGCAATGTTGTGTCCATGTACACATTGTGTTCCAGGGTGTAGCCAATCACTGAACAACTACACACATGCATCAAAGCCATGTATACTGTCATGAAATAGGGCCGTCTACACTCGCACTGCATGGTCTTGAGCAACATATATTCTACATGCTGACACGTGTGAGGTGACTGTTTGTCTTGTGATACTGTCACCCACCTTCACCCACTATTGAGTATGTGTTGGATTGCTGGTGTGTGTGTGTATCTGCTGTAGTGAGGAGTGTATTTGTGTGCATGTGTTCATGTGTGCATGTGTGCATGTGTTCATGTGTGCATGTGTGCATGTGTTCATGTGTGCATGTGTGCATGTGTGCATGTGTTCATGTGTGCATGTGTGCATGTGTGCATGTGTGCATGTGTTCATGTGTGCATGTGTGCTAACATCATGTACAGATTGTAAAGTGTGTTTCCTGTCTTCCTCTCACATGTGCTGAGTTTGGGGTGGCTGAATGCAGCAGGGAACCTGAAGTCACTGCCACAAATAGTGGAGATGATGAGACATGTATTGTGGCACAGGCAGGTTTGACAGGGTCTGTCGTTGGTCTGCCAATTGACAATACACAGCGTTCAACCCCATCTATGCGCACACTCATACTGCCAATAAAGCCCTCATCACCAATGGCCTTAGCTGAGGGACAGCAGCATACAGTTGGCATTAACCAGGATACTGTGGTACCTATGGCACTTGCATCCCCTCACAGCAGCCATACCCGGATTCCTGGAACAGTACCACATAGGCGGATGTCCTGAGGTTCTTGGGGGAGCATTGCTGGTCATATTGCCCCTGGCAGACGTGCCCTCACAGGTCTTACAACCAAGACTATGTTCCGGGCTGTAATGCAGGCACAGGCACGTATGGAACGGTACACCAGACAGGGACTAAGGGCGCAGAGGGCCCATTACACTGCTATCAATGACAGCATCCGTGACCTTGCCGGTGCCATCCAGAATTACACTGAGGTCATTGATAGACGTTGGGGGGAGACATTAGATGCCCTCCACAATGTGTTTTCCATGAGCCAGGACCATGCGGGATGGGTGAGATGTTGACGCGGATGCATGCCAGCAGCATCAACAGCTGGCAGTAATCGCCGATGGCCAACAGATCACAGCCGCTCCCGTGGTGGCAGTACCAGCCCCAGCAATGCTGGGGCAGGCCTGTCAATTGACCATCCTAGTAGACCACATGCACGTGGCTCTGGCCAGTCCCAGCAGGGACATGGGTCCACTTGACATACCTCTGCCTCTGATGATAGTACCCAGTCAGGGTTGGTACCCGATACTGTCCGTAGCAACCCTGCCAGGCACAGGTACTGTGTCCGTGGCCAGCGACAGTGATCTGTACAGCCTGGCAGGTACAGTCTGTGGCTGTCCCACAACCTCCCGTATACGGCAGCCACATGGTGGAGCTGTGTGCATGCAGACACACACACATTAACCAAACAACTAGGGCTCACACATACACACACACATTACATCAACATTGGCCCATGTTATACTGTTGTCCCTCACACACACATGCACACACAGACATGTCGATTGGATGGGTCAATGTTGGGCTCTGGCAAACCAACAACACACCCTGTGCATATGATGACACCTGTGCCACCTCCTGTCATCTGTAACATTGATGCAGGAACAGGCTAACATGGTGCTGATGCACAGGGTGACATTATAGCAGTGTAGCAATATTAGCAATTTGTCAACAGGAAAGTGTAATGATATCCTTGTAGGTATATCTGAGCAGACATGATGCATCAAAGCTCTGATTGTCAATGTAGCATTGTTTACACCAGTGTTAGGTCTGAGTATGTATCGTCCAGCCATGTGCCACTTGGCTGAAGTGTAGAGTGTTACCAGCATGTGTTAGTGAGTGGACAGTACGTGTGTGATGTGTGCAGTACAGATTAGCAGGTGTACATCTGTGAACATGGCGGGTGCGCACTGTCTGCATGTACGTGCATAGTGGACACATGGGACATGTGACATACCCTGTTTTACACATTGTTAACATCTCATGGTATCTCTCGATGGCCAGTATGCATTCTACTACAGATATGTACTAACATGGGTGCACATGTGTATATGACATGGGTTGACACTATGCTGTGGGTGATACTGTTAATATCTGTCAGTGTTTTGCATTCTGGTAGTACACACAACCTCAACAGCATGACTATAACCAATCATTAGATGATGTCCTGACAACTGACACACAGTTGTAGGGAACTCAGTAACAGTGGGATCCTTCCGGTACTATACTATAACAGTAACCAGTGGTATTGACTGCCACCCATTCCTGGGACCACACCTGTTTGGCATATAGGCCTCTTAGGTACATGCAAACACACTAGGGATATGTCCATCCACATCTGGAAATGCATGCATTGGCCTACAATGCATTCTCTAGATGGGACACATATCCTACACAAGGGTATCATACAGACAGATACCTGTTGTCCGACACATGCTGTATTGCACTAAGCTGACTATGGCATAGTCATCCACATTTACTATACATACTATCCCAACAGTACCACATAGGTGGTAGCCCCCAACATGTATGTTGGGTACCAATGTGTACCTACAGCCACGTGTTATGTCATCTGTTCCTTGGTGTCCACATATCCAGAGGTATTGTGGAGTCCCTCGGTGTATCACATAAGACATTAGGGGCCTGAATGCATATCCACAAGGCTGTTGTACACCTGTAATGACTGTCCATTATTGCCAGTCGTTGTTGTGTATGAACATGTCTGACATATACCCCAGGCATGTACCCTCACTCACACTACTCTATAGTAACTGTCATGGGTGTGTGTGGCACAGATGACCTTGGCCACAGATCACTACAGTGGCCGGCCTTGTCACATATATACATATGTGACCTATGAGCTGAGAAGCAGCGACACAATCTGTCAAAGGAAACAAATGTATTCATGCAGTATGCAGGCTTCACACCTATGTACTAATTGAGGTCACATGTACATATATTTATTTGCCACACAGATACCTGATGTGTGCAATGTACATACTGTTTTAATCCTGATATGTCATAGCATAGTAAAAGCAAAACCCACACCACATTGACAAACAATGTCACACACACACACACACACACTCAGCAATTGCAGGTTTCAAAACCCTACCTAATTATGTTATGATACTAGAGAGATATGCATTAACAAGGCGCGCTATATGCTTTACTGGGTGATTTTTTTTTCTCCTGCTATATTTATAGGATACTGACATCATCAGACTTTCCAAAGAGGAATGTACCTCTTGTAATGTGTTTTCCCAGTCTCCAAAAAGGGCACTCCTCTCAAAGGAAAACACACACACACACACTCAGCAATTGCAGGATTCAAACCCGTACTTAACGATGTTATGATACTAGAGAGATATGCATTAACACGACACACTATATGCCTTACTGTGCATTTTGTTTTCTCCTGCTATATTTGTAGGATGCTGACATCATCAGACTTTCCAAAGAGGAATGTACCTCTTTTAATGTGTTTTTCCAGTCTCCAAAAACTGCACTCCTCTCAAAGGAAATCATACACACACAGTCAGCAATTGCAGGATTACAACCCCTACCTAACTATGTTATGATACTAGAAAGACATGCATTAACACGACGCGCTATATGTCTTACTGGGCATTTTGTTTTCTCCTGCTGTATTTGTAGAATGCTGACATCATCAGACTTTCCAAAGAGGAATGTACCTCTTTTAATGTGTTTTCCCAGTCTCCAAAAAGGGCACTCCTCTCATAGGAAATCACACACACACATACACACCGGCGCGCTATACGCTTTACTGGGTGATTTATTTTCTCCTGCTATATTTGTAGGATACTGACATCATCAGACTTTCAAAAGAGGAATGTACCTCATAGGTTCATAGGTTCATAGGTTCGTACTAGGCTATCTGTCCTAGGGCATTTATAAGCCTAGCCAGAGTGTATGTGGCTTACACCACCCCTAAGGATGAGAATACTACGCCCTTTTAGGGTTTAGTTTACTATGCCTCTGTCTAGTAGTGACACAGAGATGACCCCCGGGGTAAACCTACGATCTCCCATCCACTTGTCGAGATTTCTCTTGAATAGAGTCAGTGAGGGGCTCTGCCTAACATGGACTGGGATTCTGTTCCAAAGTGTAGGGAGCCTCTGGGTTATGAATCTGTCCCTCCAGCACATTCTATTTATTTCTGTGTTGAGGTTTAAGTCACTTGTTCTCGTGGCTCTGATGGATTTGGATTTTCTGAGTTGGAGCATGTCCATTAATTCAGGATTGGACATGGCCTTGTACGTCAGGCACAGATCACCTCTGAGTAGGCGGTATGCGACTGAATAGAGCTGGAGTTTTTCAGTCGGGCAGCATATGACATATGTTTAAGACCCTTTATCCTCTTGGTGAGGAACTTTTGGGGTCTTTCCAACTGCTGCAGGTGTCGGGTGAGATACATCCCAAATGGGGCATTGTACTCAATCATTGGCCTGATAAGAGAAGAGTACAGGGGCACAATGACCTCTCTTGATCTAGATGTGAAACCCTTCATGATAAGGTGGGCAATATAGAAGGTCTTCCTAACCACTTTGGCAATGTGAGTGTCAAATGAGAGGTTACTGTCAACCTGGGTCCCTAGGTCCCTGATTACCTCTTCCATACTTAATGGATTACCGCCTATGTGGTAATTTGTCGGTACCTTGTTTTTCCCAAAGGGTATGACTATACATTTTTTGGCGTTCAGCTTAAGGCCATGGCTCTGGCACCAATTATCCATTTCTATGAGGCCTCTCTGAAGGATGTTTGTGTCCGCTGGAGTATCAATTATGGCGCCCAGTTTGCAGTCATCTGCGAACTTTGTCAGCCACAATCCTCCTATGTTTGCCTGTACCTCGGAAAAATAAATGCCAAACAAGAGGGGTCCCAGAACTGAGCCCTGTGTGACACTGCTTGTGACTGGCTTAGAGTCTGACATAGCTCCAGCAACTCTGACCCTGTGGGTTCTGTCCTTGAGCCAGTTTGCAACCCATCTTGTGACATATGGGTTTACATTTAAGCTGGTGAGTTTGTCTATGATGCCCGAGTGGGGTATTGTGTCAAAGGCTTTTGCAAGGTCAAGGTAGGCTGTGTGAACTGCCTTACCCTCATCAATGGCCTTAGTGACTGTTTCAAAAAAGTTGACCAAGTTCAAAAGGCAGGATCTGCCCTTGACAAAGCCAAATTGGGTAGGATCCAATGTCTGTAGGTCCCCAATGTCTTTGTTTATGAGTTCCATAATGATCCTCTCCATAGCTTTGCAGACCAGGCTCGTCAAGCTTATGGGGCGGTAATTTCAGGATCCGTAGAAGCACCGCCTTTGTGAAGTGGGACCACTGTTGCCGCACGCCACTCTTTGGGTGCGTATCCTGTAGTAAGGCTAAGATTAAACAGCAGCCTTATGTGTGGGTTTAGTTCCTCTTGAGTTCATGTAGCACACAGCCCGGGATACCATCCAGTCCCATTGATGCTGTGTTTTAGCTTTAGAGGCGGCTCTCACCTGGGCATCTGAGATGTTAGGGAGGCTACACTCTGCTGGGATAGTTATTTTTCCTTTTGGGGGGGAGGAGAAATTTGCACTGAACCTGTCTGCCAGAATGTTGGCAATGTCAGTGGGTTCAGTGTATTTTGTGTCATTTTGGACTAACTCTGAGCATATCTGGGAGTTTCCACCCAGGTTTCTAACATAGCTAAAGAAGGCCTTGTGATTGTCTTTTGCGTCTTTGCGATTTTTCTCTCAAAGTTGGCCTTGGATGATTTTATGAGTGATCGTAGTTTTTGCTAGTACTGATCAGAGATGCCTTCCCTTTTAGGGATTTTGCTCTGTCATGTAGTAGCTTCCTCCTCCTGTTGTAAAGTTTGTTTATGGCTGGGGTCCACCAGACCGGGCGCCTGCCTTTGGGGGAATGGGTCTTGGTTTTATTTGGGATTGCATGATCCATGCATTCTTGAAGGTGCCCATAGAAGGCATTTGCAAAGGATTCAGCAGTGTGGGTTGTGGTTTCCACTGGCCCAGGGTCTTGAAAGATACCACTTCAGTCTTAAGAAGTGTGAAGTTTGCTTTTGAGAAGTTCTTCACTGTGGTCTTTTGTGCAAAGGGTGGGGGCGGATGTGGATTTCCAGTGAGATTAATTTATGGTCTGATCTTACCAAAGAGGGATGTACTTCCGGTGTGGAGCATTTTGTCCCCATGTTTGTGATGATTAGGTCAAGTATATTGTCTCCTCTTGTGGGAATGGTGACTAGTTGTTCCATTGCATTTGAGTTTATGAATTCTAGGAACCTTTGGGCTAGGGTGTTGGGGCTTGAGTAATGTTCCCAGTCTATGTTTGGGTAGTTGAAGTCTCCCAAAATGATGGTATTTGGAGAGACATTCATACTCTCCAGTGTCTTCAGGAAGGCTGTGTGGGGTTCCTGAGTTTGAGAGGGTGGTCTGTAGCATGCTACAAACTGTAAGGCAGTTTTGCCTATGGTTAGTTGCACCTGGATAGTCTCCGATGCTTATGCGTTGCCACTAACCTGGAGGTGTGGGTATCTTTGATGAAAATGGCTACCCGGCCTCCTTTTGTGGTTCGGTCCAAGTTTTGGGGCCGGAAAGCATGATATGAGGTAAAACCTGATAGTGCTGGGGTGCTCTCAGGAGCCTTGAGCCAGGTTTCAGTCACTGCACAGACATCGATGTTCTCCATACTGAGGAGGGCTTCGAGGGCGTGCATCTTGAGGTTTAGACTTCTGGCATTGAGCAGCATTACCCTTAGTTTTTTTCCACTTGTGTTTTCTAGGAGGTAGGTTTGTCATTTGAGCCTTGCCTAAAAAAGGCACTATGGGGGTGGCAAGAGCCTTGGCCAATATCCGGAAGCCCAGGGGTGACAGGTGCAAGCCATCCCTTGCGAAGCAGCGTGGCTTGTCAAGCATGTCATCCCAAGCAGACAGACACTGGATCCCCTTAGAATGACACCAGTAATTAAGCCAATTGTTAAAACTGATCATTTTGTCTTTGTACTGTGGCATCATTCTTGGTGAGGGTAAGGTGCTGCTCAGGGTCAGGGTCATACCGGCCTGGGCTACATAATCAGAGAGCTCCTCTATGTCTCTTTTCATGTAGTCCAGGGAGGTACGTCTCAGGTTGTTCACACCGGCATGTACAATGACTGAGTCATATTTGTACTTGCTGTGGAGTGACCTGAGTGCTTGTGTTATGTGGCGGATTCTAGCTCCCGACAAGCAGCTTACTGTGACCCTCTCCTTGTTCAGTCTGGTGAGCGGGACGTCAGTGTGCCTGACTATGGAGTCACCTATTACAAGTGTGTCTGGCATGTTGTTTGGCCTTAAGGGCTGTGACTGTTTAGCACACTGACTTTGTGAACTATGTGTTGCATGTGCTATGTCTTGAGGTGGTGGTTGCTTGGGTGCCTGCTTTGGAGGCCTCTGTTGTTTTGGTAGATTTTTAATCAGCCTCAGTATGTTTTTGTGTGTTTATGTGTTTGGTTTGCAGTTGTGCTAGTTCTATGTGAGACTGGGTTTGTGGTGTGCGTGGTTACCTTCTCCTCCTGACTGGTCTTGCCAGTACTGAATTGAGAGAGCTCAGCCTCCAGTTTGGCTATATAGTTGCATCTCTATATATTTGTATTTGTTGGGAGGAGGAGAGGGTTGTCTGTGTACATGAGGCAATTGTAACATTGCCTCAAGATTCCCAGATTCACCAGCTGAACAGGAGGACGCCAGCAACTGACCCTTGACATGCTAGAAATAGTGAAAAGATTGCTGTGTAACTGAGTCAGAAAGGACCTATAGGGAAATGGGTACTCAACAGAATTTAGGTGAATGAAGTACTTTTCGTTTGTTTAAGAGTGCTTTACCTGTATACAAAATGCTTTAGGAGCAAGTGCTGAGCTTTTCAGATAGAGTATAGGCTGTTTAGATTGCAAGTAGAACAGTTCTAAGGGAAAAATTGAAGAGCAGACTTGGCGGAGCCAGAAAAAGTTTAACCTTGTTTAACCGATGCTGTGCTATGCGCACGACTGAGCAAAGCCGTGCAAACGCAGATTTTAAGCAGTGAACTACAAAAGAGCTAGGAATGGTCCCAAACAACCAATTACTAACAGCTTCTTGTGCTGAGGTCACTTCCCCAAGGATAGGTAGGCTGCTCAAGGCTCCCCACTCCCACTGGTGAGCAAAGAAACTTCCTTCTATCCAAGTAAGGTAATGGACAACACAGGAACTACACCACAGCCCAGAATACAGCAATGCCTGTATACTGGTCTAAACTAGTCGAGAAAGGCGGGAAAACATGTAATGTGTTTTCACAGTCTCCAAAAAGGGCACACCTTTCAAAGGAAATCACACACATACATACACACACACACACACACCCCTACACACACAGTCAGCAATTGCAGGATTCAAACCCCTACCTAACTATGTTATGATACTAGAGAGATACACATTAACACAACGCGCTATATGCCTTACTGGGGGGTTTCTTTTCTCCTGCTATATTTGTAGGATGCTGACATCATCAGACTGGACATGGTAATGTGTGTACACTTTGTTTTATGCAATCCCAGGAATGAGCCATGTGGGTCGGCAGGTGTCAACAGCTTGAACAGGACCACATAATTCTTAGCTTGTATTATCTATCTGTGGACAAATTGACATTCCTTCATATGTCAACACATATTTATGCACAGATTGTTGGTTTTGTAGATACGACATGTATCTGGGATGTTGATAAAGGACTATTCAAAGTCTATGCGAGACATGTGTAGCTCCATTCAGTGATGTATGTGAGACATGTGTAGCTCCGTTCAGTGATGTATGTCCTGGGTGGCTGCCTTGCAAACAGTCTAGCATGTTTGGGAACCATGATCTGCACATGAACATACCACAGTTGGTAGGGTTGTGTGTTTGTCAGCTTCAAATAGCTCTGTTTATGACTTCAACCATGATGTACTCCATGGCCTTGCAAATAAGATTTCATAGGCTTACTGGACTATACTTCCCATGGTGTGTTGTGCACCACCACTTGTGGGGAGAGCCATATGTTGCTGTAACACATTCAACGGTTCCAGGTCCTGTGGAGAGGGTGAGGCTCAACAGACTGTTCAGGTGCAGGGTCTGTTTGTTCTGTAGTTCATTCATGACACATATAGGGAAACAATGTAATCCAATTGCTGCCATGCTTTCGGCGTTGGGGGGAGCTGTTCATCCATTCTACATGTGATATCTCCAGGTATGATGATAGTGACTTTCGGCAGTGGGAGGTAGGTATGTATATATGGGCCTGTCTGACATGATGTCAGCATTGTCAGTCAGGTACAGTTGGCCCTGACTTAGGACATATATGAGTGCACATTGCTATTTATGACATAGCTGAAGGAGGTGTCATGATTCCGTCTGGACTCCTTCGCAGCTACTCTTTACAAAACACTGACAAACCTGAGCACTAATCCCTGTTATACTCTTTTACACACTTAACACCCTACTGATCCTTTGTGATCAGTCTACAGAGTATGTCATCATAATATCCTGGCATGTCCAGGGGTCGGTTTCGTGTGTACTCTCCAGTCCAGCTGGTGAATATTGTGATTTTGACACAATGTCACAACTGCCTCATGTACACAGACAACCCTCTCCTCCTCCCAACAAACTCAGATATATGTGAGAGATGCAACAATATAGACATACAGGAGGGAGGCTGAGCTCTCTCGACCCATGACTGGCACAGTCTATTAGGTGGTGAAGGTAACCACACACACCACATATCAGTCTCACATAAACCTATAGCGACAGCAATCAAACCACATTATCACACATAAACATACTCGGAGGCTCTAGATAAACTCTGCCTAAGCAGCAGAGACCTCCAAAGCAGACACGCAAACAACTGCTACCTCACTACAATACCCACATATCACATAGTTCACAATGTCAGTGTGCCACACAGTCACTGCCCTTCGGGCTAAGCAACACACCTAATACACTTGTAATAGGTGACACTTATTGTCAGACACACTGACGTCCCACTCACCAGACCGAACAAGGGGATGGTCACTTTGAGCTGTCTGTCGGGTGCCAGGATCTGCCACATAACACATGCACTCAGGTCACTCCACAGCAAGTACAGAAATGGCTCCATCATTGTTCATGCTGGTGCGTAAAACCTTAGACGTTCCTCCCTGGACCACATGACATGATACATAGAGGAACTCTCTGATCATGTAGGCCGGGCCAGTATGACCCTGGCCTTGTGTAGCATCTTACACTCATCAAGTATGATGTCACAGTATATAGGCAAACTTATCACGTTTAACAGTTGGCTAACATATTGGTGTCATTCAAAGGGGATCCAGTGTCTGTCAGCCTGGGGTGACATGCTCAACATGCCACGTAGCTTCGCTATGGACAGCTTGCACCTGTCACCCTTGGACTTTCGAATACTGGCTAAGGCTCTTGCTACCACCATAGTGCCTTTTTTAAGCAGGGCTCAAAAGACAAACCCACCTCCATAGACATTACAGAGTAAATGAAACTAAGGATAATGCTGCTCAACCAGATGTGTTACCCTCAAATTGCGCCCACTCAGGACTCTCCTCAGTATGGAGAATAGCGATATCTGTGCACTACAAGATGCCTGGTTCAGGCTCACAAATGCACACCAGCACTACCAGGTTATGTTTCATACCATGCTTTCTGACCACAAGACTCGGAACGGACAACACAAATAGGGGGAGTATCCATATACATCACAGATACACACACCTCCGGGTTAGTAGCACTGCACAAAGCATCGCAGACCATACATATGCAACTAACATTGTGCAAAACTGCCTTTCAGTTTGTTGTCTGCTACAGACTACCCAAACTCAGGAACCACACTCGGCTTTCCTGGGAACAATGGAGAATATGAAGGTCTCCCCAAACACCATTATATTGGGTGACTTCAAATACCCAAACATTGACTGGGGATACTACTCAAGCCCCAACACCCTCACCCAACAGTCGCTACTATTTGTAAACTCATATGCTATGGCACAACCGGTCACCACACCCACAAGAGGGGAAAACATATTGGACCTGATCATCACCAACATGAGGACTCTATGTTCCACACCAGCGATATACCCCTCATTGGTAAGGTCAGAACATACATTTATCTAACTGGACATCCATATCCCATCCCCACACCCATCCTGGGTAATCTTGGTGAACTTCTCATAAGCAAACGTCTCACTTCACCAAAGCAAGGTGGTATCCTTCAGAGACCCTGGGACAGTGGTAAATATGGCTCAGACTGCTGAATCCTTTACATACACATTCTATGGACATCTAGTGGACTGCATGGATTGTGCTATCCCAAATAACAACAGGACTCACTTCTCCAATGGCAGGGGACCTGTCTGGTAGACCCCGGCCATTAATAAGCTATACAATGAAAGGAGGAAGCTACTACATGATAGAGCACAATCCCAGACAGGGAAGGCATCTGTGATCTGTACTAGCAGACAGCTACGATCACTCATGAATTTATCTAAGGCCCGCTTCTAATGAACAATTGGACCAGACACGTAGGACAATCACAAGGCCTTCTTCAGTTATGTCAGGAACCTGGGTGGACACTCACTGATATGCTGTGAGTTACTGCATACTGATTAAACATACCCTGAACCCATTGCCAACATCCTGGCAAACAGGTTCAGTGCAGATGTCTCCCCCCCATCCCCCCTAAGGAGCAACTATCCATCCCAACAGAGTGTAACCTCCCTGACATCACAAATTAACAGGTGAGTGCTGCCCTCCCCAAAGCGGACAACACAGCATCAATGGGACCAGATGGTGTCCCGGCCTGCATCTTACACGAGCTTCATGACAGACGTAACCCTCACATTAAGTCACTGTTCAATATCGGAGTTACTACAGGATATGTACCCAAGGAATGGCGTACAGCAACAGTGGTCCCACTCCACAGAGTTGGTGCCACAACGGACCACAGACAATATCACCCTATAAGCCTAACTAGCCTGTTTTGCAAAGCTATGGAGCGTATTGTCATGGGACTCATACACATAGACATCGGGAACCTACAGACTCTGTGTCCAACACATTTCAGCATTGTTGTGGGCAGATCTTGCCTCTTGAACCTGTTTGTATTCTTTAAACGGTTACCAGGTCCATCGACATAGGGACAGTTGTCCACACAGCCTACCTGGACCTTGCAAAACCCTTCAACACAATACCCCACTTGGCCATTATGCATAGGCTCACCAGCATCAATATGGACACATATCTCACACAATGGATTGCTACCTGGATCAGGGATAGCACCCACATGGTCAGTATTACAGGTGCCATGTCTGACTATACACCAGTTACACGTGGCATCCCACAAGGCTCAGTCCTGGGACCTCTCTTGTTCAGTATATATTTGTCTGACGTACAGGCTAACACAGGAGGAATATGGCTGACCATGTTCACAGATGACTGCAAACTGGGTGCCATAATCAACTCTCCAGCTGGCACATGCATACTCAAACAGGGTCTCACAGAGATGGATGACTGGTGCCTGAGCCATGGCCTACAGCTAAATGCCATTAGTTGCATAGTCATCCCCTTTGGCAATAACAACATGCCCACACATTACCACATAGGTAGTAATCCATTACATACAGTAGGAGTTTTTAGGGGTTTGGGGACACGACTTGTTCGTACTGTGGCCTTTGACAATCACGTTGCCAAAGTGGTTAGACAGACCTTCTATATAGCCCACCTTATCCCATATGGTTACGCATCTAGATCGAGTGAGGTCATTGTGCCCCTATACTCATCACGACCATGCTTGGTTACAATGCCACATTTGGGATGTACCTTACCCGACACCTGCAGCAACTGTAATGGCCACAAAAGTTCCTCACCAAGCAGATCTAGGGACTCACACAGATGCCCTGCACAGTTCGGATACAGTAACTCCAGCTCTACTCAGTCGCTTACCGCCTACTCGGATATGATGTGTGCCTGTTGTTTATGGAAATACCCAACCCAGAATTACTGGACATGCTCCACCTCAGGATATCCGACTCCCTTGGAGCTACACACTCCAGGGACATATACCTCAGCACAGATGTTAATAGGACATGCTGGAGGGACAGATTCTTATCCCAGAGGCTCCATTCACTCTGGATTGTAATCCCGGTTTCGCATAGGCAGAGCCAACCACTGACCACCTACAGGAGACATCTTGACAACTGGATGGGCGATCGTATGTTTACCCCTGGGATATCTTCTGGGTCCCTGCTAGACAGAAGCACACTAGACTAAATGTACATGGGCTATCTTGTGTGACCTACTATTCACAGGCACAGTGTAGTAATCTGACAGGGTTGCAAAAGCCAAACACACTCTGGCTAGGCTTGTACATGCCCTAGGGCAGATAGCCTAGTATCGACCTCTGAACCTATGATAATGTTTGGGATGCACAATGTTTATTGCTGATACTGTTTGCAGGTTTTTATTGTCTTTGCTTTCCCAGTTTCTATGAATAACTTAGGTATCTGCAGAACATATTTGATTATGACAGGGTTCCACTATATTATATATGTGTCTGTTGTCATATAACTGTGTGCACAGGGCGGATTGCTGGATAGTGAGAGGTTCCTGGGTTAACACATGCAACTGCCAGATATGTGTGGCCCACTGCTGTACTCAGACATGGCCTAAGTGTGTGAGCATGCCCAGTTCAGGCTTTCCGTGTTTTGTTGCCTGACATTTGTCTCATTTATCCAAGTGTGAGCATGCCCAGTGTGACCTTTCAGTATGTTGCTGTCTGAGGTCCACTACATTTGTTGATGTGTGTGAACATGACCAATATTAACATTTATACTGTGTGTGTTGAAAGTCAGGTTCTATTCTTACTGCAGGACTCACCTTTGTGTCATAACTCGACAGGAATTATGCTGTGCCTGCAGGGTTTCCATGAGATACTTTGCATAGACTTATCAACATTTCTTCATACAGGCTGACAACTGCAAAGCTGTCATGGTTTAGTGGTTCAGTACTATGACTATAGTGCAGAGTATTCTGGGTTCGAGGCCCATCACTGCTTTGTATTTTCATACTGAGCAGACCAGACTGCTTAAGGGCCAGTAGAGCAAATATAAGCATGTTGGCTTTTGTTCAGCTATGCCCTACTTAGACCAGGCTTGTCCGACATTGCTCAATATTAACCAACATTGCTGGACGTTGCCCAATATTACTCAACATTGACCACAGTTGTGCTAGTTGGTGTGTGCGATTTTGTTTACATATACTACATGGTGGTAAATGCTGTTTAGCACTGCTTTATATTGCTTAACACATGGCAATCATGCCTCAGGTGGTGCTGCAGGGCTGCCTATGTCGGATGCACATACTACACTCCCTATACATGTTTGAAAACAGGTAGTGTCAACTTAGGCATCCCTTTTACTATATGTGCGAGTCAGAGAGAGGTATCATTTCCAGAGTTCCTACTGAGCCAGTGTATGTGCTATGCATTGCCTCTTTGCCAAGGACAAAGCATACTGGGCATGCCTCCTTCTGCCTACTGGGGCAGGCTCAGGTTGTTCCTCCACCGAGTCACGCTCTGCCTGTGATGGCCTTGGCAATGGTGGGGGGCTGTTTGGCCCAGGCCTATGCTGGTCCTGCTGCAGCTGTTTTTGCAGGATCATATTATGTAGCATAGCACATACCATGACAATTTGGGTACATGTAGTTGGTGAGTACTGCAAGGCTCCACCAGATGTGTCCAGGCACCGGAACCATGACTTGAGCAGCCCAAACACACGCTCGATTACATTTCGTGTTTGTGCGTGTGCCTCATTATGGCAATCCTGTTCAGGTGTGTGTGCGTTTCTGATGGGTGTCATCAGCCACGGCTCCAGTGCATAGCCAGTATCCCCCACTAGGTGACCATGTGGGATGTCCCCATTGGCAAATGTCTGGTACAGCTGTGTCAGATGCCAGATATGGGAATCATGGTAGCTTCCAGGGCAGCCAGCACACACATTCAGTATTATGCCCTGGGCATCACACATGACCTGGCAGTTGATGGAGGGGAAGCCCTTGTGGTTGAAGTAGACCCTACCCCGCTCACCGGCTGGTGGTTTGATGCATATGTGCATGAAGTCTATTGCACCCACTACCTCAGGGTATTCCGCTATTTTCTGGAAGAGACTCATATTGCTGGCCAATACCTCATGGGAATTGGGGAAATATACATGATCACCGACATGTGCTGACATGGCATCCAGGAACTGGTGCAGTACCCTAGATGCTGATGCCTGTGATATCCCCATCATATCACCAGTTGGTCTCTGGAAGGTACCCGTTGCTAATATTCTTAGGCCAACACATACCTTGGTTTCCACTGGGATGGGTTCCCCTCTGTTGGTTCTGTGTGTAAGGCGTAGCCTGCACAGCTCAACAATTTGCTGCAAAAGGTCTCTGTCCACTCTATAGCGCTCCACTATCTCCAGCTCATGTAGCCCCTGGTAGGTTACCCTGGGCCTGTACACTCTTCTCCGTCTCCTCACTGTGGGTTGTCCAGCAGCATTCGCATTGTCACTACCCTCAGCATGTTGCATATGTCGCCTTATAACAGCAATGGCAGCCCCTAACATTTCTTTGTCTCATTAAAGCTTTTTCAATTTTCACTTCTATTAGGTTACTGCAGTGTTGCAGTGTCTCTTGAGAGAAACATAATGGACTGTTGTTTGCAGAGTTTTAAATGCTGGGCTGGGCTGGGCTAGTGTACTGCCTGTGTAATTGCCTGATTCTGATTGTTTTCATCTGCTAGCTTTGTTAGTACTACCTGGTAGCTTCCTACTATTTGTTGTGCTTCCTTTTTCCTTTCTGTTTCCTCGGGGGGCAGCGCCGAGCACACAAGCGCAAACACGCGCACAGCAGCTCACATGCACGCACACATGCTTACACTGACTAAAACTTGCTTATTCTTGGTAAAATGTGCGCACACCGGCGCAAACGCGCTTACAACTCTTTAAACAGCCTTATACATGCTTACTCCAGCTTAAACGCGCGCACTCACTCTTACACGCAAGCACACTGTCTTACTCGGGTTTACAGGCGTGCACACGCATGCATACCCACTCAGCAAGAAACTTTAGTGTTATCCACGGCATACACCTTCAATTTCTTGCCTTTACCTAGCCTACCTGTTGACACACCTCTTTCAATGATGTGTAAATGACAACTGACATATGCCACTCTGCTCCAATGAACTTCACTTCTTTCATACATACCCCCTTCGTGATGTCACCTATCTTCTACTCTGTTACTCCCCTTATCCTACTCCTACACTCCACTGACTGTGCTCATTTGCTATGTAAACTTGTGATTCACTATCCTAACCCTCATTTACATAGGATTGCCTACTAATGCTTGGTTACATCTCTTAGACTGAGCTTCCCCGCTTAGCAACCTGTACTCGGTGGCCATGTTGTCTTCAGCCTGCCATTCACTTGCATTGTAAATTCATATTAGCATTAAAATCCACATTTGTGGATCTTCTTTATTGATTTTCTGGTTTTTAGAGTGCAGCATGTTTGCGCGGCGTTGCGCTATGCTTAAACCCCGGAGATCGGGATGAAAAAAAAAAAGTTTTTTTTTTATTTTGCATCATTTAACATTGCCAATGGTCATATTTTTGGCCATTGGCATGCTTACTCGTGTAAATGCATCCTTTTTTTGGAGCTGTCACGGCTCCGTTTTGCTATTTGCAGAACCGTACTCAGTTGTCAACTGAGTACATTTCTGCAAATAACACTACTCCTACCCGGACAGGTTCAGGTTTCCTGGATCGCAAATTTACCTCATTTGCATAGCTTTCACCTGCAATTGAGGTAATTTGCATATCCAAGCCCTGTCCGTGTAGGACTCATTTAAGGAGCTCTGTTGCACGCCCCTACCGGCTGTTCCTGGATTGCTCGGAGGACATGTTGGCTGCATGGAGTCTTACTCAACTCTTAAACTCCGTGCAAGCCTTCGTGAATCCGGCCAAGTGAGTTTTAAAATGTTCTTTGAGATGTTTTTTTAAAAGATGTGTGGAAGAGAGAGTAGAAAGTTCACTTGGAAGCTGGTTCCAGGCTTTTCCCACTGTATTAGTGAAAAGTGAGTCTCCAGTTTGTTGTTAGATTTAATAGTGAAAACTAGAAGCTTATTGGCTGAGCGAAGAGTTGTAAGGTTTTTGTAAGGGGTAGTCAGATTAGTGAAGATTGGGGTATTATTAGGGTGGTAAAGTATCTTTTGGGTTATAGTAAGTTGATGACAGAGTAGTTGGTGCTGCAGTTTTAACCATCCCAGTTGTTTGAGGTTGAGACAATGGTGGGTTCTAAAAGGGTTGCCAGTGGCAAATCTGGCTATATTATTATAGCTAGTGGCAAGTTTGTTAAGGTTGTTTTTAGAAAGATTAGTATAAATGGCAGAAGCATAGAACAGGGTAGAGATCAGGTGAGTCTGGGCTATAGTGGTTCTGGCTGTTGGTGTAAGGAAGAGTTTGATTCTATACAGGGAACCTAGTTTTTTGTTGACAGATTTTATGGTAGTGTTGATGTGATCATCATAGCTAAGGTTGTTGTCTATGGTTATGCCCAGGAGACGGTTTGTGGTATCAGGGGATATGGTGGTTCCATTGTTAGAGGTTATAGTGAAGAGAAATTGTGGTGATTTTAGAGTAGGAGTAAAGAGTAATAATTTAGTTTTTTGGGGGGTTCAGGAGGAGGCAGTGTTGCATGAACCAATTTTCAACCACATGAAATACAGATTGGGTGATGGGTCTGGAGTGAGGTTGGGGACCTAGCTGAGCAGATTAAAGTAGAATCATCAGCATATTGTATGCAGGTGGCTTGAGGAATTTTAGTATTTAGGTCATTGATAAACATTGAAAAGAGAAGAGAGCCTAGGATAGAGCCTTGAGGTACTCCAAGGTTTACGGGGAGGGGAGTTGAAAGCTTATTGTCCCAAAGGACTGCTTGATGTCAGTTGTCTAAATAGGATTTAAACCAGAGTAATTTGTGCGTCCAGTGAATGGGCTTTTAATACCTCAATAAGCAAATTATGGTTGACCATATCGAAGGCTTTTGAAAGGTCGATAAACAAAGTGAAGGAAAGAGAGTTATTGTTACGATTTTTGTTTATACAGTCAGAAAAGGATAGCAGGGCAGTTAAAGTACTATGGAATGGTCTGAAACCATGTTGGCAGTTGGCAAGCAAACTGTTGTGGAGAAGATGATGCAGTGGTTGTTAGGAAGCTCTTCTATTTAACTTAGTTGATCCCTAAGGGTATTTCCTCTATGTCCAAGGATGCTATCATACCTCTCTTTCCTCCATTATTAGGCCCAGACTTGTATATTATACTCCATTTGAAATCTACCTGCCCAGACATATGATCCAACTGGAAAGATCCCCACTGTTTCCTAATAAAATAAAAAAGAAAAATCAGTAGCCTGACATCCATTGCCTATACAGACTGACTTAAAGCTTTGTCTCTTTCCATTTTGTACAGTTTCCTTAAGGTGACCTCCGGTTGACCAAGAAGGCCACAAATTACCCCATCCTGTATGACTTCCTTCATATTTGCAAAACTGGCAGTACCATGAACACCCATACTAAAGGCCTTAACCTTCACCACAAAATTAACAGAACATGCTTGCATGATAGATACCTTATTCAAAGAATTAGTCTTCTCTAAAAGAGATTCTCCCTTCATATTAAACAAAGATTTCCCTCAGTCTTTTCAAACATAACCTGGATGAATGGATGGAGAACCACAAACACACCTCCAGTCTTTTGACACAAACTCTCATGGAAAAGGTAGAGAATTGCTGTGGCTAAGCTACAAATGATTTAACCAATCAGTTGCCTAGTAACTACCCATGAACCTATAAACATATGTACTGACTGTTAGGTTACAGGATTAACATCACAGCAGAAGCTAGCTATTGTGGCATCCAGTACATTCCCCTGATCTGGCAGCCCCCCCATCTTTAAATTGAATAGCAAAAGAAAAAAATCTTTCCTTTTAGGCAAGCAGCTGCTATAGTTTATTACACATGCAGTTCAGATCAGAAATGCAAAAAAGCTCTTCTGTCATTTTAAACTGTAGCAAACACTTTGAACCTGGGGTAGCTGCACCTTTTGCCCCACCCTAGCTATGCCTATGACTAACACAGCACCTACTATAAAATAAAATTACTTTTTTTCACACTCTCATTACCTGAAAAGGTCTTATTATAGGACCAGAGATGGGGGGGGTGTTGGGGAAAGGAAGCAATCAGGCAATAACTATATAATTATATCTACAAGCATCACAGACAATGGCTATCCGATCAAATAAATATTTACAAATAATCATGATACCCAACATGCAGATGTAATTTCCCAGAAAAAAAGAAGTTATACTTAAGTTAATTGTAGTAAATGTAATCTCCTGCTTAACCGGAAATTATGAATGAGCACCATACTGCAACATGCATTAATAGAATGATGCAGACACAATGCATGCAAGAGGAATTTTTGGTGATAAATAGGAAATGAATAAGGTATGTAGGACTATGACCAGAACTAACTGACTAAGAAGATGGCATTCCAAACTGACCACACCCTTGTCAAAGAATGCAAGGGAAGGGGCTCAGTTGCATATACTCAGACCCATGCATATGTATACAGTTTGCAGATAGTGTAGAGATGATTCAGGGCCAACGGACTCTGTCCAGAATTAAGTGAATAAGAATATGGCAAGTCAAGGTGATTACTATAATCATTAAAAGTTAACAGGGGTTGGGGAGGAAGTATGTACCTTCAAGCCCATGCACATTTCTTTATACACGGAGCAGATAACTTTCTGAAAGTTAAGAAAGTTCAGTTACAGATTTGCTGTTCTGAACTGTTTGGAAGTTTCTAGAAGGCCAGTGCTTGCTTGGGCTAAAGGGAAGTCTCTGTGTTCACCAGTGGGAGTGGTTAACACTGAACAGCCTGCCTGTCCCTGGAGGAGTGGTTACTACCTAGAAGCTGTAGTTTTATTGGCCATTTTGGGTCAATTCTAAACTCCTTGATCTGTCTCTCTTAAAACCAGGCTGCCTCGTGGTTTTGGCGTCTTTTCAGGCTTGCTAGTTGCTGCTGAAGCACCTAACAAGGGGAGAAAACGCTGAGAGAAGAAAAGGAGCCACTTTTGTGATTTTAAGTATTTTCTTCTGATTTTTCTTCTGCTTTGCCGCCTACTTTTTGGCATTTACCGGCTTGCTAAAGTTTATATCTGTAACAGTAACAGTACTTGGAACACACCTAGAGCCTGTTTACTGCATTTCCTGTGTTGCACTTAATTTAAAATCGTTTTTTTTTCTCTAAAAACTGAATTTTACCTGATTTTGGCCTAGCACTCAAGTGTGGGGTCATTTATTGCACTGTTATGATTATTTTGCTACTTGTGTATCTCTGCTACCTTTAAACTACAACAAAAAGAAAAAAAAAAATCTTGCTTTTTTCCCACTTTCTGAAAGTTAAGAAAGTTCAGTTACAGATTTGCTGTTCCGAACTGTTTGGAATTTTCTAGAAGGCCAGTGCTTGCTTGGGCTAAAGGGAAGTCTCTGTGTTCACCAGTGGGAGTGGTTAACACTGAACAGCCTGCCTGTCCATGGAGGAGTGGTTACTACCTAGAAGCTGTAGTTTTATTGGCCATTTTGGGTCAATTCTAAACTCCTTGATCTCTCTCTCTTAAAACCCTACAACTCTCTTTTGCGGTTTTATGCACTGAGCAGCGGGCAGCGCCACCTAAATAGGTTTAAACTATTCCAGGCTCCACAAAGTCTGCTCTTCACTTTTTCCCTTAGAACTGCTCAAACTCTCAAAGTAATCACTCTGTTCTCTTTCTAAAGCTCTGCACTTACTCAGCTCTTATAAGGAAACACTAACTAACTAAAGCTCTACACCCTCCTTGACTTCTCATAAGTACTAGACTCCCGATTGGTCCTTCCTGATCAAGTGAAAAATCAGTTCCCTTCCCTAATCTGATCAGTAAAAAAACAGTTCCCTATACTAATCTGGTATATCCAAGGGTCAGTTTCAAGGTTACTCTCCAGTCCAACTGGTGAATCTGGGAATTTTGAGGCAATGTTACAATTGCCTTATGTACACAGACAACCCTCTCCTCCTTCCAACAAACTCTAATACATGTGAGAGATGCAGTTACACAGCCAAACTGGAGGCAGAGCTCTCTCAACCCAAGACTGGCACAGTCAGTCAGGAGGAAAAGGTAGCCACCCACACCACAAATCCAGTCTCACACAGACCTATTCCATCTGCATACCCAACACATAAACACACAAAAACATACTCGGAGGCTCTAAATAAAAATCTGCCTAAACAGCAAAGACCTCCTAAGCAGATATCCAAGCAACAGCCACCCCTCATCAATACCCATGAATCACATATCTCACAAAATCAGTGTGCCTCACAGTCACAGCCCTTAAGGCCAAACAACACACCAAATACACTTGTTATAGGGGACTCTATTGTCCGGCACACTGACGTCCCGCTCACCAGACTGAACAAGGAGAAGGTCACCGTAAGCTGCCTCTCGGGCACCAGGATTTGCCACATAATGCAAGCACTCAGGTCACTCCAAAGCAAGTACAAGTATGACTCCGTCATTGTCCATGCTGGTGTGAATGACCTGAGACGTACCTCCCTGGACTACATGAAAAGAGACATAGAGGAGCTCTCTGACCATGTAGCCCAGGCTGGTATGACCCTGACCTTGAGTAGCATCTTGCCCTCACCAAGAATGATGCCACAGTATAAAGGCAAAATGATCAGTTTCAACAATTGGCTAAAGTATTGGTGTCATTCAAAGGGGATCCAGTGTCTGTCAGCCTGGGATGACATGCTCGACAAGCCACGTTGCTTTGCTAGGGACGGCTTGCACCTGTCACCCTTAGGCTTTCGTATACTGGCCAAGGCTCTTGCCACCCCCAAAGTGCCTTTTTTAGGCAAGGCTCAAAGGACAAACCCACCTCCATAGACAACCCAAGGATAAAAAAACTAAAGGTAATGCTACTCAATGCCAGAAGTCTAAACATCAAGATGCACGCACTCGAGGCTCTCCTCAGTATGGAGAAAATTGATGTCTGTGCAGTAACAGAAACCTGGTTCAAGGCTCCTGAGAGCACCCCAGCACTACCAGGTTATAACTCATGCCATGCATTTCGGCCCCAAAACTCGGACCGAAGCACAAAAAGAAGGGGAGTATCTATATTCATCAAAGATACCTACACCTCCAGGTTAGTGGCACTGCACGAAGCATCGGAAACCATCCATGTGCAACTAACAGTGGGCAAAACTGCCTTTCAGTTTGTAGCCTGCTACAGAACACCCTCCCTATTACAGGAACCCCACTTGGCATTCCTGAGAACACTGGAGAATATGAAGGTCTCTCCAAACACTATGTTATTGGGTGACTTCAACTACCCAAACATTGACTGGGAAAACTACTCAAGCCCAAACACCCTCGCCCAACGGTTCCTTGAATTTATAAACTCTGATGCAATGGAACAACTGGTCACCACTCCCACAAGAGGGAACAACATATTGGACCTGGTCATCTCCAACATGGGGACTATATGTTCCACACCAGAGGTAAACTCCTCATTGGTAAGATCAGACCATAAACAAATTTCCCTGGACATCCATATCCCGTCCCCACCCCCAGCCAAGGAAATCACTGTAAAGAATTTCTGAAAAGCCAAGTTTGCACTTCTCAAGACTGAGGTGGAATCCTTCAAAGCCCCTGGGCCAGAGGATAATAGAGCCCAATCCGCAGAATCCTGTACAAATGCATTCTATGAGCACCTGCAGGAATGCATGGATCATGCTATCCAAAATAAAACCAAGACTCACTCCTCCAAAAACAGGAGAATGGTCTGGTGGACCCCAGCCATAAATAAGCTATACAACAGAAGGAGGAAGCTACTACATGACAGAGCAAAATCCCAAAAAGGGAAGGCATCTCTGATCAGTATTAGCAAGAAACTTCAATCCCTCATAAAATCATCAAAGGCCAGTTTCGAAAGAAAAATTGCCCTAAACACTAAAGATAATCACAAGGTCTTCTTTAGTTATGTCAGGAACATGGGCGTAAACTCCCAGATATGCTCTGAATTGTTGCATAACGGTACAAAATATACCGAACCTACAGACATAGCCAACATCCTGGCAGACAGATTCAGCACAAACTTCTCCCCTCCCCCCAAAGGAGCAAATGCCTATCCCAACTGAATGTAACTTCCCTGACATCACAGATGCACAGGTGAAAGCTGCCCTCTCCAAAGCAAAAAACACAGCATCTATGGGACCGGACGGTGTCCCAGGCTGTGTCTTACATGAGCTCCAAGAAGAACTGAACCCTCACATTAAGTCACTGTTCAAACTTAGCCTTACTACAGGATATGTACCCAAACAATGGCATACAGCTACAGTGGTCCCACTCCACAAACGTGGTGCCACAACGGACCCCGGAAACTATCACCCCATAAGCCTGACTAGTCTGGTCTGTAAAGCTATGGAGCGTATTATCATAGAACTCATAAACAAAGACATTGGGAGCCTCCAGACACTGGACCCTACCCAATTCGGCTTTGTTAAGGGCAGATCTTGCCTCTTAAACCTAGTTGATTTCTTTGAAACAGTTACCAAAGCCATAGATGAGGGCAAGGTAGTCCACACAGCCTACCTGGACCTCGCAAAAGCCTTTGACACAATACCCCACTCGGGCATCATAAATAAGCTTACCAGCTTAAATATCAACACCTATATCACAAGATGGGTTGCAAACTGGCTCAGAGATAGAACCCACATGGTCAGAATCGCAGGTGCCATGTCTGAATCCAAACCAGTTACAAGTGGCATCCCACAGGGCTCAGTTCTGGGACCTCTCTTGTTCGGTATATACTTCTCTGAGGTTTAGGCTAACACGGGGGGATTATGGCTGACAAAGTTTGCAGATGACTGCAAACTGGGGGCCATAATCGAATCTCCAGCTGACACAATCATCCTCCAAAAGGGTCTCACAGAGATGGATGCTTGGTGCCAGAGCCATGGCCTCAAGCTAAATGCTAAAAAGTGCATAGTCATCCCCTTTGGGAAAAACAAGGTGCCCACAAATTACCACATAGGTGGTAATCCATTAAGTACGGAAGAAATAATTAGAGATTTGGGGACCAACATAGATAGTAATCTCTCCCTTGATAATCACGTTGCCAAAGTGGTTAGAAAGACCTTCTATATAGCCCACCTTATCACGAAAGGGTTCACATCTAGATCAAGAGAGGTCATTGTGCCTCTCTACTCATCACTCATCAGGCCCATAATTGAATACAATGCCCCTTTTGGGATGTACCTTACCCGACACCTGCAGCAACTGGAGAGACCCCAAAAGTACCTCACCAAGAGGATCATGGGCTACAAACAGATGTCCTATGCAGCTCGACTAAAGAAACTCCAGCTCTACTCAGTTGCTTACCGCCAACTCAGAGGCGATCTATGCCTGACGTACAAAGCCATGTCAAACCCAGAATTAATGGACATGCTCCACCTCAAAAAATCCATGTCCCTTAGAGCTACACGCTCCAGGGACCTAAACCTCAGCACAAAAATAAACAGGACATGCTGGAGGGACAGATTCATTTCCCAGAGGCTCCCCTCACTCTGGAATAGAATCCCAATTCATGTTAGACATAGCCCCTCGCTGACCCTCTTCAAGCAAAATTTGGACGCGTGGATGGGAAATCACAAATTCACCCCTGGGATCTCTCCTGTGTCCCTGCTAGGCAGAGGCACAGTAAACTAATCTTAAAAGGGTACCTTCTGTGACCTACTTTACAGAGGCACAGTAGGGTAATCTAATAGGGAGGTGGAAGCCAAATACACTCTGGCTAGGCTTATAAATGCCCTAGGGCAGATAGCCTAGTATCTACCTATGAACCTATAATGTGAAGGTGTAACAAGAACATAACATGAACGTCTCTCTTGATCCATACTGAATCTGGACTCTGAAGGCTATGAAGAATGCATCAAGCATGCTGTTTTGCAACTTTTTAAGATATCTGAATGGGAACCATGAGTGAATATGACAGAACACACAGTCTGCAGTTTTTCTGGATGCAATTTACCTATTAACCACTGCAACCACCAGTTTATCAGCTGCTGAAAGGATTGTTCTGTCTGCTTGATTTATTTAAATGAGAGATCTGGAGTAATAAACAAGAGTCATAAACTGGCTCTTCTCAAATTAATTATTTTCCTGAAAAGATATAACCTGTGTTGTACTGGAACCCTAGTTTGAAACACTCTGGTGTCAACCATGGACTTCTGGGGAAAATGGGTGAATGGCAGGCTAAAGCATTGTTTTGTTCTTGGCATGCTTATCATCGGGGGACCTGTAGGAGGTGGTTAACATTAACCCATCATGTCTTCTCATACACATTTTGCCTTAGCATGCATTTTCTGAAGGATATGAAGTCTGAAACTCAAATGCATGGCATTTTTTAGGGACTTCAATCCTCAATGATTTGTCAGAAAATCACAAACTTTATGAAGATCAGACCAAAAATACAAGACAAAAATCCGGATGTTCTGTAAAAATCTGGACAGATGCAAGGTATGTGTCTTCTTGACACCAGTGGAACTTTTTCCCACCTTGCTCCTTTGGTATTGCCACCATCCTAACACTTTAGTTTAATAGCACCTTGTATATAAATGCCACAGCCTCCAATGGTATACATCAATAATTGTCCGTCAAACCAGAAACACAAAGCAATGGGGATACACAGCTGTACATAGATACCAAATTCCCTCAGTGTTTTACGAGACCATATCAGTGCCTTCAATGTCAGCAATAAAGAATTGCTGTAGGAGTGGTATGGACAGATATCCCTCTGATTTTCATAATTTCCTTAAAACTGCCTCTCTGATTTTGGGAGTATAGTAAATTAAAAATGAAGCGTCTCTTTTGCTGTTGTTGTTGTTTGTCTTTCGGCTTTTCCTGGTTAGGGGTCGCCACAGCGGAACTCTTTTCCGATACTGATTGGTAGTAGATTTTCACGAACGCCTAGGTGCCAGCTCGACATCCAACCTTCAACGAAGGCACACCCATTTACGCATGTCTTTCGAACGCCCATCCAACCATGGGGAGGACATGTAGACTCCACACAGAAGGCATTCCCCGCACTTCAGCAGAGAATCAAACAGGGGAACTTCTTGCTGTGAGGCAACAATGCTACCGCTGTACCACAGCGGATTTGATTCTTTAGTTTTGTAGTGATCCAGAGGGGCATGTCAATTGCTGGTGATGAAGGAATTTCCAGCAACATCATGGCCTTATGTTGTATGACCTTGATTTGTGCTTG
The DNA here is from genome assembly GCF_019279795.1 of Protopterus annectens. Lineage (NCBI taxonomy): Eukaryota > Metazoa > Chordata > Ceratodontiformes > Protopteridae > Protopterus > Protopterus annectens. The sequence goes on from NC_056747.1 coordinate 951,555,261, forward strand.
GCCTTCTTTTCTTTCTAGGAGAGAGAGCACACTGGGACTGTTCCACCAGCATGAGTTTTCTAGATCATCTATTTTATTATCTAGCCAACATGCTGAGGGCTTAGATTCATCATTGTAGGAGGTACACTGCTTTACTATCCCTTTCTGGACCTGCAGCTGTTACAAGAATTTCAGCATTGCTTGTTTAGTAACTCATATTTATTTCTAATTTTATGTTAACCACCTAAATTGTGTCCATGTTGTTCAGTACCACATGTATCCACCAGATCAATGAATTAGGGAAGTCTTACATACTGGTCTCTGCCATTTTAGCATTCCCACCAGGTGCCATTTTGCTGGACTGATTAATATAGCTGACATATAAATGAAGTATGTACTGCTTGTTATGAAACATTTGCCACAGGCAATCACTAATAGCACTGTGAACATGTTCTATACTTATCTATACCCATCTTCTATTTTGCTAATTCAAAATTTCTGGGATGAGTGGAGATCTGAAAAAGTTAGACCATCAGTAGCACTTTCCCATGAGTGCTTCTTTTCTTTAAATACTTTTTTTATATATAATACCATAATTGATTAGCACATAACCGGGGAAGAAAACTGAAACAAATTGAATGGACTGACTGAAGGCAACAGCAATGATTACTTCGGACATGAAAGATGGACCTGTCTTCACTAATAATCTCACTTTTGTGGACTGCATATGCTTTTCTATACTGTCTCTACAGTTCAAAGATTCTTCTATCAGAAGTCAAAACTAGTATGAAATCACTGTTCATGATAAAACCATCTGTCCAGCGATCCATCCACAACCCTCTTTTCCCATTTTTGTACATGGGACTGGGGTATCACACCAACAGTGACCAGCATCTACAACCAATGCTTACACCATTGGGTGGCTAGCCCTTATTTTTTATTTATTTTATTCAACAGCACTACACTGAAATACTATAATAAAAATAACCAAATTTGCGGTAAACTATAACAATAGAACACAGCACTGCTTAGCCCTCAGAGAAACAGACTGGTTTGAACTATCACATAACCTCTTTATCAGCTAACTACAATATACAGAGTTCTGTATAAGGTAGAAAATTTCCCAGCTCTTAACAACTTAATACAACGCTACTCCCCCCATGGAATTATATACTCTGGAGAAAAAAATCACTAATCACTTTAACCAAATCATCTAATACTGCAGGTGACTCTCTATATTCAGTTAGTGCAGCTAAACCATGGAACCACATCCCACTGCTACTGAAATGCATTCAGAATGCAAACTCATTTAAAACACAACCAGAACTTCACCTATCAAATCAATGGATCTGATTCTGTTTATCTCCAGAATGAAGTCCGTTGTTATCTCCAACTTGTTAAATCATCAACCATTTCTTTTCATTCAGAATAATGTGCCCCATAAACAGTCTTCACTAATACCTGAATAGTTTTACTAGCATCTCCCAGCCGTATATATCTATATATATATATATAGATATCTGTGACACTGCCTTCCCACCTTTATACTTCTAGTATATACCTTATGATAGCCACATATATAATTATCTGTCAACTTGCTTTACATTCCACATCCCAACTGTGATATTAACATTTTCTGCTCTATCTAGTTCCTTCCCTCCCATCTATTTCTTCAAATTTCTAAGCAATAATCACAAAGATATATTATTTATATGACAAACCCACAAATACCTTCCTTCATATGATTAATGTTCAATATATACTAATGCATAAGTAACTTTTATACCATAATGGTTGCCTTTATTTCATATAAATGTAATATAATTAGCAAATGAATATGTAATTGTTAATGTATATTACTTAATGTAATATATATATATATATATATATATATATATATATATATATATATATATATATATATATATGTGTGTGTGTGTGTGTGTGTATTACTGAATGTTTCTTTAAAAATATAAAAAACTTTGTAATATGTTGGAACTTTTCTTCTTTTCTTCCCAGGCCTCCACTGAAAAAGGGTTTTGACTAAACCCATTTAGGCAAAACCAGAAAACAAACTAAATAAGTGAACAGTTTACTTTCTAAGCTAACAGGGGATATCTATCTCTCTTCAAGGCTGATTCAAGGGTATACTCTGGTGGCCTGTTCAGTGATGCATTTTATAACTAGTAAATGAATGCATCAAACCCAGACTAAATGATGAAGGTCATCAGCCACAGACAACCTCAGTTTTTTTTTAACACGTTTCAGGTTGATCATATGAAGTTTCAAAAGGATTTTTCCATCATAAAGCTCAGCTCCCAAGATAATAAGCATGGATGCACACGAAGATTAGGATGCAGAATTCTTTGAAGGGAGCACCTTATGATCCGAGGAAATCTTTGGAAGCAGTGCCAAGTGAGGAAGCAAAACAGGTGAACTGTTACTGAAGATGAGAATAGCCCTGAGTCATGAAGAAGGCAGTACTCAATGATTTCAAACGACATTCATTCAAAAGGCACTCTTTCTAATCCATTAGTATGAATGTCATACTCACAAACCTGAATGGGTTTGAGAGGCATTTTTGCAAATACGCTAGTCTGAATGTGACATATGTTAATATGAATGAGTTCATAGTGTACCTGCTTGAATATTATGCTAGGTGAAGTGCTGTGGGATTGAATGTGTTTGCTATATTAGTTACAGAAGTCAATCATTTTAGAGTTAGAGATGGGGTCTTGGACGGAATCAGTAATGGGGTATGGGGTTTTGCTAATTGTTAGAGTTAACTCCAAGTTTATGGTTAGAACTGTATATTTTTATGTGTTTAGTGTGGTTTTCAAAGTTGTGGATTCAAGCTGAGTCCATCAGTCTTGGGGCACAGCAAATGTGGCACTTTACAGTCCCCAAACAGCACAACAGGATCCGTAGCAGAAACCCATTCAGTCAGCAAGCAACATTGCAATACATAATAGTGCCATGATCCACGTGAAGAGGTGATATCTATAAACATGTTACCACCACACTTTCATGAAAGCATAGTTCCCAAACAGCATAACAGAATCGAGAGCAAAAATGTGTCAGTTCTAACAGCAACATCACAGCACCCAAGTAGCACCAGGAGCCATACAAAGAAATAACATCTATATGCATGTTACTGCCACACATTCTGGAAAACCTAGACGTGCACTCTGCCTCCTATAAATATAACAGGACCTAGAGCTAGAGCTAAAATGCATCCAGTCCCCAAGCAACATTACAGGGCACAAACAGAGCAAGGATCCAAGCAAAGTGGCATCATCTGTAAGTAAGAGGGAATTAGGACACATTCTTGGCTAACTGTCCACAGGACAGGTTTTAGAAACAGAGACATGGTACAACTTTTGTGGCCATAACTACTGACCCCATATAATTGTAAATTTTATTTGAAATAATTGCAAAGTTTATAAAAGCAGCATAACCCTTTATCAACTAAAGGTTCCTTGTCCATATCTAGCAATGCTGATGCTCTGTTGCTTCAAGCTGATTATGTAGTCTTCTCACATGAAAACTGATTAGCAAGCTACTGAAAACCAGTACATCTAAACCTTGTTTACATACATGTTCACTGCATAACAAAAGTATCTGTCATTCAGAAAAGCAATGCAAAAGCAAAATGCATTTACTTTTACAAAGGTTATTCATACTTTACCCATACTTTTTGAATTTTACAACTGCATTCAGTGTGTGTTTAACAATGCTTACCAGGGAGCTACTCTACCATCTTACACATTTGTTTTAGAACAGACAGATAAAAGTCACAAAGATAACTACTGATTTTCAAGCATAGTCCAAACGTTTTCATTTAGGTTCATAGGTTCATAGGTAGGTACTAGGCTATCTGCCCGAAGGCATTTATAAGCCTAGTCGGAAAGTGCTGGCTTTCGCCGCCCCCTTAGATCAGTTCCCTTTGGTTGTTTTACTTGCTCAGTGACAGTGTTCAAATAGAGATTTCTAGAATCAAGCCCAAATATGAGGGCTGTGCATTGAACTATTCTATTAACAGTATAAATTACTTGGATATAAAACTAGAGAAAATAGATGACAGTATTACTACTACTGTGTATAAAAAGGATGTAAAAGCGAATAGATATGTTCATAACAATAGTATGCATGCACCTCATAAAGTCAAAGGGCAAATGTTAAGATCCTATCGTCTTAACGCTGATAGTGTGCAATGTGATAATCAAATAGATGATATGATTGATGACTTTATTGTCCAAGGTTATGATAAGGTGTTATTACAGCAAACAAAAAGAGAAGTTTTATATATGAGAAAGAATGAAGATTCACTCTATTTTTCAATACAGTAAGAATAGGATTGGTCATCCTGATAGCAAAAGAGAGAATAAATATGTGAGATATGTTGCTGCTTATAACAGAAGATCTTATGGTGTACAGCAAATTATAGAAAGAAACTGGGGCATTTTAATGACTATACCTGAAGTGAAAACACTAGTAGGCGATAAACCATTTTTTGCATACCATAATTGCCCAAACTTAAAACAATGTCTATGCTATAAAGATTTAAAGAATCTTTCTGATAAACAAGAAGGTAGTACAAAGGGTACCTTTACTTGTTTAAATTATATGCGCTGTAAAGATATAGAGAGTAATTATATTTTTAGACACCCAGTAACTGGAAGACAAAATCAGATTTAATGGATATGCTACCTGTAATACTATGAATATAATCTATCTGGCTTGTTGTACAAAATGTCCTTCCTTTTATGTAGGCAAAAGTAATAGGAAGCTTAAAGACAGGATTATTGAGCACAAGTCAGAAATAAGGAGAAAGGTAGATGCTAACACCCTTTTTAAACATATTAGTGAAACAAGTGAGGAGCATACTTTTTGTTTTAGAGTTATTGATGTCATAATGAAAAGGAAAAGGAGAGGTGACCTTAATAATGCTATCGAAGTTCGTGAATATGAGTGGATTACCTGTTTAAATGATGAGTCTAGACTGGGTCTATATTGTATTGTCGCAAGCTGACAATATCGAATCTGATATTGTTGGCATGACAATATCGAAAGTGAAGAATATCGGCAGGTAAACAGAAATCTCCGTAGGGGGAGATTTCCGTTTACCTCAATGTAGTGCAGTCTCAGAGTTGGTATATTTAAGTAGCGGGGGGTGTGGGGGGTGCAGGGAGGCTTGCCCCCCTTGCCTACGCCCTTTTTTTTTGTTTTGTTTTTTTATACTCGTTCGATATTTTACTGCATCGATCAATTATGTTCGACATTTATTGCTTCAATGCAGTAAAATTTCAACTAGGTAATATAAATGCTCTAGACCAGGTTTAAATTCAGCTTTAAGCATCAAACCTATATTAAAAAGGAAGCAGAATATTATGTAATGCATTTTTTCTTATGTATACAGGTTTTATATGAATGTTTCCTAGTCAGTTTAAATTTTTAATTGTATTTTAATTGATTGATTGGGTATGTCTTTCTATAAGGCTGTTGCAATTTTAAATTGTATATAAGGACTGCTGATTTTATTCAGTATATACACAGTGAGAAAGGGATCTTTCCTGAAAGCTTTGCAGAGTAATACACTCACTGGTATCTCACTGGCTTTGCGTGTCCGTTATTTGGATTTGCTTTGCTTACTGTTCTTGGACTTTTTTTTGCAATCCAACAGTTTACCATAGTGCTTGACTGCTTTCTGGTTTTTGTTTAACAATGCTAACCAAGGAGCTAATCCACCATCTTACACTGTCATATTTGCTTTAGAACAGAGAGATAAAAGTCACAAAGAAAACTACTCATTTTCAAGCATAATCCAAAAGTTTTCATTTGGTTGTTTAACTTGCTCTGTGATAGTGTCCAAATAGAGATTGCTAGAATTAAGCTCAAATATGAGGGCTGTGCTAAGCTGCACACTCTAGAAACTTCACCAAATCAGGAAGCCAGCAGCTTGTTACTCACTACATAAACAAGTCTCAGAACTTGCAGGGTTCCTGTAGTTGATATTTAAGATTGTTGGAACAGGCTGAGTCACACCTGATGTGTGGTACTTTGAGAACAGGAAAAAAGCGATTGTAATGTGTTTTTTTCCCACTTTTCCCTTTTACTACAAGTCTACAAGTTGATGCAATCTTGATGTTTATATATATATATATATATATATATATATATATATATATATATATATATGTCTACCTGAAAACGCCAAAAGTCCACAACGCCGATAACGAGATTGGATGGGTAATAGGAAATTCACCCCGGGGATTACTTCTGTGGTTCTGCTTGACAGGGGCACAGGAAAATAATTTTCTTGGGTGGTGAAAGCCAGGGTACCTTTTTGGCTAGGCTTGTATAGGCCCTAGGGCCAATAGCCTGGTACCTACCTATGAACCTATGAAATGTTAGTTATATGGTCTTGGCCACATATGTATGTGTGTGTATAAATATGGCTCCCCTGCATTTTGTCGAAGGTATGTTTAGTCGACAAATGCTAGGGGTGGGTTTAATGCAGGACATATGGATATATAAATGGAGAAATTTGATGGTATGTTTAGAGACAGGTGAGTTGGGTTTGATGGGTGTGAGAGTGTCTGTGCATGTGTTTTAATGTTAGGGTTAGAGTCAAGGATAGGTGAGAGGATAGGTTTTATATGTTTGTGTGCCTGTGCATGTATTTTATTGTTAGTGTTAAGTAAGTCAATAGATGAAGTATTGGTAGTGTGTGTTTTTACGTGCGTGTATGTCTGGGTCTGTCTTGGGTAGTGACAGTGTTGCAATGAAGCCCCCCTGCCTACCTTAGTAATGGGAACTACCCCTCCCAATGCCAGACAAATTTATGGCTAGTACTAATATAGAGGGAGGAGGGTTAGTGTAAAGATCGGGAAAGGAAATTGTTTTCCTTTCTCAATCTTTTGTAGATTTTATATTTAAGGAGTTCAGTATTATGTACTTTCGAACTTCTTCTTCCTGGTATAAGACAGTCTATATTAAGTACATTTGATCTTACAGAATACATTCATATATCAATATATATATATATATATATATATATATATATATATATATATATATATATATATATGTGTGTGTGTGTGTGTGTGTGTATAAAAATCATGAGTGTGGAAGCTTGTCCCACATGCAGAAATAATTGCTTTGTCTCTTTTTTCTCGTAGTATTATTTAATAAGAAAGACAATGTTTTGGGACTTCAGATGATCTAATTATAATAAATCGTGTGTTGGTTAAATGACACACAACTAATCATAGTGAATCTCATCAATTCATATTACTTAGCTGCATTGTTAGTAAACAAGTAAAGAATGTGTTTTTATATAAATATCTTTATTAAAATTATGCCATTTAATAATGATATGAGCACACATACAGCTATGGAAAAGAAAGCAAACCACTTTACCCATTTTTCATGAGTTTCACGCATTATGCATTTGTTTTCTCTTTTAAAAAATTATCATTCACTCCAGCATTACTTAAATTACTCAAACCTTAAATTTGACTCCTTACCCTGAACATTATTCTACATATATTGTTCCCACTGATTCCATTTATTGCTATGTAATTTCTTCCCTTTTCTAAAGATCTCACCTAAAGTTCTTTCATCTCCTTTACCATATTCAATACTGCAGTTACAGTTGGCGTAGATTTTTGTTTCCATTTTCTAGTAATTGAATTGTTGGCAGCCAATAACATTAAACAGCAAATTCTTACTATGTCAAGGCAATTCAAATCCTATAATCGAACTCAAAATAATTATTTATTTATTTACAGTTATTTGTTTCACCAATATTTCTGACAAAAGTACTTTGATGAGAATTTTTTAAATCTGCCAAATCATTACATTCCCAAAAACATGTTCTGAATTATCTCTGCCTTTCCCATCACACCTCCAGTAATATAGAACTTACACAAGATCAAGAAAGGAAAACAATTTCCTTTCCCAATCTTCACATTAAAACTCCCCATAGCACTAGCCTCAAGGAAAAAATTGCTGAAGTCCCTATAAAAGTGACTGTAACAAAGGCAAACCTGATGCTTGGACACTATGTAACTGAGCAAACCATCTAACCAAAGGATAGCTATGGATTACTGCTGCAAATGAGACGTTTCCTTTCTTTCACCCTATTAACAAAAACATAAGACTGCTCAGCATTATGGCTTCACATTCATACTAACTGATTTTCTTGTATTCAGCATGTTTTATTACTCTGATACATTTGTCTGTAATCTCATCTACTTCTCAGAGATAAAAGGCTTGTAGTACAAGGCAGTAAATTAAAGACAGTTGAATGCAGTATGCTAAAACAAAACTGAATTCCAATAAGCTTAAATAGGATAAATAATTTAGCAGAACTGTGTAATTTGCATATGTGGGTAGCTATGAAGAAGCAATTACTCTTATCCTAAAAATGTATACATAGAATATAGTAAAAGCATGGCCATTTATCATCAGATGAAGGCTCTCACCAGAATCTTGTACTTTAATGATTTACATGACCTGTTTACATTTAATAACTGCCAATACATAGCTTTACTAGATTTCTGATGTTTTAAATTGTTCATTAGTTTTGTTTTTTGTCAGGTCAGATGTACTTATATAGAGGTTTTAAGAGGAATGAAGTCTCATTCATAAAAGAAGCTTATCATTCAGAATCTAGCCCTTGGACATTGATTCCACCAATGAGAATCAAATGAAAGAAGTGTCTGCATACTGACAAGTTTCTGCAGCAAGAAAATATGGCAGATAGAATGCATTAGTTGTTCACTCCTTTGTATTCTTATGGTATGTGATGTTTGAAAATTACTTAATTCTGTTTTCAATAGAACAAAAGTAACTGAGGCAAAAACAGACAGATATTTTGAATGTAAATGTTGTAACAATTGTTTTATTACTCAAGATCAAGATGCTGCCAATTATAAAACAAAAGATACATGGTTTCTATGGTACAAGGCAGCCCGTGCAGCAGTATCTCACAATGGATATGTACATGCTAGAGGTGAACAAAGGAAGAGGATGAGGAAGGATAATCGACAACAGACTACCATCAGAAGTAAGACTATGTGGACTCTTGGAAGTATAGCTAGGGGAGAGGACTAAGGAGATGTCAACGTTATCATCTCATTATAGAAGGCACGAGCATGCCTTCTTCTACAATACTGTCTCCAGTTCAGTATGGCAAAGAAAGACAATAGACTAGCATGGACTGAAGAATGGAGGATTTAGACAGTAAACAAAACAATAACAGGAATCTGTAAACTAAAAATATAAGGAAAGGCTAAGAGTGCCATGAATATACACACATACACACTGAAAGACAGAAAGGAAACTGAGATACAGTATGACTACACCATGTTAGAAGACCAGAGAGGTGGAACTGAAGAGGAATGGCAACGTAGAGAAAACCAGGGGGTGGGGCGGTATTTCAATTATTTTAGCATCTGTTATCCATTTAAGTAGAGCAGTCCATTAATCCTTTTCAGCCATGACTCCTGCTACAATAAATACTACACTCTTTCCATCTACCTAAATGCTTCCTATTCTATCTAACCTATCTGCACAAATAAAAAAACTTGTAACCAATCTGGCAGGATGTTTCTTATTTTTTTTTTTTTTTTTTTGCTGGGCGGGGACTGCATTTGATACATAAAACCTCAAAAGGCAAAAAGGCAGAGGGAGAACAGGCAAAGCATACAGTAAATGACTGGAGGCCAGAATTAAACCTGAGACACAGGAGCTTTGAAGTAGAAATCTTACCCCAACAGAACCATACTAGTTCACTAAGAGTGTGGTGGGATGAGCTATAGCCCTCTGATACACTCAAGCCACAGACTATTGTATTTCTTTAAGTAAAATATTATTATGAGTATGTTATGTTTTAAATGTATACACTCAATACTGATACTAAAATATTGATAGTTCAAAAGGTATATACATCATGTCTATATTATCTAGTCAAACAACCAAAATGTCGACTACCCCTTCATCAACACATATGTGTCGAACCTGCACTTGAGCGAACGGCCAAATCATGGATTTCTTTCCAAGGGAAGGAAATCGGTAGGCCAACTACGCATGACACATTATAAAAAACAATATGAAGTGGGGGTGCCCCTCCTACATACACCCCTAACTAAATATACTAACTCTGAGATCACACTACAGTGGGGAAAAGGGCAGATTTAAAAGAATGGCCAACCAATTTATTTGGTTTAACATGCATTAGTAAGGTGGTAGCCATACCTTGTTCTCATAAATTTGAAAAGGGATGAAATTGTGTCACTGACTTGGATTTTTGCCAGGTTCTGGTACATAGCGCAGGTCACTATTATGAAAGGCTCTGCAAGATCAAAGCATCTAAGCACTTTCCATATGTACCACCATTTAACCACATTGAAGGCCTTCTTGAAGCCCATCAAAATGGATACAATGAGTGGTGGAGTTTTCAAGCTAATCTCCAAGAAATTAATTAAAGTTTGATAACAGTTGTCCATAGAGTGACTCATTAAAATCACAGCTGGTCTTGAAGATATGGGGCATGAAAGAAACTGTCAGACACAGTGTCTTGGCTAAGACTTTGACAAAGATTTCTGCCTCCACCATTATTAATGAGAATGTATAATAGCTAAGGTAAGATAAGGATCTCCCAACTTGTTAAATTAAGATTTCTACTACAGATTGTTTGGTGGAAACAGGGAAGTCCCTATCAGTGATTACTGGCCTTTCAATGTCCTTAAATGAAAATAGGGCTGCTAAAAGTTGTGCCTCCTTGCCTCTAAATATGGGAGTTAATGAGTAATTTTCTCACTCATAAGTTCTTCTCTCATTTTTGGACTGACATGAACTACTTCCATATTATTTAAAAAGCTGGCAGATCACCAAGTTTTAGGTTCATAGGTGTTTACTAGCCTAACAACCACAAGGGCCTTTTTAAGCCTAGCCATGTGTCCCAAATATCTGACAAGTTCTGATACCCTTGATACGTGTAACGGGTTTGGGAGATGAACCATTTACAGGTTACCTGTGTCCATTAGAGATATAGATGCCAAACCAGGGATACATTTCCGATTTCCCATCCAATTGTCCAAGTTGCACCATAGACACGGTAGTCTCTGGGATACATACCTATCTCTCCAGCCGGGCCTATTTATATCACAGGCAAGGTTTAAGTCATTAGAATGGGTAATTCTGATGCTGTTTGTTTTGTGGACATGCAGAAGGTCCATCAGAGTGGGGTCTGACAATGCCCTGTAAGCCAGACATACATCTCCCTCAAAAGCCTATAGGATACAGAATACAGGGATAGGGCCTTGAGGCAGTCTGCATAGGACATTTTGCTTATGCCCTGCATTCTTTTAGTGAGGAACCTCTGTAGACATTCCAGTTGTTGGATATGCTTGGTTAGGTAAATACCAAAGGACATTGTACTTAATGATAGGTCTGATGAATGCCGAATACAATGGAACAATGACTTCCTTGGACTTAGATGCCATACCTTTGTTTATAAGTTGCGCAATATAGAATGATTGCCTCACCACTTTAAACACATGATGGTCAAAGGCTAGATTATTATCTATGTGTGTCCCTAAGTCCCTGACTACTGGGTCAACTCTAAGGGGTGTGTTGTCAATATAATAGTTACCAGGGATGGATGACTTCCCAAAGGATACTATTATGCATTTCTTGGCATTTAGTTTTAGTCCATGCCTCTGACACCAGTTGTTTGTCTGTGTCTGCCCTTCCTGGAGAACATTTGTCTCAGTGTGAGATTCAATGACAGCTCCTAATTTGCAATCATCTGCAAATTTAGTGGGCCAGAGACCACTGACATTGGCCTTGACTTCTGAGAAGTAAATGCCAAAAAGGAGCAGTCCAAGGACTGATCCCTGAGGGACTCCACTTGTGACTGGCCTCTTTGTAGAGGTGGACTCCACAATTCTAACTTCTTGGGTCCTGTCTGTGAGACAGTTGGCTATCCATTGGGTGACATACAGGTTTGTACCTAACCTCTTGAGTTTGTCAACAATGCTCAAGTGGGGTATTGTGTCAAATGCCTTGGCCAGGTCAAGTTAGGTAGTGTGAACAATTTTTCCCTCATCCATTGCTTTGGTGACCTCTCAAAGAAGTGAATTAGGTTGAGCAGGCTTGATCTGCCCTTGACAAAACCAAACTGGGTTGGTCCAGTATCTGGAGGTTTACTATATCTCTGTTGATCATCTCCATGATAAGTCTTTCAATGGCTTTACATATAAGACTAGTGAGAATTATGGGTCTGTAGTTTCCAGGGTCTCTAGATGGCCCCCCTTCATGCAGAGGGATGACAGCTGCCTTTCTCCATTCATGAGGCACAAAACCTGTTTGGAGGCTACAGTTAAATAGTAATTCAAAGGCCCTGATAGGTCATGTTTCATACTATTTAGAAGGCATCCTGGGATATTGTCTGAGCCCACTGACGCAGTGGTCTTGGTCTTAGTGAGAGCATTAAGGACCTGTTACCTAGTGATAGCAGGGGGAGTTATATTTGATGATATTTCCTGATGGAAGGTTGAGGGGAGAGAGAGGTAAAGTTGGAGCTGAATTTATCAGGAGGCTTGCTATGTCTTCTAGCTCACTATAGGTGGCTCTATTAATAATGAGGTCTGCACACAACTGTGTATTGCCTTTGAGGTTGTGGACATAGCTAAAGAATTCTTTGTGGTTGTCCTTGGCCTGGGAGGCCAAACATACCTCAAATTTGGCTTTGGTAGACTTTATTTGTCCTCTGAGTTGTTTTAGTTTGATGAGAGTGCTTTTATCCTGCTGGGTGCTACACCTCCTAATTTTTGCCATGATTTTCTTCCTCCTGTTATACAGCCTATTGACTTTTTGATTCCACCAGGGTGGCTTGTTTTTTGAGTTAGTTCTGTACTTTTTCTGGTGGGTACAGCTGCCTCTATGCAGCTATTAACATGCTTGTACAGGGTTTCTGTGAACAGTTCTGCATAGGCAGCAGTGTTGTCAGGGTTTATGGGGGCTTCAAATTTTGCCAGGTTCTCACTTAATAGCAGGAGGTTAGCCTTAGAATAGTTCCTGAATATTCCAGATTTAGCTGGGGGTCCAGGTTTTATTTTTACTTTTCTGTCATATTTTCCATAAAGGTTGAATTTAAGGGGAGTACCCATGCATTAATTCTGTGCTTTCTAACCCTCTGTGTTAATATTTTGCTTGAGCATTACCTCCCCCTTGTCTGTACTAATATTGCCACCCTGCGTGGTTTATTACTAAGACATGAGCAGGGTGTAATGAACTGCTTTTGTGCGCATACTTTACTTGTCATTTTTATACTTGTATAACCATGTAAAGGCAACTGGAACACGAAGAACAGAAGAACAAATGCGTAAATAAATGTGAAGCACACAAATTTATTCAAAACGCTTTTCATTCAGCTATATAGCCAAACTTCTTAAGACAACATTAAAAACTACAACCAGCATACATTTATACATCTCCCAAATTGGTCATGTGTTCAAATCAATCAACGTTTAAAAGGGATACATTCCGTAAAAAACAATAATAAAATACAACCTCCCTAACAATATAAATACTGTGATAAAAATTAAGACATCTAAAGAAATAAATATATGTATAGATGTGTGTGAAACATATTAAAAATTTTATAAATCAATTACATCCACACATATAAATACTCTAAGTGGCCCTAATAAATGTGCAATATAAAACACACTATATATTATGCAAATCAATTACATCCACATACATATTGTTCAGAAGGAACAGCTAGTTTACCATAAGAGGCTTTTTAATTTTAAGATACAAGGCACAGATACCTTGTCATTCAAACCAGGAGCCTTACAGGATTGCAATTTCAACTGCCAAATCAGTTCTTGTCTCTCCAAGAATAACTGAAATGGACCCTCTTTAAAGTCTGGAAGGATTTGGTCTAAAACTCTAAATACAAAAGAATGAGTAGGGTGTTGGTTGCAGTGCCTGGCTAGGGCATTCTCCATCTTCCTTTTCCTTATACTGTACAAATGTTCATATATCCTGTCTTTAAACTTCCTGTCAGTCTTACCTACACAAAATGCTGGACAAAGCTGACAGGAAGCGAGGTATACCACTGATTTAGAAGAACAAGAGTATCTTCCTTTAATTTTGTAAACTTTGTTGTTAATGATAACACTAGCCCCAGTTGCCAAGTACCTGCATAAATTACATGACTCACATTTAAATGTCCCGTCTATTCGACAAAGCGCTTTCTTACTCATTTCCATTATATTCTTCAAGTTATTACCTCTTTTATATATTACTAAAGGCCTGTCATCTAACTTTACTGTTAAATCCGTCTCAAAAGTAAACAAACTCCAGTGTCTTCGCAAAATTAACTTTATTGCATCGGCTTCCAGACTAAACGGAGTAATGAAGCTCATAGAAAATTTTGACTTTTCATCTTCTGAACAGGTAACAGTACAGGGGGGAGTGTGGACATCTACTGCACAGTCCCTTCTACTGAGTGTACTGCTCTACCCTGTCAGAATAGGCTTATATATACCTGCTCTCTTTTTATTTTGGACCTCTTCAATGATGTCCAATATCAAAACTTCAGGGTATCCTCTCTTCAAAAACATACCCTTAAGTACCTCACATTCCTCAGAAAATCTGTCATCCTCTGTCACCATTCGGGCAGCACGAACCATTTGTCTCTTTACCACATATTTTTTCTGGTACTGGGAGTGAGCGCTCGTGTAATGTAACATAGTATTGGAGTAAGTTTCCTTAGGATAAATAATGGCCACAAAACGCCTATTAAAAACATCCTTCCTCAATTCTACATCTAAATAAGCTATTTTGTCATCAGCAAACATGTGTGTGAATTTCAAAAAAATCAGTACTGTTGTTAATTCCTTCCAAAAAACTGTCTATCTCCAATTTGTCCCCGTCAAATAAGACGACGACATCATCTAAAAATCTAGTATAGAACTTGACTTTGGTTAGGGTTTCAGGTACATTCAGTATATACTGGTGTTCCCATTGGGCCATTACTAAATTAGAAAAACTGGCCCCACATAGAGAACCCATAGCCACCCCCACCTTTTGCAGATAAATGTCATTATCAAACATCACAAAGTTATTAGCCAAAATGATGTCTAGGAGTTCCTGTACCAAACGCACTTCATTGTTATCTGCCCCATGGGACAACATCCATTCCACTACCCATTCAATACCTAAACTGTGGGGTGTTGAAAGATATAAGTCAGTAACATCAGCAGTCAAAAATCTTATGTTATCCTGATATGGACAGTGTTCAATAGCTGCTAAAAAGGACCACGAGTCTTTACATATCTGGGTCTCTTTCTTTACGTACTTTTTTAATATGCTGTCAACCAGTTTAGCACTAGCATAGGTGATAAAAGAACTAGCATTTACCAAAGTTCTCATTGGAGGGTTCATGGTGCTTTTATGCAACTTGGGCAATCCAAATAAGGTAGGGATTTTAGATGAAGCCACTAATAAATTATTATACTTGTGCTGTTTCTACAACTGCTTGCCCACCTATGCCTTATGATTATACTCAGCTCTGCCTTGTTCATCTTTTGTTCATTTGCATGCTGTGGTAGTCTTACACCCATATACACATACTTTACTTTTGGATGAATCTTATCACATGAAGGGAAGCATGATTCCTGATGGGGTTAGGTTTACAGGAGGATCCATGACATTTAATCTACTTCAGAGATTTTTTAAGGATGGTAAACTTCCTCCACAGGGGTGATATTGTAGCAATGCTCACCCATCATACATCTAATTTAACTGAGAAGTGCTGAAAAGTGAGAGGGATTGGCTGATGTGTCCCAGTGACATTTCCTAGTAATATATTTGATTCTATCCAGTGGTCTAGTTTGCTACCAGAATTAAAGGAGGGGAGCAAAAGATAAAATCCCTATCTCTTGAATGTAGTAACTTCCAAATATCCTCTAAATCTCTTAGTTCTTAACCCTTTTTAATTTCTCCAAATCTTTTGGGTTTCTAACACCATGATGGGAATGGACCCCATTCCTAAGTCAAAGTATGATTAAAGTTCATGAAATTAGTATTATTACAATCTTTGATGTCAGCCAGAATTGCTTTTCACAGCACCCACAATGTGCCCAGTAATGACTCCTTCTGCAATTCATATGGACTTACATGTATCGGTACCATATCTAAAAACAATTGTAGAGACTTTTTTATAAGGCCTGTTGCTCCTACTACTATTGGAACTGTCTGGGTATCTTTCTTCCACATAGCTCTTGTTTCTGCCTGCAAATCCTGATATTTTATGACTTTGTGTCTCATTGTATGCAAGACACTGTAGTCACTGGGTGAAGTGATTTCAATGATTGATGCTACTTTTGTCTTTTTTTTCATGGACCACTATGTCTGGTTTTCTTGCATCTATCTTTTAAACTGTTGGTAATGTGTGATCCCATTTCAACATTTCTGTGGAAGAAAGATACCCAGACAGTTCCAATAGTAGTATTAGCAATGGGTATTATAAAAAAGAATCTCCAATTGTATTTAGGTGTGTTACCAATACATGTAACCCTGTACGTATTGCAGAAGTAGTCGTTACTAGGTACATTGCGGGTGCTGTGAAGAGCACTTTTGGCTGAAATCAAAGATTGAAACAACACTAATTTCATGAACTTTAATCATACTTTGACTTAGAAATGGGGTCCATTCCCATCATGGTATTAGAAACCGAAAAGATTTAGAGAAATTAAAAAAGAAAAAGGCATATTTAAATAACTCTAAAATATTGGGCAAGATCACACATTTAGCTAATGTATGCATGATTCCATTAACTTTAGAAAAGGACTTAATGAATGTAATTTTTGGGGGTCAAGACTAAACCCAGTGAAAAGAGGTATGCTTTATGAAAGTAGCAAAGAAGGAGGGTTGGGTTTGATACACCCAATTGTATATGTTTTCTCGCTAAACTTGTATAAAATTTTAGTAAGTATGAAAGATAAGGAAAAGTTGCTATCAAGAATTATAGAAGAGAAACATAAATCAGTTTTGTAAAAGCTAGAATGTTAAAAAGAAGTAAAAAAGTTTATCATATGGACATGAAATTATATCAAGAAAAAACACTGCTTTGGAAAACTAATATAGGTAAGATAGAAAAAAAATAGAATTATACGGTATGAGAACATCATGGAAAAATGTTATTATGTTTACCCCTGGAAATAAATAAGTGAAGAGAAAACCAAACAGTAACAATGATAATTAATAAATACAAGACACACGTAGAATGTACAGATTTTTTATGGAGGTTATCAATAAGCAAACTACAGATTAGGCAAACGTCATATAAAATAATAAAAGATAGAATTTGTATACATTGTGGCTAATTAGAGACAACTGAACATGTTTTTATAAAGTGTAATAGGATACTTAAATTGTGGAAAGAGATATATGATAAAGGATATTTAAAAGAACTGAGAAATATTGAATGTATTAACATGGACATTATTAAATATGGACATTATGAAAATTTAAAAAAATGACATAAACAAACTGGATGAAAAAAAAATGTATAATATGGATAATATGAAATGAAATAGTTAATGAAGTCAAATGTAATGAAAAGTGGTCATTCCCAGAGATTTTGGGAAAAGTAAGACTTTGGTTGTGGAGAAAGGAGTGGGGGAGCTAATAATTTGAAAGTTTAATATAAATATATGTAGGACAAGTTATAAATATTGTAAATAATGTAAATATTTTATGAAAGTTGTATATAAGATGTATATATTTGAAAATAATATTAAACAACCCCTACTCTTTTCAGTAGGTGCCATGAGACCTTTACATCCATCTGACCTACCACCAACTTAAGCAGACGGGACCTTGGTTTAATGTCTCATTAGAAGGATGGAAGTTTTGTTTTTGCCTTCGAGTCAGGCTGCTGAGTAAAGGAATCATAGCCTGTGGCTGACAATATACTAAATTAGGATGAGAGCACCTCATATAATCAAGTGCTCATGATGTAGAATGCGTTTAACACCAGCAGAAGTTATTGAAAGTCATTTGATCCTTGCAAGATTGTGTACAGTGAGGATTAGGGAATTTGCCTTTTCCTCACTGTAGAGTGGTCCGTAGCTGGTCTATATAATTAGCAGGTGATGCAGGAAGCTTGCCCTCTGAAGAAAAAATGTAAGTGTTTTGTTGCTTCTTGCCCCCTGAAAAAAAAACATAAATCTTTTGTTGTTTTATTATTTTGGCTTTCAATCTTTCAGGATTGATCATTAGCTATTCAATGTTTGAGTATTTCAGTGTTCCAAAGTACACCCATTAGTATCCAGTGGGGCAGATAGCTTAGGAGTTCTGTTTGAAAGCTTGGCCTGCAGGACAGAGGAGGCTGTCTTAGGTGAATGAAATTTGTACTGACATTCTTGTTGTTTCACAATAAGTCTATCTGACACAATAAGGATGTCAGTTTATTTTAACAGCACACTGCTCAGACCTCACTAATAACTCTCCTTAAACCTGATAACGTCTGAGAGTTACAGCAAGAACTGAAATCTACCTCATACTATTTAAACAAAAATTATTTGGGGGCTCTTCTACTTCCAGTACCTGCTCTTTTTACCAGTGACACATGTAGTCAGAGGATTTAGGGGTTAATGAAAGATATGCCTTTTAAACATGCAGGGATGGTTATGACATAAAGCTTTCACAATTATGACAGGATGACCCTGTTTCCAGTGCCCTCTTAGACCCTGACAGTGTCAATGTTATTCTTTCTATACTGTTTCTCCAGGTCATCCACATAGTCCAACAATATTTTCATAATATAGCCCTGCACCTGTACAATTTCCAGTGCTTTTTGGGTTTGGGCTGGCTAGCGTGAGAACACTGACTTGAAAAAGCTGGTTTTGAAAATAGAGTCTATTTGCATCATGTACCTTTGTCCTGTATATTTAAAATCCAGTAACCCTGCAGAAATGAAGATACCAGCATAGTCAGCTTGCCTATTTTTGAGTCAGTGTCATCAGCCATCATTTTGTGATATACGCTGTTGCCATATTAGTTTTACAGCTGTCAAACTGAGGTCTATACATAAAGAAGAACAATTCATGAATATAATGACTGAGAACAATGACTCGAAAAAGCTGGTTTTGAAGATAGAGTCTATTTGCATCATGTACCTTTGTCCTGTATATTTAAAATCCAGTAACCCTGCAGAAATGAAGATACCAGCATAGTCGACTTGCCTATTTTTGAGTCAGTGTCATCAGCCATCATTTTGTGATATATGCTGTTGCCATATTAGTTTTACAGCTGTCAAACTGAGGTCTATACATAAAGAAGAACAATTCATGAATATAATGAGAAACATGCGGGACTTGTCAACATTGCTGAAGTGGTAAAATGAACTTATAAATGAGATGCTGTTACCTTATTAGCTTTTTTCATGGTCTGGTGGATAGTAGACTTGTCACAAGGAAATACTGGTTGGCTTTACTGTCTTAACAACTACAAAAAGCTACTGTCTAAATCTACTCATAACTTAACCACACTAAAGCAATTTCAACTGTTTCTGAGTGTGTTCAGTGTTGGTAAGTCTTTAATTAACTTTGCCCGGAAAACCTGATGTTATTAAAAAAGGCTATAGTCTTGATTGGCTAAACTCTATTCTCTTTTTGCTTATATTGTAGTCATACAATTGTCTTCTTTCTTCTCCTTCAGCGCATGTTTCTACTTACCTACAGACCAGATTGTCTTTTCTCCCTTTTCAGTTTAACTTGGCTGCTTCCAATCCATGGCAGGAGATGGCAACTGTGCACATGAGCTTGTCTTGTCACAACATTTGATACATTTGACCTAAGTATACATTGCAGAACAACATTAATAGATGCACAAAGTCCGAACTGTGCTTTTATACATATTTATTTACTACATACTCATATATAATGGTGCCCCCAGCTGTTATGCCTGTACATATAAAAATCATGTACATGTGTGGATGCAGATATCCAGTAAGAGCACCAAATGCTTTAAGAAGATGCCACCATTACCCTGATAGCTTGAGATCCTATTGTTGATTTTAGGATGTACTGTAGCTCTCAATTTCTTAGCTTAAGAATCAGAGGCAAAGCCAAAACCAGAGGGAATACAAGCCTAAAATCGGACATTTTTAAATATTATTCGTATGCATTAAAAATATAATAGAACAATATGTTTTCCATCAACGCAGATTTTTTCAGAAGAATAAGAAGTATGAAACTTTAATGCCTAGCATTATTGACAAACTAGATCTCAGCAATTGAACAGAAAATTAAAAAAAATGATGAGAGACAGGGCAAAATATGAGGCAAAATCAGGGACATTCTGCAAAATCAGAGACAGTGGAGAGGCATGTCTAAGAATGATGAATAGACCAGTTGCACCATAAGTCATGCTCCAAAACAAAGACTATTACTTGAAGTTGTTGGAAAAAGAAAACTGGATTGTAAAATACTGGAACAAGCAATTAAGTGCACTTTTACAACTATCTATTTTATTTGATCTTTCACTCATAAATAAATATATGACAGGTATAATTTAACATTACTCCCATTGTGCCGTTTTAGGTAAGGTTTGTCTCCTCAAATTACCTAGCCAATATAAATCAAAACTATATAAAGGAAGCACTGCTCAGTGCTACAAGACTAAATAAGAAATTGCACTCCTTATAGGCATTCTTAACTCTTAAAAATATAGATATCTGCATAAATTACTGAAACAGTGAGCTCAGTTCTCCATTCAAAACAGCAATAGCACCCCCACAGTGCACAGTTTCAGTGTCTTCCACTCTTTTAGACCCAACATGGAAAATGATGGTGTCACTGTATTCCTAAGAAGTCATCTCACCTCCATACTCTTAAACCAGATCAATGGCCTTAAACTTCTCCATATGCTTTTAACTGTACAATTTAATACCATATCATAGCCAAGTACCACACTCCTGCATGTCACCTGCAGCTCGTGAGGCTTATCTAAACAAACTGAAATCCCCACCTATTGAGTCCAACTCTATTCTCTTGGGAGAATTCAACTTCTCATCTTTTAACTGGAAAGACAAAAACACTTCAAAGAAATGCCAGAAAGATGCCATGCCATCACTAATGCTAGCTCCCTAGACCACTTAGTTCAAGTTCCAACTAGGGCTCAAAAATATTGAACCTATTTTTCACCAATATTGCCACCTTGTGCTCAACACCTACAGTTACCATGTCAGTGGTCAAATTCAGCCACTGTTCAGTAATACTCATGATGAGGATAAAACCTAACTTACCACAAAACCATTATGGCTGTAGATGTTACTCCAAGACAAATCTAATCCAGCAAAATGATGATATGATGAATTTTAAGCACCCTCCTGACCTTGATGATCCCACCTCGCTTGCTGCCACATTTATGGATAATTTCTATGCCCACCTCATAGCATATATTGAGGCTACTTTCCCCATAAAATATAAATGCAATGTCAGATTCAGTAATAAACCCCTATGGTGGAACCCTAGAATAAACAAACTATACAATAAGAGGAAAAAAAACATTGCCTGCAAAAGCAAACTTAATAGCCCATAATATAGAGATGAATTCAAAAAGATCAACAAAGAAGTCAGAAATAAGCTAGTGCAAATATTACTGCACACTCTGACCCAAAGGAAATAACTAATATCCAGACTGACAAATTTAGTGCAAATTTTATTGCATCCACTGTTATAACTACTCCACAGATTGTACAATCCCGGCCACCCCCTTTAACTACTAAGGAACAAGTTCTCTCCTCCTTCTCAAATGCTAAGAACACCTCACTCATGAGCCCTAATAATATACCTAGCTTGCCTGATTATCAGTGCCAAATATGCCTTATCTGAACGCCTATTTAACCTCTTTAATCTAAGCCTCTCCACTGGTTTTATTCGTTAAACTTGGAAAACAGCCATTGTGATGCCATTACACAAGGATGGCCAAACTACAGATCCTTGGCAATTATAGATCTATTGGTTTTGCTAGCTTTATATGAAGCATATTATTTCAGACCTCATAAATCTAGACACTGAAAATCTTTTAACCATGGACCCTCATCAATTTGGCTTTGTCAAGGAAAGGTCCTCCTGTCTATTTAATCTTATTAATTTATTTAAAAAAAAATAACAAAAATAGTGGATAGTGGTTATAATATACATAAAGTATATGTGGACCTGGCAAAGGTTGTGCCACTATTTCATATGCAGGCATAAGTGGCAGACTTGCAAATCCAAATATAAATCCTTATTCTGTGCAGTCAATAGTTAACTGGTTGTCTAACAGAACTCGTGTGGTTAGAGTTGCAAGTACCACTTCTTAAAGCAAAGAGTTACAAGGGATAAATCACAAGGCAGTGTTGGACCTTCTAATGTTTGGCAATTATATTTCAAACTTTACTGGCCTGTGGTTATTGGCCTTTCAGATGAATGGACATTGGGTGTTGTTATTTGATCTTCCACTCACCCACAATTTCTTCAACACAAGTTAGACTTTATTAACAATTTGTGTAAGATAATAGTCACAAGGTAAATGTGAAAAAAAGATCATAATCCGTTTTGGTAAATAAAACATTTTCACATACCATATAGGTGACACAACTCTTCAAATAGATACTATCATAAGAGATCAAATTACTCTAGTTGACAGTTCCTTGTTGTTTGACCATCATGTCTCAGCAGTAGTTCAGAAAGCCTTCTATAGGTTTTATCTAATTCCAAAAGCATCTCTATTAGATCTGATAAGTCTTAATTCCCCTTTATTCACATCTCATTAGACCCATTATTGAATACTATGCACCTTTTTGCATGTATTTATCTAAACACATCACTCAGCTTGAGAGAACTCAGAGATTCATAAAAAAGATCAGTGACCTCAAACATCTTAGTTATCGAGACAGAACAACTGCTCTATTTTGGTACTCAGTCTCTTACAGCCTCCTCCATGGAGATCTGTGTCCAGTCTTTCAAGCCTTGAAAGATCCAACAACCTTTGTTGATCTCCTTTTCCTTTCCAGAACAAATGGTACTTCAAATACTCAGTTAAAGGAGCTAAGCCATCTTCAACAGATAAATAAGACATATTGGCATGTTTGACTATTATCTCAATGTATCCCTCACCTGTGGAACAAACTTCCACTACATGGGCAACGTCAAATTCTCCACCAGTCAGTCTTGTCTTACCTCATTGAGACTGGTGGAAACTTTTGAATAGGGTTTTTTAGCTATGCTTGTAATGGTCTGCAGATTCTTTGCCATGTACTGACCTATAATCCTTGAACATTTTCATTAGACACTCTCCTCATTCACTTCTTGGTTTCTTTGAAACTATTAAGAACCATCATTTGGATGACATTAATATTCTACAGGCCTCTAACAAGAAGTTGTTAGTAACAGTGGACCTCTTTGGACAGGGCTAGAGAAAGACAACAAAGATAATGGAGAATTGAGCTCACTACATCTGAGGTACAGGGAATTAAGGCAAATGGAGCATATGATTAATGTATTTGAAAAGAGAGACTCATTCCTTCCCTCCATCATTTTAATTGCCTAATAAACTAGTTCTTATCGTGAGCTTATTAGTTTTTCCCATACTGTTAGAATCAGAGATAGCATCTCCTAAATTCTGGAATAAGTACTTAAGATTATTTTCTTGCTCTCATCTCTACCATATTTTCTTGAATGCAACCCCTTTCCACTCTTTTTTTTTTCATCTCCTCCTAACCACATTCTCTGAGGTCATTTCCATACATGTAGCTACTTAGAACCCAGTCCGATTTAGCTGTATCAGGTTTCCATATAGAGACCATTAGGAAGTAGATAAATAATTATGGATTGTGTTATCAAACCAATATTGCTCAGAATTCTGGTATTAAATTATAGCCCCCTCTACCATAGTCAGGAGGGGTACTGCCAGAGGATGTGTGTAGCTAGTAAGAAAATGACATACAAATGTGAATCTGTCAAGACAGAATATCTTCCTTTAATTGATGTTTCTATGTGTATCATCAGTCAGCTAAATGGCTCTGTTATCAATTGACTCAAAAGTTAATGGCATTTCAAGACAGCCTTATTGTTATGGCGATATCCTAGTATTCTGGTTTAAGACAAGCACAGCCATTAGCAATAATTCAGTGGTGAAAACATGTTTGTTTTGGTTGAGTTCACATTTGACTTTGTTAATATATTAGAATGGGTTTTTATGGATGATAGTGCTTTTAGAATGCTACACTTGTATATGAGCACATTTCTGTTTTGTCTTTTTTTTACTACACTTTGTAGCATAATGGTGCTTCTACTAATGTCCTGCCTGATGCTGTGCATTTTACTTTGTTTCCACAGTTGAATAATATGATCTCCTTAGTGGCAGACCCACTTAGTATCCACTGTTAAGAAATATGTTATTTAGGGTTTTTGTTTTAGTTACAGCCCACTGTTCAGTTTGGGTGCCTGGTTTATTTACAGTTTTGTTCCTGGCTACTGCTGTTATACATGTGCAGCAATTAGCAGTCATCCTGTCTGCACCTCACATGAGCACTGTACAATTAGCTTTGTCACTTCTGAACTAAATCTTTATTTAATTTTCACATTTTTGTAGCTTTTGTTGTACTGCTACCACTTATGTTTTAGCTTTTTCACTATAGCGAATGTTTGAGTCATGTGTCTAGGAAAGTGAGGAAATTAATCATGAGTCGCTGTTCTAGATGCTGGCAGTTGTTGTTGTCTTTCGGCTTTTCCCGGTTAGGGGTCGCCACAGCAGAACTCCGGTCCACTAATGATTGGCAGTAGATTTTCATAAACACCGAGGTGCCAGCTCGATGTTCAACCTTCAACGAAGGCACGCCCATTTACGCATGTCTTTCGAACGCCCACCCAACCACGGGGAGGACATGCAGACTCTACACAGAAGGCACTCCCCGCACTCTAGCCGAGAATCGAACGGGAGAACATCTTGCTGTGAGGCAACAATGCTACCGCTGCACCACCGCGGATTCTAGATGCTGGCAGTACCAAAGCAAATTACTTCACCCCTGGCAAAATTATTTTGTAACAAGCTTCTGAGAGAAGCTTAAATACCAGAGGCTATTCTATTTTGAGAAGGTTATATTGCAGCCTAAAATACTGATTGTAGATAAAAAAAAGTTGAGGCAACACAGGCAGATAAAAAAAGTTCAGGTAATAGTTATACAGTAGATTTTATTTAACTCTTGAATTTCTTTTAAACAAACCACAGTTAGAGGAGCCCATCTCAGTAGAAGGCTTTCATTAACAGATTGTCTAACTAACCCCATTTTCTTTTACCTCAATATTAGGTCAGTGAATGCAGGGGTAAGTTTCAGTGCGGGTGGGGAGCTTGCTTCCCATTACAAAAATGCCAGTGAAAGCCTGTTTACCTGTGTGAGTTCATTATGCTGTAGTCCCAGCAAAATACACTTGGAGAGATAATCATATATAGTGGAAAAGTTAGTGTTGCTGTCTCCAACTTCTTTACTGACTGACGTGGTTCCTGACTGATGTGCCTTTTTTGTGGAGTCTTCATATCCTGCCCATGTCTTTGTGGGTTCCTCTAGAGGTCACCATTTTTATTTCACACAAAGACATGCTGATAGGTGGCTTGATGATCACGTATGTGCCCATATATGCGTGTGCATGTGTGAGTGTGCACATATGTATGTGCACACAAGTGCATGCACGTGTGTGTGTCTGTGTGTGTGTCTGTGTATGTGTGTGTGTGTGTGTGTGTGTGTGTGTGTGTGTGTGTGTGTGTGTGTGTGTGTGTGTGTGTGTGTGTGTGTGTGTGTGTGTGTGTGTGTGTGTGTGTGTGTGCACGCATATGCATGTGTGTATTAAGATGAACTTGAATACAATCCAGGATTGTTCTTTAGTGTGTGTGTGTGTGTGTGTGTGTGTGTGTGTGTGTGTGTGTGTGTGTGTGTGTGTGTGTGTGTGTGTGTGTGTGTGTGTGTGTGTGTGTGTGTGTGTGTGCGCATGTGTGTGCGTGTGTGTGTGTGTTACACACACATGGTGAGATGGACTCTGAAATCGTATGACTGTGAGTAGATAAAGAAGGTATGAGAAAATGAATGAATTACTGACTAAATAGATGAATGAATGAATGAATGAATGAATAAATGAATGAATGAATGAATGAATGAATGAATGAATGAATGAATGAATAAATGAAACATCTGAATGTGTTGCAACCACTGTTTCTAAGTGAAACAAGTAGGGGCAGTCCCTGAAGTCACACCATATAATACACTTAGTAGGTAAATGAAACTAAGTTTACTGAAATGTCATTGTGTTTTGAATAGATTACATTTCTGTAGTTGTGCATTGGTATGCAAACTGTGACTTATATCCTCTATTTAGAGATAAAAGTCTCCTATGTGGGTGCTCTAGTCGAGTTCACCTACTATATAAAACCAACTAGTACAGTGCGCAGCTGAACAGGTAATGGAAAAGAAAACAAGAATTTGAAAAATATGCATTTGTTGGGATTCTGCATTACTGGTTTCTTGCTGTTTGCTTAGAGTCATTTGACATTTGAAATATGAGGATAATAGGGGTTGAGAATGGATGAGTGGATTGACAATTTCCAGCAATAACTTTTCACACCTTTTTGAGGGTTTGAATATATATTTTTTTTACATCTGATTTCTAAAGTCATTGGAATGTGCCTCAGTAAGCCAACATTTCAACAGTAGTGAGCAGTATTACCAGCAAGGTAATCTTCTCTACTAATATGCTTCCTTCTGGGGGCAGCAGGCATGAACGGTGGTGCTGCTTCAGTTTTACTGCTTCAGAAACACTCCCATGGTTTCAGAAATGTTGCATCTGCAATCGTAGCAAAGCCACCTCTGTGTACTACGCATATGCAAAGAACTCCAAGACTTATTAACAAAGCATGTGGTCAGGCTAGTGTGTGCAATGAGCAGCTCCATGTCATGACCACAGTAGTGTCCTGCAGAAAGAATGTGCTAGATCAGCTCATGGCCACAGCAAAATACGAGCAGCTGTAGTAAACACTGAGCAATCATGATCCTCTAGGGTAGTCAGCACAAGGTATGCAAGCATATATGGTAATGCAGATGTGCTGATCTATTGTTGTAACTCAAGGATACATATATGTAGAGAAATGCCTTAAAGAAGGCAGGAAATATGCCTAAGGTGGGGGATAGATATAGTAATAAGGCCACAGCAACAAATATAAGGGGTACAAGACTGCAAAAGGAGGTGACAGCAAAATCAAGGATGCAGAAAACAATCGGGAAGAGGGATGTGAGCCATACACACAGGTATCAGTCTGAAGTACTGGAACCTACATGTGAAACACAGAGATAACAGGTGGGAAACAGGATTTATCAACCTAAACCAGTCCTGCCATCATCACAGCTTGATTAGTGTAACTGTAACTCAAATATCATGCAAAAAAAACTATATAACCTTAAATGGATTTGAATCCATTATCCTCTGCAGAGGGAGTCTACCAAGCAGCTTATTTACACACTGAGCACAGAAGTAGACACACTGAAGGTATTACTGAAGCACATAAAAAGTGATTGTTACACATTTACAGAATTAAATCAGATTAGTGAAGCACATAACAAGTGATTGTTACACATTTACAGAATGAAATCAGAAAAAATGCAACCCTGGGAGGATTTGTACCCATTACCTTATGCACTGTCAGACCACCAAGCACTTCATTTGCAGGGTTTGCCACAGATGCAATCATAATAAAGATGTCAGCAAAGTAAGTAGCAAGTTATTGTAACACATTCACAGACTAGAAAAACATTCAACCTTTCCAGGATTTGAACCCATTATCCTCTAGACTGACAGTTTACCATGAACTTTATTTACATGAGCCATAGAAACAAACATACTGAAGGTGTCAATGAAGCACATAGAAAGTGATTTTGCACATTCACAGAATGGAAGCAGAAAAAACACAACCCTTAAGGGATATGAACCCATTACCCTCTGCACTGATAGTCTAACAAACACTTCATTTGCAAGTCGAGCAATAAAAGCAGTCCCAATGAAGTTGTCAGTGAAGCACAAAACTTGCGATTGCTGCACTAGTATCAATGGTGTTCTTTGTGACCCATTGCAACACAGTGCAAGCACAAACAGTTGACTTATAAGACTGTTTTGGACACTGTGTGGGGTGTTATCTATTTCTGACCAGATTAAAGGTTGGAAATGTGAGTATAGGAAAGAGACGAAAAGGGGGAAGCAAGCAGAAGGTAGAATAGAGTGTGATCAAACAAGAAATGAGCAGGATGGAGGTGAAGTGAGAAGGATTTTTTTTCTGAGACAGGCTCACATTTTATATTATGAAGAGAAGGGTAAGTTGGGAAATGAAGTAAGGGAAATAAAAGGAAGGTAAAAGGGTTAGACTGGGTAGCAGAGGAAGACAGACATGACTGACAGGGTGTGTGGCAACACAATGAGGATGCAGGAAGACAATGGTGAAGGATACACCAGAAAAAAAAAAACAGAAGAAAGACAATGGTGAGGGCAGAACTGAATGATCAAAAGAGGTAAACATGGACACCAAAGGGAGGGGAGCAGCAGATTAAAAGATAGGAGTGGGTGTTCACAGCTACAGTCTCTACCAGCTGATACCCAGTGTGAGATTACTCATCACTCTGGGTACTATTACTACTGGACCCTGACTCATATGTTGGAACTACTGCTGGGCATAGATGCAACTCAATGAGTTGCAATAGCAGGCTCTCCATTTGACATATTCAGACCTCCAACCTCCTGTCTCTGATATCCCCACAATCTCTGCCAGCTGATGATGGATGACAAAGGCCCTCAGCCTGATCTGCTACTGGCAGGTACAACTGTACCATGCTCTGGAACATGGATACCTTAAGCAGGTGGTGCAGGTAGGGTAGGAGATGTGCAGACAACTGTTGTAGGCAGGGATCCAGATGTGCTGGGTGCTTCTGGTGCTTCTGCCACCTGTGAGAAGTGGAATGGGTGCAGGTTGTTGCGCTATTGTATATAACAGTAAAATAAATGAAGATAAACAAAATAATACATAAAATAAATGTATCTAAGAGAGAGGATAGTGATAAAGGGCAAAAATACAATACAAATATTATGAAAAACTTAATTTGTTACCGTGTTGATACTGATAAGGTTAAACATAGTCTACTTATTGAACCACAAAATACTCATAAATTTAACAAGCCTTTTTGTATATATAAATGCAGGGGGAGCCTGAATCAACAGTCATGATCACATGCAGTCTGACAAAGGCTTAATGGGAGGAGCTATTTAGACAGACCTAAATGTGCCTGTAATCAGAAATGCAGTATTGATATTAAGACTAATGTACATATACAAAGTATCAAAGAACAAAAGCACCAGGTCCTCAGCGTGGGTACAACAGTTTAATAGGCTATAACACTATGTGAACAGCAACAACAACCAGTACGCAGTTACTGAAACCTCAACGTTTCGTCAAACCTTCATCAGATAATATATACACACACAACAAATTTAGTACTTAAATACATACAATGTAATTCAATTAATTCAAATCAACCAATGGGTACTAAAAATTAATTAATTAAACAGGCAATTTCGTCAGGTTTATACATTGTCAACACTTTCAAGAAATATGAATATGAATTACAGGCTTTAAAAGGTTTCAGTAACTGCGTACTGGTTGTTGTTGCTGTTCACATAGTGTTATAGCCTATTAAACTGTTGTACCCACGCTGAGGACCTGGTGCTTTTGTTCTTTGATTATTAGTTTTTTTTGCACCTTCCTTTTTGTGGTTCTTGGTTGCACATATACAAAGTAAATATGCACAGAAATATATATATTTCACTCACAGGTGATAGGCAAAGAAAACAAACTATTTTATATTGAAAAATGTCCACTAAAGAAATAGTGATGATGTTTCATAGTTGGCCCCTGTAACGCATGATAACACAGCTGAGGGGCAGGAGGAATTGAACCCATAGACATCTTCACAATTTGAGAATACAGCCTTAACATCCTGACCCACTTGTCATCCAATACAACGAGAGGCATGCCTAAACACACCTATAACGTTCAGGAGGCATACTGCTACCCTTGAGCTAATAATTAGAAAAACAGAGCCTCATTGTGCTATGGAAGAAAACACTGCTGTAAGAGTGATTTTGGACAACAGTTTTTTCAGCCTAGTATATCTTCTTGTATATGGTAAGTGCTACTTCTTACAAATCCATTCATTTGTATTTTAGATTATTTTACCTGCTCTTGTACCTGCTGCCTATAAGGGATGTCAGTCTGTCAGTGCTTTTAAATTTATTGAGGGGACATTGTAAGGGCATATCAATTAGTAGCTTGCAGGACTGTTTAGCTGGATGAGAGACACCCCTGAACGCATATTCAGAGTACTACTCAATACTGTTTTAGTGTGGTATGCCTTTCCCGTATGTCACTAGCTATAATATTTGTAACAGCACTAGCATAATGGCCATGTGTTTGTGGTCACTTACAATTCTCTGACTTTTTTGTGGGGCATTCTTCTCCCCTTTCCAGATTTTCATAGAATGTCCAGACATTTGCTTCATATTTTTGGTCTGTTCCTCATAAAATATGTGGTTTACTGGCAAATCATAGAGGACTGAAGTCACTAAACAATGACAAATTTGTATTTCAAGCCTCATGCTGTGAATGCAAAACCTGTTACTCTATCAACTTTCTAAGTTTATAAGAGTA
This sequence comes from Protopterus annectens, assembly GCF_019279795.1. NCBI lineage: Eukaryota > Metazoa > Chordata > Ceratodontiformes > Protopteridae > Protopterus > Protopterus annectens. The sequence continues at coordinate 951,586,053 of NC_056747.1, forward strand.
ATATTTAATTTTTTTTTAATTTTTGGCCCTTTGTCCCTACATTATTTTTGGCTTTGTCCAGAATTCCTGTGCTAATAGGTTGAGAGGTATGTATGGGATATATTTGGTCAGTAAACCTAGATGCCTGACATTTACATAAAGACTCTGGATACAGATATCTAGCTTTCAGCCACAAATACAGCATAATATATGACCAAGGTGGACAGTAGTAGCATTGGGATTTGTAAGGGCCATGCAGGAACACCACTGTTAATTCCCCTAACAGAGCAATGCCTAAAAAACAGAGCACAAAAAAAACACTGTTTCTGCTGGGCTATCAACATATCAACATCCACCTGTAAACCTAAACTCTGATTCTGAGAACAAGGTGGTATTTCACATCCTCCATCTCCATGGCTGATGGATTTTTGACATCCATATATCTGACCAGCCCTACCATGACCCTGCCTGAGATTGTCACCAATGTAAATGTGGCAGGTGGGTGGGTAGGACCACAAGTACAAAAGGGTAAAACACAGGACCACAAAGCAGAAGCCAAGGCACAAGAATGCAGGGCAATAGGTGTGGGGGGTGTTGAGTGAACCACCCCATATGGAGATGGAGGAGTTCCTGGTCTCTCTTAAAGGTAATTGGGCTTTGGCATAATTGTTAAGGTGTTTCCCTGCCTTTCAAACACAAGGTGAAGCTATGGAAGTACCATCTCCACTGAGTCTTACAGTGCAGTGCTGGATGTTGGGGAAAAGCTGTACAGGCCCCAGACATTATCCACTACAGATGCCCCAGGTGTCTAGTCCTATTTCAGTGTATCAATACCGACAAGACCACTTAACCACTTAGTCATTGTAGAACTTCATTAAATCTGTCTTACATATGATGTACAGGTACAACAGGGATTCAACATCCACAACCATCTGTGCAAGGTTTGGACAGGGGTAGTAGTTTTTATAAGGTTTTTAGCTGTAAGCATATCAGTTGCATGTCTAGCTGAGGTGCTAGATTATACATACACTGGATATATTATGCTTTTGTGTATTCATAGGTGACTATTTATGATCTGTAGCCTCTGATAACGATGGGATGGCAGGGATGAGCTAACACAGTCAGGTGGCACAGAGTGTATGTTGAACACAGGGAATTTGGCCACTACATCCCCAAAACAGACCATGGGCACAGTCTCCATTGTCTGTGAATAGCCAGATTACCCAGACATCAGGCAGATGACAGCTTGATGGGGACACCATCTTTCAGGGAAGTAGCCTCTAGTAAAAACATGTCTGAATCTGCCTTAGAGATGTCCATACAGGGGGATTGGAAATGGTGCTTACCCTCCCCCTGAGGTTGGTATGTCAGTGGCTACACTCCAATATATGTGAAGGGCTATTGTGAAAGCACAAGCTAGAGCCACTGCAGCCATGGCAGAGATGAGGGTGATTCAGGGTGTGCATACTGACCTACAGGAGTGCATGTCTCATATGTGTGATACCTTGGATAGATTGAATCATACATTGGAATGCAAAATATCTTTTCTGGCTCACCTGCCAGGGGCCATCCTCAGAGCTGGTCATCTGCTACACCCACAGATGTTAGCCAACATGGCCATGGATGTGTAAGATACCACTCCTGCAGTGCTAGCACTTCCACAACATCAATTGCAGAAGTGTCTACTCATAGGAAAGGCCAATATTGTGATCATGCCCAGTGTCATGCTGGTAACTCTCCTAGCAGATGTCACATGAGGCCATTCAGCATACCAGCATCTAGCTAGGGTCATGACACATTCACTGCAACTCCTAGCAAAAGCAGGTCACGTGGGCAGGGTATGTATGGAATGCTGATCTCTCTGACATGCATACCCTGGTCCTGTCCAGTAGGTCGAACTTAAGTGCTGCAACAACTGCTGAGTCTGTGTCCCTGCAGACCCACACTCTCACCTCCACTGTTCCCAGTACATCACACACATGTATTGATCCCAGCACTTCTTGACTTTCCACCCCCCCATACTCGTTCTGCCACAGAACAGAAGAGCACTTTTTATTTTTATTTTGCACTTCTCAGCACCTGCAAACTTCCCTGTAAAAGATATGCAGTACTGTACTCCCTTCTCCACCTGTGCAAATGATGATAACTGTGCCCTGTCATTCATACATTGTTACTTGGGTTGCTTGTGGCTGATACCCAGTGTGGCAAGCCTATACATTGGTAAGCACAACCTGGTGTTGCTTTGGAATGCATCATTTTTACTGTAGTGTATCTGCCTAAATGCCGTATGCTATGTGGTAAAGCTATGTGCAGTCCACTGCCTATTTGCTACTGTCATGGCATACTGTGCCCACTCCCTCTGACATGATCATACCTTGATGTTCCTCCTTCTCTAACTCCTCATCTGACTCAGCCTCTGCTGCCTGTTGTGCTGGAAACTACTGCCCTTGCAAGAGCCCACCCTGCTGTAACTGCTTCCAAAGTATAATATTGTATAGCATTGCACACAGAGACGCTATTTTTGCACATTTGGCAGGTTCATACAGCAGGGCACCACAGATAAATCCAGGCAGTGGAAGTATGCCTTCACCAGCCCAAACACATGCTCAGTAATGTTTCTGATTTGCAAATGTGCACAGTTTTACCCATGGTCTGTTGGATTCTGTAGATTTTTTATGTGTGTCATAAGCAAGGGTTCTAGGACATATCCAGCATTTTCAGCAAGATGTCCCTGTGGAAGTTATCCCTCACAAACCATTGATACAAATCACATGTGTGCTTTATGTGGAAGTCATGTGGATAGCCTGCACACACACACACATACACACACACACACACACACACACACACACACACACACACACACACACACACACACACACACACGCACACACTGTAGATGATACCCTGTGCATTACAGACCACCTAGCAGCTGATGGAGTGATACTCTTTGAGGAAATGTACCTCCTTCAAGTTCACCAGAAGGGGCCTTTACTTCAATGCAGGTACAGCCTATGGCTCCCAATACCTCAGGGGAAATGAGATGTATTGTAGAAATGTTTGTTCTTTCCATTAGGATACATAGGAACCACATACAATCTTCCACATGCTGAAGTATGGCATCAAGAAACTGATGGAGTATTCTCGAGGAAGATGCCTGAGATACCCCCCCCCCCCATAATGTCACCTATAGGTTGCTGAAAGGTCTCTTTAGCTAAAATATGAAAAGCCACACGTATCTTAGTACCCACTGGGATAGGACTACATGACTTCCACAGGGTTGCAGAGAGGGCCAACACATTTCCACAATTTGTTGGATGGTGTCCTATAAACACAGTATGAATCCAAAATGTCAGTGTCATGAAGGTCATAAAATATTAAGCATGTTCTGATAAGCCTACACCTCTGGCATGACATTATACATCATTGGTTATATCAGCTGCAATTAGAGTCTTGTGTAGATACACATCTACAATGGCTGTGGCAATGCCTAACATTATTATTTACTCAGTCTGAAATAGTTTCAAATATATAGTAACTGCACCTCTGTTGCACCCACGACATTTAAATTGCTCTGTCATCTTGTCTGGCCTCATTGTCAGTGATGCAATAGGTTGCACACTCCCCCTTGATGCAGAAGGCTGTAGGTTCTACTCTCACACCAGATAGATCAATTGCTGGCACTGCAGTGCAGCATAAGTTCTGCTCCTCTGTGTGTGGCATTCTCCTGATCTCTCTGTCTTGACCAAGGCCCTTTCTGCTTGAGTTGGTGGTAGCTCAGGTGGAAGTAAAAAAGGAGTTCTTTATTTACACCTTTTTTAGGAGTTCTTTATATATATATTATATATAATAATATATATATATATATATATATATATATATATATAGATAGATAGATAGATAGATATAGGGGTTAATATCTAATCTCTCTTAGTTCCAAATTTCAAACCCAAACTGAAGTAAGACCAAGAAAGAAACCAGAAGAGCCAAAAAACAAAAAATTCAAATCCTGAAGTTCAGAGCTTTCAAAAATTCTTAATCAGTTAGATTTTAATTAGGCGGTTCTGTGTTGCCGGGTGTGAGTGGTTGGGTTGGTTGTTGTGTAGGTGTGTTTTTTTAGTGGGGGTTGTGTGTTTATGTGGTGTGTCTGTGTTTTGTGTCTGTGCTTGTAGGGGTGTGTGAGGGGGGTGTGTGTGGTTGTGTGTTTGTCTTGTGTGTGTAGTGTGACCTCAGAGTTAATATATGGGGGGTGTGGGGGGCAGCCCCCACATATAGAAGTACAGGGGTGCTTGCGCCCCTGCTTGTATGTAGGGTAGGTGCTTGTGTATGTGAAGGGAGGTGTATGTTTGTGTTTGTGTCTGCGGTATGTTTAGTGTAGAAGTCGCGATTTTAAATTTCGCCCTTCTGAGCTTTCGGGTTTTTGGATTTTCGGCTTCATGGTCTCAAGATACTGAAATTCGAGATTTCAGTATCACGAGATTATGAAGTGAATCCAGATATAGATATAGATATATATATTTACAAAATTATATAATTATTTGATTCATTTGATTTTCATTTTTTACACATAATCTAGTGTTCTTATATACATACTCATTAATTCAACCCCCACTCCTTTTTCCATAACCAAATTCTGATTTTTTTTCAGTAATACTGACAATATCCGTTTCCCATTAAACATAATTTCATTAATCTTCTCATTCCATAATACCCATGCTACATAAACACTTTTTTATTCAAATTAAGTTTTGATGCTTTATTTCTGTTTCTTATACTATCCATTTTCAATCATATCAATATTTATACTGTTACTGCTCTTAAAATCTCTAAAAAAAATTCTGTTCCTAATTTGTCCCACAGTTTTTTACTGTCATACAATAAAAAAAATATTCTATGGTTTCTTCTTCACCAAAATACAAACATATTCTTTCATTTTTTTTGTATGGTATATTAGCTTTCACTGATAATTTTTTTATGCCCAAGCTCCATAAAAATCTCGACACTCAACTTTATCACTGTACCATTTATTTATTTATTTATTTATTTATTTATTTAACTGTTTTGATCTTTTCCTTGATACATGTTCCCATGTATTAATACAATAATATTGTCTCAATATTTTTATAGCATGTTTTTCTATATTCTTCTATTTCATCAATTTTACATTCCACATTTTTATCTTTTGTTGATACCTCTCCATTTCATCATTATAACATTATTTTATTCTTTTGTTTCTTCTTGTTGATTCCCAAAATTCTTCATACTTTATTTAAATAATATTGTTGCTAAAGTGAGATTTATTTTCATTTAAATATTTCAAAACCTTATACAAATTTAATGATGCAGCATGCACTATTGGATTTAACATACCTAGTCCTCCTTCTTCTTTGTTCATATATAATACTCCCCTTTTAACAGGATGTAATCTAGAACCCTATATATTTGAAAAAATATTTCTAACAATGGCTTCTCATATATTATCAGAATCATAAGGACACTTGGTAAATATGCTATAATCAAACTTACTTTCTTCTTATAAGCCCATGTATACGTTTTCATTAAAATGCAAGTATCTTTCAATTACTTTGATATTGTTATCCATTACTTTCTAGTTGCTTCTTTATCAAAATGTATTTGTAATACAGAGATTTCTTTCATTGAGAATTGTATACCTATTTTTTATTTTAACTTTCATTCATTTACCTTAATTTTTATTTAAAGTCATACCAATTTCTTTCAAACAATCAACTAAATTATAACTTCTCTCATCATTCTCTGTTTTTAGTTGTATTAATAACATCATCTGCATATGACATCATAACTGTAATTTCTATGTTTTGTATGAATTACATATTTTACATTCTTCATTTTCCAGTTAACCTCACTGACTACCATACTCATAGGTTCATATGTTGGTACTAGGCTATCGGCCCTAGGGCCTATACAAGCCTAGCCATAACAATTCCCTGGCTATTTCTTCCCACACTATTTACTTCCCTGGGCCCCTGTCTAGCAGGGTGACTGACGTCATCCCCGGGGTGAATTTCCTTTCTCTCATCCAATCATCAAGGTTCCTTTTGAATAGGGCCAAAGTGGTGCTCTGCTTGACATGTATGGGCAGTCTATTCCAGTGTCTGGGGAGTCTCTGGGTCAGGAACCTATCCCTCCAGCATGTTTTCTTTATTGTGATGACAAGGTTTAAATCCCTGGAGCATGTGGCTCTGAGGGATTGGGATTTCTTTAAGTGTAGCATGTCCAACAGCTCTGGGTTTGACATGGCCTTGTATGTTAAGCAGAGATCGCCTCAGAGTAGACGATATGCAACAGAGCATAGCTGGAGTTTTTTAAGGCGGTCAGCATAGGGCATCTGCTTTAGGTCTGTGATTCTTTTAGTGAGGTATTTCTGTGGCCTTTCCAGTTGTTGTAGATGTCTTGAGAGGTATATACCAAATGGGGCATTGTATTTTATAAAGGGCCTAATGAGGGATGAGTACAGTGAGACAATGACCTCCTTTTTTCTGGATGAAAAGCCCTTAGTGATGAGGTGTGCCACATAGAAGGATTTTCTGACTGTTGTGGCGATGTGGTTATTGAAGGTGAGACCACTGTCCACCTGTGTCCCTAAGTCTCTTATCACACTTTCGGTGTTTAGTGTACTGCCACCTATGTGGTAATTCATGGGTACATGTTTTTTCCCCAAAGGGGATAACTATACATTTCTTGACATTGAGTTTGAGCCCATGGCTCTGGCACCAAGCATCTGTTTCTGTAAGGCCCTTTTGTAGAGTATCGACATCATTTGGGGATTCAATAATGGCAACCAGTTTGCAGTCATCTGCAAACTTTGTTAGCCAGAGTCCCTTAGTGTTGGCCTGTACTTCAGAGAAGTAGATGCTAAACAAGAGAGGTCCCAGGACTGAACCCTGAGGTACTCCACTTGTCACTTGTCTGGAGCTGGATTTGGAGTCAGCTACTTTCACAGTGTGGGTTCTGTCAGTAAGCCAGTTGGCAACCCATCGAGTGACGGTGGGATTAATGTCCAGCTTAGTAAGTTTATCTATGATTCCAGAGTGGGGGATGGTGTCGAAGGCCTTGGCAAGGTCCAGATAGGCTGTGTGGACTGCCTTACCCTCGTCCACGGCTCTGGAGACTGATTCGAAGAAGTCAATCAGGTTCAGGAGACAAGATCAGCCCTTCAGGAACCCAATGTACTACTCACAGGACACATTTGTCTTATACCAATTCTCCTATTTCTTAACCAACCATTCAAGACAACTTTTACTTTATTATTGTTATAAGCTCTCATACACACTTGCTTAATTTTATTGCTAACTTTGTACATTTTCATTATTTCCTACAGCATATCATGTTGTACTGAATCAAACACTAAGATCACCTCTCATAAGTTTTATATCCGCTTTCCTTTTTAAATATCATCCCTTATTTCTCTCACTATCACTAATAACTCTTGACACCCTTTTCCTTTCATGAAAAGAAAAACAGACAGGAATGCTCCGGTAAAGCCTCAAAGTATTATTGCTTTTTAATCCAATGTGCAATTCCGTTCAACTCCCTGGTTGAACTTCTTCAGATAAAAACAGTTCTCTCATACCATTTCATTTAAAACACATAATTAAAGAACACGTTTCAAAAACACCTATCACAATGTTGCAATAATTAAAAGCATAATTAAAACTTGTCTGTCCATAACCAGCAGCAATTAATGGGCGGAAACATGAATCCTCATTTCTGGCTAAAAAATCAAATAGGAAAGTCATATATAAAAAATCGTATATAAAGAAACCTAGTTAAATGTTTAAACCACAATACAAGTACGGGTACAACAGACAACTCAATCACATACTTACAATACAAAGTAACACAACCATCTACCACATAAAACATTAAAATGCGTTGATCTTCTGGTTAGATGTATCCAAAATATATCAAAAACAGTTTGAATCAATGCAACAAATCTAAGAGCATGTCACTATAAGACGTACCATGATAAAGGAACAGACTGGCAATCAACAACAGTCGCTTACTGTCAGAAGTATAGAGTTTATTTTTGTTGGTCATTTATTCATGCAGTCACCCTTAGAGTTACCACCTGTCCCACTTTTCGAGGGACAGTCCCTCTTTGGGCACTTGTGTCCTGACAAAAAATATTAAAAATGGCAAATGTCCTGAGATTGTAGGACATAATTATGTTCTATATTTTATGTAATAGTTGCATAAAACACTTATTCTGTATCTAAAATACCTAAATGTTATAAGAAACAGAATAAGCAACTAAAATGCTACAAGAATAAGCTATTATTTAGGCAAAAAAGTTAAGTTTTATCCTTTATACTGACCGTGGGTATGTGTCAGCCTGTAAAATCTGATGTTTGTCCCGAAAATGTTCCACTTTGTCCATTTGAAAAGGTGGCAACCCTAGTCACCCTTGTTCTTACATAAGTTAAGTAGAAAACATTTACCTTAATAAGGCTTCTTTGCAAGGGTAAACAATTCAAACCAATGCCTTTGAATATTAAGAAACTCTGTCTCTGATGGTTTACATTCTCAGATCCATCAAAGCAAGTCTCCACCCCATAGCTGAATCGTCATCTAGTGGGCGTGCTGTACTGGTGACCGGCTACCCTGTCGTTAGCAGCAGCCTAGTCCACTAACCAAGTTAAAGCATGCTCATATTTCTTCCCAGCATAAATTATCAATTTATAAGTACAGAACTAATGGCGGTAAGCAAATCATCCAGTTCTTACAGAATCTCTGCTATCGTGAGATATCTTCTGAAGATCTGTCGTGTGCAATGTTAAGCAGAATGGACTCTCCCATTGAGCCAAGGAAGTACAAGTCTGAATTAATGAAATTATTGATCTTGGGCATATCAGATTATGATGTTATGTTATATTGTGACCATCACTCAGCCGTTTTAATGAACAACGTAGGTTAATTTGGCAGGAAGGAGAAAGACTCTCCAAAGTGACCCAATTAGTCAGTGAACCAGGAGGGGAATAAACTACTTTTAAACATACCCTGTATAGGGTGGGGGAGGTCAATCTAGAAGCATTAAACATATATAATTAATTTCAAAAAACCTCATACAAGCTTCATATAGTTACCCAAACCAACAAAATGGCTCAGGGTAGGGAAAGGTGCCAAATCAGCAGAGCTATTGAACAAACAAAATGCACCAGTCTTGCACTAACGAACTTGTATTTATTTATTGAATAAAATGAAAATAAAAAACGTAAGCGCTTTCACGATAATTCCTATCATTTCATCAGACAACTAAACAACTAAAAGTTACATTTCATGTAGCATTTCAAACTTGTCAGCTGATATGAACAAACGAATAACAAAAGATCCAAATCTTAAAGATCCACAACAAGAATAAAAAATATATAAGAAAATTAATTGAAAATGTCATCAAACATCTTTGTGTATAAAAGAGTATAACCATTAAAAACTCTTCATGGATGCATATATAGTAAAAAGTATATTAAAAAGTGTAATAAAAAAGTATAAACTACATAAAGTAAGAGACTTCTAAAAAGTATAAAAATGTAAAAGATTAGAAACGTGTGGAATGTATATTGAATATATTTAGCTTAAAAATGCTTGAGTCAATGTGACTTTAAAAAAGACTTCAGGGATGTAGTCTCATTCAGCCCTGGGGGACTTTCAGCATTGAGTACAAGTATCCATTTCTGCTCTGCGCTCTCAGTATAGTTTTCAGTGTCACCTTCTCTGATGTTGGCATGTATAACCTGAATAGCTAAAAATCTAAAAGTATGTGTCCATCTGTTTATCATGGTTCGCCAGGGCATTAGTCTCTTTTTGATTAATGATGTCCCTCCTGTGCTCAAGGATCCTGTCCTTCAGCATCCTGTTTGTTTTGCCTACGTAGTATGCATGGCATACTTGGCAGAATGAAAAGTAAACCACATTAGTCGTGCGGCAATCAACATAACTATGGCATCTGATTGTAAAATGCTGTGTTGGGTGTACATATATCATGCTGGTGTGGATATACTGACATGCTGTACAGTGTCTACAAGGAAAAGTGCCAGTACGTATGGAAGGGGTAGATCTAGTTACAGTCATTTTATTACAAAGATGTTGTTTCAGAGAGTGGTTATTCCTAAAAGAGAACATAGGGGCATTCCCAACATTGTCTATGAGTCCTGGTACTTCCTGTAATATCCTCCAATGTCTTTTAATAATAGATGTGAATTCATTAATATCGCTAGAGTACTGGCGAACAACTCTAAAATCGTCTTTGTTGGGAGCAGATTCATTAGACTGTGCTGTGTTACTAAAATATGGTCTACACCTATTGTCCCTCTGTAGCCATGCTTCATCAATGGTAGGATCAATCTCTGTCAAGGAGTAGCCCCTTGCTAAAAACTCTTGTTTGACAGCATAAAGGGCCTCCTTTTCTGCTCCATCATCATTATGGAGCCTAAACACCCTATATATCTGTCCCTTCAACACATTTCTCGGAACATGTCTGGGGAACATACTCTTTATGTAACAATGCATTCTTCCTAGTGGGTTTTCTAAAAATACTACTCAGTACATTGTTTAGGTCCAATTTCTTAATTAATACATCGAAAAAATTAACTTCAGCTGTTGAACAGTTGTAGGTAAACCTTAAGAAGTCAGTAGTGGTGTGCATATAACTAACAAAGCTTTCAAATTCATGTGTGCCACCTTTCCACAGCAAAAAGATATCATCCACAAAACAAACATACCACAAGATGTTGTCAAAGAATGCATTGTTAGTTGACAATAAAAAACATTGCTTCCATGTAATCAAAGGTAGGTTGGCGTAGCTATTGGCACACACAGTGCCCATCCCTATGCCAGTCCTCTGTAAATAAAATTGATTTTCAAAGATGAAGACATTATTCTCCAATACAATATCTAGCAAACTACAGATGAGTGAAATTTTGTGGTCATCAAAGCATCTATTGGAGGTTAGAAAATCTCTCATTTTGTCAATGCCCCATGCATTGGGTATTAACGTAAATAAGAATTCAATATCCATGGATACAAACATATAATCACTGTCAACGGTGGCCAATCTATTAAACAGCCTCTCTAAGAAGGTTTTGGTATCCTTAAGAATTGTGTGACAGTCATCAAGTAGCTCATGTAAGTTACCCTCCACAAAAATAGACAAGGGTTCGGTGCACCAGCCTGCACTGGACACAATAGGACTCATCGGTGGTGCCTTGTCATTCTTGTGTATTTTGGGAAGACCATAAATCATAGGAACTAGTGGAGTATGACTATTAAAAAACTTAAACAAATGCTCATCAATCATGCCTGTTATTAGTAGATCAAAAATTAAAAAATACACTTTTTCCATAATTCCATTAACAACGCTTTTTGAAATGCACTGGTAAGTATTAGCATCCTCTAACAAAAGACTCATCTGTCTAAGGTACAAGTCCTTATCTAATATAACAATACCCCCACCCTTATCAGCTTGTTTAATTACTATAGATTGTAACTCTTTAAGTTCGTTCAAAGCCCTATTCTCAGTGGGTGGCATGTTGTTAAAGTGGGTTCTTGTTCCATCTGCAAATAATTGTCTAAAATCAGATTCACAAATATTGATAAAGGTCTGTATAGCAGGATGCAAATTAGGTATAAATGTACTCGGTCTTTTATATGCAATAGAGGCAGCACTATGAGCAGTATTGCTAGATGGATAGATGTTTCTCAAGGATAAGTTTCTACCTAACAGTTTCAAGTCTTTAAGCATCTCACCATGGTTGGCTCTCCTTACAGGAATAAAGGAAAGACCCTTATTAAGTAATCCAATCTGATCTTGTGTAAGTGTTATAGAGGAAATATTGAACAACAAACCTGTCTCTAAATTCGTCTCCTCTTGGTTTGCTGGGGACTCTGTTCCACATTCCAGTGCCCCTGTCCCTTTGCCTGCCTGTTTAGGCTCCTGGAACGAGTCTTGATGGTAGAGGATTGTTTAAAGAGAAATTCCCCTTTGTATTGGTTTCTAAAAAAAACTTGGTTACCAATTAACTTCTTGGGTCGACAATCCTACAATGAGGTGCCTGGCTCCCTGGCATGATTAGAGAAGCTATGTGGAGAAGTGTTGTTTTTGTCAACAATAGTTTGCTCAGCCAGTTCAGTCGGCCCTTTATGCTGTCAAACAAGAGTTTTTAGCAAGGGGCTACTCCTTGACAGAGATTGATGCTACCATTGATGAAGCATGGCTACAGAGGGACAATAGGTGTAAACCATATTTTAGTAACACAGCACAGTCTAATGAATCTGCTCCCAACAAAGGCGATTTTAGAGTTGTTCTCCAGTACTCTAGCGATATTAATGAATTCACATCTATTATTAAAAGACATTGGAGGATATTACAGGAAGTACCAGGACTCATAGACAATGTTGGGAATGCCCCTATGTTCTCTTTTAGGAATAACCACTCTCTGAAACAACATCTTTGTAGTAAAATGACTGTAACTAGATCTACCCCTTCCATACGTACTGGCACTTTTCCTTGTAGACACTGTACAGCATGTCAGTATATCCACACCAGCATGATATATGTACACCCAACACAGCATTTTACAATCAGATGCCATAGTTATGTTGATTGCCGCACGACTAATGTGGTTTACTTTTCATTCTGCCAAGTATGCCATGCATACTACGTAGGCAAAACAAACAGGATGCTGAAGGACAGGATACTTGAGCACAGGAGGGACATCATTAATCAAAAAGAGACTAATGCCCTGACAAACCATGTTAAACAGATGGACCATACACATACTTTTAGATTTTTAGCTATTCGGGTTGTACATGCCAACATCAGAGGAAGTGACATTGAAAACTATACTGAGAGCGCAGAGCAGAAATGGATACTTGTACTTCAATGCTGAAAGACCCCCCAGGGCTGAATGGGACTACATCCCTGAAGCCTTTTTAAAGTCACATCGACTCAAGCATTTTTAAGCTAAATATATTCAATATACATTTCACAAGTTTCTAACCTTTTTCATTTTTATACTTTTTAGAAGTCTCTTACTTTATGTAGTTTATACTTTTTTATTACACTTTTTAATATACTTTTTACTATATATGCATCCATGAAGAGTTTTTAATGGTTATACTCTTTTATATACAAAGATGTTTGATGACATTTTCAATTAATTTTCTTATATGTTTTTTATTGTTGTTGTGGATCTTTAAGATTTGGATCTTTTGTTATTGGTTTGTTCATATCAGCTGACAAGTTTGAAATGCTACATGAACTGTAACTTTTAGTTGTTTAGTTGTCTGACCAAGTGATAGGAATTATCGTGAAAGCACTTAAGTTTTTTATTTTCATTTTATTCTATAAATAAATACAAGTTTGTTAGTGCAAGACTGGTGCATTTTGTTTGTTCATATAGTTACCTCCTATAAACACCAATACTTAAACAACTCCACACATGATGACATCTATAAGTATAAATAATCTAAGAGTTAGAGTATATAACTAAGGGGTGCTATGCATAAGCTGGTCAATTTCATATTACATTTCAATAAAAAGTCTAACTCCCTAAAAGATCATGAAACCCTTCAAGGTGCCATGGGTTGACACAATAACAAAAGGCATCTAGAACTGTACATCATCCGAATGCTAAAAAATTTATAGCTATATAAGTTTAAACATTATAGGCATGAGCTGATTGAATTCATATTAAGTTACAATTTCAAAGGTCATTTCAATGTGTACTCTATATCTAAAATTATCTTTCCAAGTTTTTCAGTTTTAGGATGCATTTGATCGAATAGGCATCATTCAGCCCTGGATATTTATATGCATCTAGCTTAATTTGCCATAGCAATTTGAGTTCTTCCAATTTTAAACTCTTTGGGCCTTCCCTTATGTTATGTGCAACTTGATCAATAGCTGAATATTTGAAAGAATGGCCTGTGAAGCATGACACATGTTTCGTCAAGGCATTTTCTAGCTTGCCCTTGCCAGTAGCATATTGGTGCTCATAGATATTATTAGTATTTATTATATTGTACCCCCTTTTTATTTGCTGTTACATGTTTGTTTTCATATTCATTATTATGTTTCATTGCTATTTTGCATTGTTAGGTTATTTACTGTGTCATCTGCTTATTTTGTGCTGCTCTTTCTTTAGGGCTGAATCAGATGATATGAGAGATGTGATTTTATTGGATGTTTTAAACAGTTAATTAGGTATTTATAGAATGTGGTTTGAGGCTGTTATTGTAATCTGATGAAGCGTCCATTTTGATGTGAAAGCGTTGCTTTCCATTAAAGTTTTTTTATTTTATTTACACCCACGTTGCCGTGTCTGTGTTTGCACTTGTAGTCTTTTGGCATTTGTTTCAGTCTCTTTTACATTCCATTCCATCCACTTATGTCCATTTTTTACATTTATAACATTCAAGTTCACATTTCTTTACATTGTGTCCTGTTTTCCCACATATACAACATTTCTATTCATTAAAATTATTCACTAAATGCCTCTTTCCCACAAAAATGCATGTTTTTTAGTTGTCCCCAATATTTTACAACAAGCTTGTTGCCTTCAACATTTATAATATTCGGAATGTACCCAATTTTATCCATTTCCATTTTTAAAACAGCATTACAATCCCATCCCCCAGTCTTTAAACCCTTATTATCAAAGACTTTTCAAATGTCCATTACTTCTTTACAATTATTTTTTAAATGTCCTTTTAAAGTCTCTCTTTCTACTGTTGTTCAAAACTGTGTACTTTCTTTTTTTTGTCTCCCAAAAGATGCTTTAACCAAATATTCATTCCATGGATTGTCATTCTGTCTCTTTTCATACTCACACAAAAACTTTTCCATACCTTGTGCAGTCTCATTAAAGTTACAAAATGTCTCTTTATTAATCAAAATGAAAGCTCTTACCTCGTGTTGTCACATCCAAAGGTAAAATTACAGTGTCCCATACCGCATATCTGGTCAACTCCTGACTTCTTTTTCTCTATACTCCCACCACATATTTTTTTTAATGTCCTCTTTCTTCTTTCCTTTCTGTCCCCCATGGCTAGTCACAACTGTCTCAGTATACATTTTCCTTATCTGTATACTGTCCCCTTTCAAAGTCTTTTCTGGTTCCTCTTTCTGTATTTTCTCCATAATTTCTCCCCACAATATTTCATTTTCTAGCTTACTCTGTTTGATTAAATCTTTTAATAACTCATCCCACAACCCTCCCATTTGAAGAGTTGTAACTATACATTCTTCTGTAACCAGCTCCTCCATTTCAACAAATATTTCTTTTTGAAACAACATCTCGGAATCCTCTGATACATTCATCACTCCATTCACTGAGCTGGCATTCGTGTCCACTCCCTCCAATGTATTTTCTATCTCATGCACTGCCCTCCCAGCCACCACTGCAGTAGGAATGGGACATGCACACGTACTCGTGTCTAACAATTCTGCAAGTACCAAATGCAAGTAAGGGAAGTTCCCCAATGTTCTGGCCAAATTTCCGCTACTAATATAAGTACCATCTCAGGTGTTCCCTGAAAAGATCATACTAGCCTAGTATAACTAACCCAGTCAACAAAGGATATATAGATAAATAAATAGAAAACTAATAAATAAATCATACACAGTGCATCATTATACATTCATTAGCATATAGAGCAACTGACCATGCTATTTTGTCTAGTTAGTTCATGTAGCTTGGTTTTCTGAATTGCACACACCCTATCAAATAGTTGCTCATCATTCAAATTCACTTAGCATGATGCAGTAATGTTTTCTGAATCCATGTCTCTGATTTGCAGTCGGACATTTGAACATATTAAACAGTATGCACACTGTAACATGCTTATAAGTTCACCTTCCTTCCTACTTATATGTAGTTAGACAATTGCTCGTAGACTGTGGCAACATAGATTCAGTAAGTTTTGACATATTAAAAAAAGGACAATGAAACTATAAAATATTTATTTATTTATTAATTTACAGTTTGTTCACTGGATAAGTGGACTGGTCTATTGACCCCTTTTTTGCCACAAACAAGCTCAATGAACAGAAAATATACCATGGTCTTTCACTCAATAATATAATATCCAAAATGAGTACATATAAACATTCAAAACATAACAGTAAGATTGAATACAGAGTAAGAATAAGAGATCCTCAGAGTTTGTTGAAAATAAAAAATATACAAAACGCAAGCTAAGACATGCATAAAATACAGTGCAATCATGCATATAATATATAAATTCCTTTATGCATGTGAAATATTTGTATATAAGATGCCGCATTAAGAGGTTGAAAAGTTTATTAAATGTAGTTTATTCCTCATGATATGGTATGTTACATAACTATTGTCATAGTAGCAGCTGCAGGTAGATTCAGCAAAGAGAAGCTCTTTAAGTGCATCTTTAAAGCTTTTAATGATTTCTAGATTTTTGATGTCGGTAGGCAGGTGGTTCCAGGTAGCAGGTCCCAGTCTCAACAAGGCTCTCTGACCTACAGCAGTTTTAAATGGAGAACATACTAGAGAGAAATCATTGTCCTGTGTACTTCTGAGTATGTAAGGGCTATCTTGTAAAGGTAATTTCACTCTTAATGTTGGGCAAAATTTACTATTGAAATTTCAAATCAGCTTCAGTCGACCGTTTAAAATGTTAACCCAAAATGGTGAATTTGAAATTCTGAAAAGTAAACCACAGCGAAAATGAATACATCGACCACCATGGTTTGATGTATTCAACATAGCAGAAGGTCATGTCACTCACCTCCTGCTATGCACATTAATGTATCATTGAACTCTACAGTCAATGGTACGTTAATTCTACTATTTTGGAGGTGGGGCTAAACCCCTCTGTGACCCCCACACCCCCTGCACATTAAATATACCAACTCCGAGATTACACTACAGTGAGGAAATGGGCTAATTCCCTGTTCCTCACTGAAGCACGAACTCCCTGCACAATGTTGAACCCAAACTATCGACCTACACACCCATTCACTGTAGTGTAGTCGATCGAGTTTGACTCAACATTCTGACGACTTGGAAACTGCAAGTTGACCACATGCCGGCTAAGCGATGTAGTTTCCAAGTTTTGATAGTAAACCATGGGGCAATTACCATTTTAGCACCTTGTAAATTAGAGTACTTAGAAGAAAAGCAACCATATAAGGCACTAAAAGCCATTTGGAATTTTTAGCAAATTGCAATGATGCATCTGATGTTCTTCTAAAAGAATGAATCTGCTGATTTTATTCTTAGCAGTCTGTGTTCTGCGAGTGTTGTGGGGTGAATGCATAATGAGAAAAGAAAGGCCATATTCAAGTTTGGGTATTAAAATATTTTTATCAATTGTCCTGCAAGCAGTGGGTGAAAGGAGATGACTGATCTTGTAACATAGTTTTAATTGAAAAATGACTTTATTAATTAAAAAAAAAATCTGTATGTGTGGTAATGTAAAGTGTAGGGTCCAGTATTAGCCAAAGGTGACTCTGTTCGGAAACATTAGGTATTATGTTCCCATTAGGATAAGATGCAGCATAGTGTGTAATTTCTTGGCTGAGGCTATTACCATAGCATTGGTTTTTAAAGGGTTAACTTGTATTTTGTTAGTAGTGGACTAGGTGCATAACTGATTGAAATTGTCCTGTAGCTTAGTTATGGCAGTGTGGCTAGTACTGGACTAGGAGCAGAATATCATTTACATACATTTTTAATTTAAGATTTGGTAGTTCTAGGAGGAGATTACTAAAACAGAAAGAGAGGGGGAAAAGAAGACCTAGCACAGACCCTTGCAGTACACCTGTATTAAGCTTACCAGCTGTAGATGATGAGATATTGCTATGGACTTGGAGCAGTAAGGGAAAGCAGATCTGAAGCTTGTACTTTAGATCTATACATGACTTGTTAGTTAAAGTAGGTTTAATGTTAAATCAAAATAGGAATAATGTATTTAACAACACACATTCTTACTTTTGAAGTAAAATGTGGTGTTATGGAGAAAGGGCTAAACAGAAGAGAAATTTACATATATACCTACATGCATACATACTTAACATACATGCATACATTCAACTAATAAACCACCAAATGAAGAACAGTGCAAAAACAAAAACTAGTAAGCACCCAAAAAGCACTGTATCGAGGAGAAACCAAGCACCGGACAGCTCTAGGATACACTAATCTTCCAACTTGTGAATATGAATTATTACAATTTTTAAGGGGGAATGATAATCTAAGAGTGATGAAGCCGGACAAGGGGGGAGGTATTGTTTTGATGAACAGCATTACTTATGAAGGGAAAATGTTTAATATTTTACTTGATGTTACAAAATATCGTAATGTGTCTAAGAATGAGATAAATATTGGGTATAGAAGAATATATTCTACATTATATGATTTATTTTTGGAAGGATGTATTGACAAAGAGCTGTTTGACTTTTTACATAACAGTAAGCCAAAAATTCCTTCCATTTTTGGTATCCCAAAAGTTCACAAGAACTATATGGATCCATCTCTTCATCCTATAGTAGCTGCTGAAGGTTCAGCAACCCTTAGCTAGATACATTGATGTAAAATTGAAAAAATCTATGATGAAAGGCACATCATTCTTGAAAGATTCTTGGGATTTCCTGTACAATGTGAAGGAGAACATGTTTGATAGTGGTTTAATCCTTGTAACTATTGATGTGGTAGACCTATTTGGTTCTATACCACATGATTTGGGCCTTGAATGGTTTGAGGAAGCCATTAGGTCTTTTGGTGAATGTTGTATGTGGATCAAATAAACTGTTTGTGTATCCTAGAGCTGTCCGGTGCTTGGTTTCTCCTCGATACAGTGCTTTTTGGCTGCATACATGCATACATCAAATATTTTAGATAAGGAAATAATGCTCTTCTAACCTATCAATATACCAAAATAGTCATCCCTATAATAAATGTCCAAGTTGTTCTTAAAATATCTAAACTAGTACTTATTTTAAAATAATTTGATAATCTATTCCAAGTGTCATCTATTCTCTCCAAAGAACCAATTATTACATCTCTCATTCTTATATAATTTCCTATACAGGCTGCCTGATGATTCTGTACTGCTCGTTGATAAACCTAAGCATTCTCAGAGGTAATTGTCTCTAAATGTTTTATGAGTCTGGGTGAGGTACATTGTTCAAGATTAGATGTTTTAACCTTTCATAATAATTTAAGACTAGCAAATTATTTTAAAACAAGTACTAGTTTAGGTGTTTTTCAGATCCATGGATACCCTTAGGCCTAGTATAGTTACACTTTATTCTTTCCACTTTACTCATTTAATTTTCTTTTAAGGTTTCTATATTATTATTCTATACTCTAAATTTGGTCTAATTTATTAACAAACAATGATTTTATCATTTCTGATTTGCTAGACTTTATATTTTTATACAGCATGCAGTTTTACAACTATCATAAACTATTTGGTTGCAGTGATCAGAAAAACTCAAAGCTGAATCTATCCATATAACCAGGTGCTTAAATGAAACCACGATTTCAATCACTGGCACTATATTAAATATCCACCCTTCAATCTATGCCTACCAAATCTCATATGTTATTTTTTGATGTGCTTATCAGCATATTATTCTCTTGTGCCCATCTGGTTAATTTAGTCAAGTTCTTTTGCAGACAAGCCCTAACTGTGACACACAGAACAAACTGCGAACCAAGGTAGTTCAGAAGTATGGACACAGTACACCTGGAGCCTTTGGGAGGATTTAAAGAGAAGTTTTAGAAGATTTAAAGGGCCATGCAGGTAGGAAAACTGACATGAATTACAACAAAATTAAAGTTAGTTTATACATGTACTTCTGATTTTTTACATACTAATAATGTACTGACAGCATGTTGCGGCATATTGTACATTATTAGTATGTAAAAAAAATCTTCTAAAAATTCTCTTTAAATCCTCCCAAATGACATCACTGGGGGCTTGGCATTCATGTGATCTATTTCCATTCCTTAGATCGGTGTATATATGGACTTAATTTTTCAAACATGGTTTTATCTAAAGAAGTTTTCAGTAGGAAAACAAAAGCACATATCTTTTATTTGTTTGTTTTTATCGACATTTCAATATTAAAGAAACCTTTTTATTGTGAATTGTGGCTCCAGGTATATTCTGTCCATACTTTTGAACTATCCCAACTGTGACAGACAGAATCTGTTTTGCCATTTTCAAGTTATTTGCATACAGGCTATAAAACACCTCAAATGAATAAGATAGATTTCACCTGTCCAATTGATGAATATTTGCCATGTCCTATCTATAAGGCATCTAGGCATCCATCTTATCCTGCTTACATTAATATATAGTTGTCCAAGTTATAGTTGCAATTTTGACATAAAAGAGAAGTGGTAGGAATATGAACATTGTAGCTATTATGTTACTTAACAAAACAAATCTTAATTAAGTCAGTTGTATTAATTCAGGGAAGGATTTTGAAATGGTATAAATATTACTGGATGTTTATGGCATGGACAGGATGAAAAGAATCTTTCAATTACTGTGGGGATTGACACTTAACTCCATAAAAAGGGGATTTGGATATCGAATGGATAAAGAAGAAGGATTAATGCCTTATCTATTGGTATAGAGGGATAAAACCCTGACCAATACCCAAGCAATCTGAGTTTCACTACTTTCTCGCATGTCTGCTGGAACTGGCACAGGGAAAAGAGGACTGATAACATTTAAGCCTGCTCAACTCTCTTCAGGAGGAGGGGAAGTGCATGCACTTATGGACACAATCTTCATGGTAGTAGCCACAGTGGAGAGCAGGGATTAAGCAGATGTGCTTGTCTACAAAGGAGGGCATGGCCAGCT
Source organism: Protopterus annectens (assembly GCF_019279795.1). Taxonomy (NCBI): domain Eukaryota; kingdom Metazoa; phylum Chordata; order Ceratodontiformes; family Protopteridae; genus Protopterus; species Protopterus annectens. The sequence goes on from NC_056747.1 coordinate 951,606,924, forward strand.
GAACAAATAATATGGAGGTGTGGCATGCATTACAAAGGCCCATTGTATGCCAACCCCATGGTCACTAAGAGGCATACACAGGGAGTTAGGGCTGCAAAGAAAATGTTATCTCCTCCTCAAATGATGATTCAACTCCTGACATGCTTGACTCTCACCTTTATGGAACAAATGGGACATGGGGCTGGGTCAGCAGAATGGCCAGGAAGGTAAGCTGGATAATCAGAGGAGAACTGCAGAAAAAAATGCATATATAGATAGACAAATAGAATGACAGATTGGTAGAAAAATGGTGGATTAAACCTGACAAACCTATCATTGCTTTATAACATTAATTCTATGGTAAGTTTTAAATATAATGACAAATGAAGATAATTTATTGTTAAGGAAGAATTGTAATGAGTTATTAGAAAGGAGTGATTTAAAAATACATTTATGAAGGGTACTTTGCTATGCTTATATAATAAGCCGCGGTGGTGCAGCGGTAGCATTGTCGCCTCACAGCAAGAGGTTCTCCCGTTCGATTCTCGGCTGGAGTGCCTTCTGTGCGGAGTCTGCATGTCCTCCCCACGGTCAAGTGGTGTTCAAAAGACATACGTGAATGGGCATGCCTTCGTTGAAGGTTGGGTGTCGGGCTGGCACCTCAGCACCGTAAATATCGACTGCCAATTATTAGCAGACCGGAGTTCCGCTGTAGCGATCCCTAGCATGGAAAAGCCGAAAGAAAAACAACTTTGCTATGCTTATATAGAAGGAAAAGTCTACTTTAGAAACAGTATCTGGAAGATAAATGGATAATAGAAGAATGTGGTAGGAGAACATATTTTAGTACTTCAAGAGTTTTTTAGTAGATTTCTGGATAGGAAAACTGAGGAAAATATAAAATAAGTTATTACAAAGCACAGAAAAACACTGATTATAAGCTAGAAGTATGGAATGGTATATGGAGATTAACATACAAAAGGACTCCTGCAAAGACCAAACAGAAGAGTTGAAGGGGATAAGATTAATTTGATATAGAAGATATTGTGGAGTTTTATTGGGGGGGGGAGTGGGGATAGCTGCAAAATAAATGAAACACTGAAATGGTGGGAATTATAAGAATGGAGGATGAATAATATTTTATATATACTGCATGGTAATATATCTTTTGAAAAAAAAGTAAAACACTGGAGGTAATAGTCTCTGGATGTCTATGACAAATATGGGAGTGTGTCTTAATGAAATAAATAATAAAATGTGCATTAAAGAAATTGGAACAACAAAATGATCATATGTTCTAGGTAGTAAGTAATGTAGTGAGATTCATTTTCAGGCTATTTCACATTTCAGAAATTGATAAGCTAGGATTAATATGTGTTGTCATATGGATGTGCGATATTGGACAATTTTAATAAAGTAGGCCTATTGTTTTCGGTATGTGTCATGGAATCCTTTGCATGCATTTGCACTCCCACCACTTTCATCAGATAGCGCCTCAGTCTAATATCTTATCCAAAGGATGATAACTCAAGAGTACAGATAGCATCATACCTCCCACCCAGCTGTATTACGTTGTCAGTACTGAAATATGAATCTAAAAAGCTGGTGTAGGGCAAGAAGCCACAACATATTCCCAGAATCAAAGATGAGTGCACTATATGCTGAGTCACTGACATCTCTAGCTGCACTTCCTATAATAAGCTACTTATTTTCTGCTTATTGTTTACCAAACCATGCAGTCTGAGAAAACAGTACTCATTTCATGTCATAAGGAAGGCATTGTTTCAATATGGAAAATGGAGCTCTCCATTCAATCCTGCTAAACAAAAAAGCATGAAAAGAAGAAATTGTCTAGTACGGTATTATATATAGAAAATGTAGTTTAATTAATTCTGCTGCAGTACAAAACTAACCCTAAATGTGCAAACAACTCAGTCACCAACAGCACTATTACTGAATAAATGTGTCAGAAAAACTGATCTTATTAAACCAAACTGGAGCGTAGCTATGAATTAGAAACGGTACTCAAAGGAAGTTTCAACAGGATAAATGTGCAAAAGGACATATCCTTTAATAAGTCAGATTCAACATGCCTTGAGATACAAACAAGGAAGGTTTGGAGTGCACCTCAGGTGTACTAACCAAACAGATTTTAAATGTTTCATTTTGTGTTGAAGGCACAAACACGGGTACCACTTAGAGAAGCTAGAGTGACAAGTCAAGACCAAGTGTAAAATTCACAATCATGAAGAGGAGAGTGCAAATACAGAAAAGGCAAGACGTGACAATTAGAACCTGCAGTGTGCCGGAAGTGAGATACAGAGATTGTATTACCTAATACTGAGTCTGAAAAATTTGAGGTACTTGAGTCATTGTCAGATCTGAGACATTTACATGGGGTTCAGTATTTGACTGTCTGATAAATACATCTTCCACGCATGATCTCTTCCTTTATATTTAAGGATTTTGGTCTACCTCAGCTTATCGACTTGGAGGTGCTATTAAAGCTCTCTAGAAATATAATTCTGTCACATGCTTGGGGGGGGGGTAACGTGGTAACTTGAGCTTGCTGTTTAGTATAATGTAACTGGCATCCATAACATTGAACTAAGTTGCAGAATAAAATGTGATTGTGTTTGAGTACAAAGTCAGACAATAAATTGCTCCTAAAGAGTATGGTTGCTCTCCGCCTGAGATCTTTCTCAGTGCAGTACCCCAACATCTGTGCAGAGGCCATGATTCATAAAACCATATACCATGCTTCTTCAAGTCATTTTGGTCCAATAGGAATGAAAATAGTCTTCATATTATTGTGCAAAACTTGAGCAGTTAAGTGAGGGATGATACAAAAATGCACAAAGAACAATCTTTCCATTCTACTAAGAACGCATTTACCATACATTCTATCTGACATGCTGCACGGAATGGAACTTGCACAGTAGCATGTTTTGTGAGATGGCAAACAGGCTGACTTCTGGACTAGATCATTTTCAAAACATGTACTTAACATTGTCCACCTGAAGCAAATGTTCCAGGACAGCAACTGAGCTGTGACTCAAGATACCCATTAGGAAAGTTCATTTCCATGGAGTATGATTAGCCATCAAGAAAATACCCGCGATGTCAAATCAGTTCCACTCTAGAACCCCTTCTGTATGTACCCTATTATATATGTAAAACAGAGAGGCAGTTCAAAAAATGTGTATATGAACACATTTACAATATAAATAAAGGTGATCCTAATAATGCCCTATATAGACATTCCTCTAGTTATAATAATTTTTAAAGTTTTTCCTTTAGAATATTAGACAAAATTCCACGAGATATTAGAGGTGAGGCATGGCAAAATAAATTATAAAGAGTCATATTGGCAACTAAGGTTAGATGTAACTACCCCACTAGGGATTAATGATATGATCTCTGTTTCTTCTGTAGTAAAAGTAAAAACTGCCAAATTGTAACTGGATGATATTATGTATATTCTGTGGTGGTTATGTATTTATTTCCCTTTTAAGGTATATGTAAACAAAAGACAAAAATTGTTTTAAGACCTGTGTATTAGGAATAAGTAGATAAAATGTTTTTTTTTAATAATTATGTGGTACATCATGTTTTATGTATTTTATATTGTTCACACGAACATTTTGGGTTCAGTTTTGTTGGTTACTTATTGATTTAATGATGTACTACACATCTATATATCTATATATTTATGTTTTATTCTAAGGTTTGTTTGTACAAACAAATGTTCATATTTATTACTATTATTCCTATCTTTATTCTGCATTACTATCTCCCTATGGCCGCACTACAATTAATCAGTTTGGTTAGCAATTAAAATGATTTCTTTGCCTGTCGGCTTAGTTTGTAGTTAATTGATTAATGTAAGGTTGAAGGACATTGGTGTAAGAATGTTGGCTGTTTTTTTTTTAATGTTATTATTTAAAATAGGTAATGTCTTTAATTAACTATTCTAATGTTCTGAAGAAGTCCTTTAGTTGTCCTGGGGACAAAAGCGCATGTTTGAATTTTGTAGTGTGCTAAACGTGTTCACGTTGAATAAATATATTTCATGTTTTTATACTTTCCACATTTTATTTGTGGTTTTTCTAATATATCCAGCCTAAGATTCAAATTCTAGTTCTTTTTGGATCCTTGGTGCCTTTTCATTTGGTGTCTGAGGATAAACTAACCCAAATGATGTGCAAATATCCCAAAAATGCTTATCTCTGCTGGATGGAAGACAGGAAGCATCACAGTAACCAGCTAAAGAGAGAGCTGTCAGAGAACTAGACGGGGTATTTGCAGGTGGCACAAATTATTACAGCCACCTGATGCACAAGGGAAGTGCACCAAAGTAACTTGTATAATTACATCATGTCCAACAAAATTTAAACTATTTGCCAATCATCTGACTAGGCTGTCTTCATGGCTTAAACTCCACATGATATGTATGTGCCCATGCCACTGACAGAAAAGAAGATCTCATTGGAAAACCTGGTATCATATGCCTCCATTTTTTTTCATTTGTAACAAAATCAAGGAATTAATTATTGCACTTTCTCTTGAAAACAGCCTTCTCATGCAGGTGAAACTACAATCTTTATTAGCATTGATAGTTTATGAAAAGATTATTCTGATAGCTTCTTTGAAACAAGCTGGTCTTCTCTGTCAGTGCTTATCACTATGCATATACATCCTTTTGAAAACTGTCTGTAGCATTAAGCATCATGTTCCTTACAGATGTGAACTGTTTCTAGCAGACAACAAGAAACTGCACATCTTCCATAAAAAAGCCTCACACATTACATACAGTTGTTGCATACTTGTTTTTGCAATGATGAAGCTGTCCAGGTACAAAAACAAATATTTAATTCGTTAAGTGAGTTTAGAGTTTTCTGTGCCACACAGCTGGCTTTATATTTTCCTTGTTTCCTATGTAAATTATTAACCAAGAGCCATAACAGACAAACATAAGGTCATATGTTCTCTCTTACATAGCAAGGCTAATAATGGTAGCCCATAATAATGGACTATGTACACATTGGTTTAAAGTCCATTGAAAAAGCTGAAGAAACAGATAAATGTTAGGTCTGTGAAACAGATCTGCAAACAGTTGCACATATCATTGAGGGTCTGTATACTGAACGTCACAATAATGTGGCAAAACTGTTGCACTAGAGATTGTGCAAACATTACAATATAGAAGTAGCTGAGAAGCAGTGAAAACATGAACCACAAAGCATTGTAGAGAAGGATGAAATTTATATTTATGTATTTATTTTACATTTGTTGGCCAGGTTTGTCCGACTGAGCTAAGTAGCCCTTTTTCAGCGGAGGCCCGGGGAGAAAAGCTCCACATGTTCTGCAGATTATCATTTACAAAAATAAGTAAACAATCAACAACTGGTTTACAGAAAATATTCAAAGCAACATATACATGAAAAACATGGATTTACTATAGTAAACTAATCATTATGTCTGTCAGATTTAGAATTCTGCATTATTATTATCACATAAGATCACCCATTACCAGCAGTTCAAAAACAGATGTAAGAAAACCAGATACTGTAGTGCATGAAAAAAAAGAAAAAAATATCAGTGATTGGTGAAATTGCTATACTGTATGATTGCAGTGTTTTATGTACAGAGACACAGTTATAAAATACCTGGACTTGCAAGCAGAAACAAGAGCAATGTGGATAACAGATGCCCAAACAGTTCCAATAGTAGTTGGAGCAACAGGACTAATAACAATCATATTTAAATAAGCTACCAAAACATGTAACCCTGTATGAATTGTAGAAGGAGGCAATTCTGGGCTCATTACACATACTGCGAAGCGCATTCTTGGCTAACATCAAAGACTCAAACCAAGAAAAAACAAATATACACACACCCCTGACAGCCACGTGGAGATTAACGCTGTTTTATCCCTGTAGTCAGGATCATACCACTGTGTCACGTAAGAAGAAAATAGTATTTATCTTAGCCATAGTGATATTTTGGACCCCCCCCCCAACACACACAGACCCCCCTATGCAACAAGCGTCTTTGCTTAACAAATATAAAATATTACAAATGATAAAAGATATTAGTATACCACTATCAGACTTCATCTTCCTTGCTTGTTTTACTTATTTGTTTGTTTAATTGATTACATTTGTTGCCCAGGAAGTCCCACAGAGTCAGTTGTCCTCTTAGACAACAGACCATGGACAGTAACAAAAGTAAGAAAAAAAATTCAACAAATGTAAATACTTTATATGTTTGTTAGAAATATATGCTTTATTTAAAATGCATTTTTATTGAAACACATTTTAAACAGTTTTTACATTAAGTTTAAGTACAATGAGATTTGATTGGTGTGGTGTGTATTGATGATGGTATAAAAATGAGACAGTTTTTTAACACTTTGTTCTGATGAAGGCCTAATTCTTGGGCTGAAAGTGCTAAACCAGTGGATTAAAGTTCATTTTGTGTGATATAGTGCTCCATTATCACTTGTGTTTTTTTTTTTTTTTTTTTTTAAGAAAAATATTCAGTTAGATGTTAACCTGCACAATACAGATTTATGTTAAAACTGTTACACAGCAGCAGTAAACACATAATAGGTAAAGACATTATCCTAGATCTGTCAAACTTGGAGATGTGGTTTGACCATCCATAGCTCTAAAGGACATCAAGTGTTTCAGCTACAGGGCTTCTGAATGCCCATGACATTTTTATTATATTTGCCTGAATGCAACCATAAAGACTTAAAAAGTAAACAAAAAGTCATAGACATTCAGAGGCCATGTAGCTGAAACACAATGTCCTTAAGGGGTTATTTGCATATTTTCCATGGGCTTCCTTTACTGGAGGTTTAAGGTATCACACATTGAAAACTCTAGATTGGATGAGTTTTTCTTGCAGTTTTTACTGAAGGGTTTGTCTGTGTGACCTTTTTACCCTTTGTTTTGGATATTAGTTGGGACATTTTGCAGGTAACTTAATGTTTATGGGCATCAGCTGGGTTAAATGTTTTGGAAGTATAGCTAAAGTTTTTATTTATGCTGTGCTGACAAGGTCAATAAAAAAGGCCAAATGTCCACAGCTAGTGGGATTCAGTTTTAATAGCATGAATATAACCATAAAGACATAAAATATAAAAAAGTCATAGACATTAAGATAAGCATGTTTTAACACTGTATAACAATGATCCAGTGTGTTCCTGTCTCTGGTAGGACACTTTATATGCTGTGTAACTTTAGGAAGTTCATGGCTGAGATTTGCCTTATTAAAATCCCCTAGAATAATCAGAAGAGAACTAGGATAATTCTGCTCCATGCATATTATCTGCTCAGACAGTTTTCTGTAGTGCCACACTCACACAGGCTTGAGGTGGAATGTTAACACTAACCAGAATAAATGAAGAGAACTCCCAAGGTAAATAAAAAGGTCTACAATTAACAAAAAACATTTTAAGTCAGGGCAGCACATTTTACACTGTGACTTCAGTGCCCCAGCCTTCATTGATATAAAAGCAGATTCCACCTCCCTTACTCTTCCCTGATGTCCCTAATAGTCGGTCCGCTCTGTAAAGTTGAAAGCCCGGCAGATATAATCCAGAGTCTGGAATGGATTCATTTGGCCAGGTTTCTGTGAAGAAAGTGAAAAATCCTTGTGAGTTTAATTTATAAGAAACAGTTCATCCATCATATTGCATAGGGATGTAAACTTGTGAGTGCCATTTGAAAACCCCTCTGTCTCAGCCTCACAAGTGCACCAGCACACTTCCCTTTTTGTGATGCCTATGTCTACCTCTGCTGCTGACAGCTGCTGCTGCCCAGCTAGGATCTCCAGAAAATTTCTTAATTGTGAAAAAATCTGGTGTCAAATTGCATGTCATGAATTGCTGAATATTCAGCAGTTCTTCACGAGTATACTTAATTACAGTTGAACACCAAACAACAGGACAAATAAACAAAAACAGAATATAGAGAGAGCACTGAATGGAGGCTGCCATTTGTGGTGCCATCTTGTTTTTTTTTTTTTTCAAATTTTCTTCACAATTAAACCTCAGAGGTATACATAGAAGCTCACTGTGGCTTTTGTGGAGCTGTGGCAGTGCAGTCAATATTTCTATAACTTTTCACACAATCATAAATCAGAGGTATGCACACAACAATACTATAGCTTGTGTAGGGTCAGTATACTGTCTAGTAGCAACTACTAGCAACAGGTTGTAATACATAACTGTGATATTTTGTTCTCTTTTCTCACAATCACATAACAGAAGTGTATACAGGTGGCTAACTTTGAGAGGGAGAGATAAGTTGGCATATTGTGAATATACATCTGTGATCAAGGAGTTAAAATATGTTACTAGATTTTCATTGTCAGACTGATACACAGATTTTAGCTGTCGTTTAGGGGTGGGGTTGAAGAGGCAAGCTGTATGATGTGTGACAACAGCAAATCGAAATATATGATTGAGGCCATTTATTCATTCACTTTCATCCCATTTTAATGTCAGAGCGATACACAGAAGGTGACTTTTTTTCTTTTGACAGGGAGATAGACACTATTCTAAGATACAACTAATGTATTTTTGCAAGCTTCTATCTTCTCAGTTTACTGGGAGCTACTTTTTTATCAGCTTTGATCATTAACCCTTGGGCACAACGTATTTCTTCCTTGAAAGAAAAAATAAGACTGAAGTTATTTATTAAGTTTATTAAGTTATATTTGTCCAGGCCATAATTGTAACAAAAGGCTGGAGAAAGAAAATATCTTAAAATGCTCCTCACAGCATCTAGAATTCCATGGCTTCTGAGGTCCAAACAGCCACCAGACTATCAGCTTAATTCTATTATTTTGTCACAGTTATTACACCTCTGTTTTGGCTGTTTAAGGAGAGTGACATGATGCAGGAAGAGAATGAAGAGGAAGAATGAATTTCTTTCTTTAGCCACAATTTTTGTTGAGGCCATCTTTGTCTCAAAATGTTTGAAAAAAAGCCCTAAAATAATTAAACTTACAGCAACTAGAACCAAATGGCTTTGGGAGGGGTGGGTAAGACCTCTGGCTTAATTTGATTAATTCCTCCTAATTTATTATGGAGTAATTGTGGACATTTATGATATATTGAAACAATGGAAGAAAAATGTAAAGTGTACAATAAAGTATGAGAAAACAAGAAAAGAATACTGTAAAGTTTGTGATAAGGCCGGGATGGGGTGAGAGTAGGGGGCACAGTGAGGAACAGTCAACAGAAGGAGCCCCATGAAATCCTTTTTCAAGGGTTTACTTTCACCAAAGGCCAGACTCAAAATATTCAGTATTGCCTCATTTAAGTACATCACACACTTTATCAACAAGGTTTGTTGCTCCCCATAAAACATTTTATAACATTATGGCACCTGGATAAGAAAGAAACATGCAATATGCCTGGTTTTGTCTGGTATACAACAATCCTTTTGACTGTAACTTGATTTATTATTACATATCATATTCCTGGTTGCATCATAGTGTTAAACATGCCCTTCCAGACACTCCTGAAGCTGTTTAACGTAAGTTTAGCTGCTGTCATCGTCCCTGATGAGTGCTGCACTGCAGTGGTGATGCCCCTCCATAAGGGTGGCCTTACAACTGACCTGGGTAGTTGATGTCCTATCAGACGTACAAGCCTCATCTGCAAAACAATGATGCATTATAACTGACCTCAAAAATTGTGATATCAAGAAACTTGTCTGAATTGACTTCCAACAGTTTGGCTTTGTGAAGGGTAGATTTTTAACCCTGTAAACTTCTTCAAAAGGGTTACAGAGGCTGTATATGGTGGCCATGCAGTGCATGTGGTGTATATTGACCTGGTGAAGGACTTCAGCACCATCCCCCATGCTGGCATCATATAAAAGCTAATTACTTTAAATATTGACCTGTATGGCTGAAAGACAGATCCCACACAGTGCAAGTTGCAGATGCTACATTGGTAAGTATGAAAGTGACCAGTGATGTCCCTCAGCGCTCAGTCCTAGGATGTTTAGTTTTTAGTATTTACTTCTCAGATCTCAAGTGGAGAGTCAAGACCTCTGGCTCAAAAAAGTTTGCAGCTAGAGGTTGTTGTTGAGACACCCTGTGACACCCAAACTCTCCTGAATGAACTCTCCATAGTAAACCCTTGGTGTACTAAAATGAGCTCAAAATAAATGTAAAAAGTGTAGTGTCACTTTTGGTAGACAGCCACTCCTCTCATCATAATGTATAGCTAACACACTACCACAAAATTAAAATGTCATCAGGGACCTACAACTTGGGCCAGTAGCTCCTTCTCTTCTGGTCATTATGTGACAACAGTGTCAACAAATCCTTTTATTTAGCCCACCTAATTGCCAAGGGAATATCACCATGGTCTAAGAAGCTAATCACTCCCTTATAGTTAGTATTGATCAGGCAAGTTATTGAGTATAACACCCCCCCTTGGGATATATATCTCACTAAACATATCAAACAATTAGAAAGACCCCAAAGGCTCCTAACCTTTACTTTTGGTACAACAAGCTTTAGACTCCTTTAAATGATTTTATTTTCACAGGCCTAAAGTCTTTGAGCTACCAAGAAAGGCTGGAAGCTCTCTCCCTTTATTCAGTGTCTTATAGACTTTTGAGGGGAGAGCTCTCTTGCTTTCTGCATTACTAGATACCCAATTGTCCTGGACCTCTTGTTTCACCACACTTCTAATTTGTCCACCAATATTAGAACCAGGGACCTAAATCTTCATCAAAAGATAAATATTGCACAGTGGAGATTCATGTTTATAAGGCAGCACCTGCCATACCTTTGGAATAATCTTCCCCTACATGTTAATTAGTGTGATTCCTATCATACTTTTAACATAAACTAGTAATTGAATGGGTATCCATAAGTTTACTATTGTTTTTTACTTGTATGGCCCTCCTGGGGAAAGAAGGCGCTGCCTGAAGTACGGAACTGGCAAGGTGTGAATAGCCATAAGATTCATTGGCCTTGGAGTAATATGAATTTAAACTGTTTTTATGGCTTACTTCCATAGCTTGTCAGGAAATCTCTGCCTACACCCATAATGATCCTGAATAGCATAAACTGGCTGTAAGAGAATGAATGAATAATTAAATACAGCATTGTAAATCAGTCTAGCTCCAGTGAAATGTATCTCTGTGGAGAATTCTGCCTTAACAGGTGATTAGACAGGAGACTGAAAGCCTATCCTGGTACTCAGTGGGTGAAAGGCAATTATTTATTTATTATTTTATTTGCAGTTTGTTTGCCAGGATGGTCTATTGGGCTGCAAGGTGCCCATTTTCAATAGAGTCCTGGGGAGAAAAGCTCCAGAAAAATACAAATGACATAATAAAAAGCAAGTTATAAAAATACAAAATACAGAAATATAGTAAATTGGAATGTGAAGGAGCAAATTAGTGAAATGCAAAAGCAGAATTCTTTAGAAACAATCAAAAATATCTACAAAATAGGTTGGTTCCTACAGTTGATTAATAGAAGTTATAAAACAACAGGAGAATATTTACAGATATATTAGGTCCTAGAGAGTGACTTAAGGGAGTTTATGTAGGATGGGAACAGGAGCATTCCCACTGGGATGTTAGGTGTGGGTGAAGTAAGGTTTTGAAGGAGAGGCTGCTAGTGGTACGGAGGAGAGGTGGGAGTGAATTCCAGTGGCATGCTAGAGAGAAGGACAGTAGATGTTTGCCTGGTGGGTGGGCAGGTTTATGCAATTCTATCAGATTTTGGGAGTTAGATCTTAGAAGTCTATCTGGTAGGTGTATTTTAAAGGTGGAGGCAAGGGAGGGGCAGAGAGAGGGGCTGAAGATAAGTTTGTATGCTTGGTTAAGCTGAATATAGATAAGGTAATTGGGCAGCTCTAACCAATTCAGTTGATGAAGGGCAGTACAGTGATGGGTAGAGGATATGTGGCCTGTTGCAAATTTTGAAATTTTGTTGTAACAAGAGGAGAGTTTTGTCTTGAGGGAGGATTGCAGGTTAGTAAGGAGTGAGGCGCCATACAGGAGGGATGGGATAAGGTATGTGTTAGAGAGAACAAGCCTGGTGGAGGGAGAGATGTAGCAGTTGTAGCAGCAAAGCATGTTGAGTTTCTTATGTGTTTTTTTATATTTACTTGTAAGTGGTTATCAAACTTTAGCTGATCATCAACGAGGACTCCTAGTAGTTTTGCACTGGATACTATTTCGAGAGGTGTATTATTTTGACTAGTGATAGAGAGTGAGTTTTTGTCTAGGGTGGTAGTTTTAGAAGGGGTAAATATCATAAGTTTAGTTTTGGCTGCATTGAGTGCTAGGTGGTTATCTACCATCCATTGTTCGGTAGAAGAGAAGGCATCTTGGGTTAATTTTGTTAGTGTGGAGATGCAGATGGCAGAACAGACTATTGTTGAGTCATCGGTGTATTGGATAAGGTTAGCATTAGGGATGGCCTGGTAGAAGTCATTTATGACAATATTCAATAGAAGGGGACCTGGAATTGAACACTGGGGCACACCTGTGGGAGTATTGAGGAAAGGAGAACTAGTTATTTTCAGTTGACTGCTTGTTGCCTATTTGAGAGGTAACTGGTAAACCAGTTGATAGAGGAGTGGGATAGATTTAGTTTAGAGAGTGTAATAAGGAGAAGGTTGTGATAGATGATTAGCAACTACCTACCTTCTACCTTCTTTACTATATGGAGCCCCTCTTCTAACTAACCTGTCTTCTTCCAACACCTCAAAACTTGAAATTTGCTGTAATAAGATCTCTAAATTTGCAACTAAATCCAAAACCTCTACTCACCACTGCCTTACCCTATAATCTCTGAACTGGCTAGAACTCTCTAACCACCTAGACTATCTCCAACTAACCACCACTCACAAATTAATATTCTACCCAGATAAATGCCCAGCCTTAACAAACATCCTTCCCCCATACATCCCAAATAGATCTCTGAGATCTAAACACCAAAATGTAATCTCTATCCACAAACCCAAACGTCCTGCTGGCCAGCTCCTTCTCTCTTTCTCTCTAGGCAAGAAATGGAACTCTGTCCCTCCTTCACTTAGGACTATACCTAACTCAGAATCCTTCAAGACCCAACTTTTCTCATACCTGTCTTCCAAACGGAAATGTTCCTGCTTTCATCCTACGTAAATTCAAGGGAATTTCCCCATTGAGCTCACTATACTCCTTCTCCACTCTACCCTCAAACTATTATTTTCTATTCTCCTAAAATAGACTTAAGCTGACATTCACAGATTAAGTCATTTCTCTCTCGTGACTCCAAGTATGTAAACATTGTAAATATCAAGAACCCTCAGATCTTTATATTACAGACAGTTGAAACTTGCTGCACTGAGTGGAAATACCTGTAAACTGTGTTCTCTATTATCTTTAATTGTGTCTTATGATGTACATTTTATGCATTTGCATTTCCTGACTGTATGAATTTTATACATGTATTTCACTTTAACATTATGTAACCTTTATTGTATTGCATTGCTTATGGAGCTTTTCTCCCCGGGCCTTCACTGAAAATGGGCACGTTCTGGCCCAGTGGACTTCCCCGGTAATCAAACTGAAAATAAATAATCAAACTGAAAATAAATAAATAAAAAATGGTGTCAAAGGCCTTGGAGAGGTCCAGGAGGAGGGTGGATACAAAACAGCTAGAGTCGCAGGCATTCTTAACAGTTTCTAGGAAGGAGAGGAAAGTGGTGGTAGTGCTATGGCCGGGTCTAAATCCATACCGTGTGGGAATTAGTAGGTGGCTATTTATGAGATAAGGTAAAAGTTGTAGGTGGATGCATTTTTCAAGAAGTTTAGAAATGGGAGATAAGATGGTGATAGGTCAAAAATTAGGGATATTGTTGTTGTTGCCCCCTTTGTGAAGTGGAATAATAAAGGCCTTTTTCCAGAGTTGGGGAACATGGCCTTCTGTAATTGACCAATTTATTAGAATGCAGATGGGAAAGACAATGGCTTCTGCAGCTGTCTTTAAGAAGTAGGAGGGTATTTCATCAGGGGCATTGGAACATGGTTTTAAATTTTGAAGATTTTTTATGGTAGATATAGGGATGGGGTTCATGGAGAAGGGAGGAGGTTGGGAGATGGAGATACTAGAGGAGGAAGGGATACATGGAGGTAGGGGTGAGGAACCAGGATTGTTAGTGAAGGATGATATTAGTTTGGCTATGGAATCAATAAAGAAAGAGTTAAATTGGGTGGCTAAATCTAAGTCGGAAGCATTAGGATCGGGGCAGGGGTTTTCTTTTTTACCTGGATTGAGGACAAAGGAGATTCCATCCCAGAATTTTTTTAGGGTTAGTATTATGGTTAGTTTGAAGTGTGGAAAATAGACTTTGTGGTCTGAAATAATAAGTTTTTTAACTTTGTCACAAAGTGTTTTGCATTCATTAAGGGTGGTGGTAGTTTTATTTTTGTGGTAGCGTTTCCAAGCTTTGTCTCAGAGTCACATGATGACTAATGTATCTTTGGTTAACCAAGGGATGGAGTTACTTTTAATGTGTTTTGTTTTCAGGGGGCAAAGGAGTCTAGCAAGTTTAAGAAAGTTATACTGAAATAGGTAACATCATTTTCTAAGGATAGAGTTTTTAGTGGGTTCCAGTTTATTTTTTGTGAATGTGTTAGGGTTAAAGTTTTTTAGGGACCGAGTGGATATATAGGTGTGAGATAGTTGTAAGGAGGAGGAAAGACAGTGGGCAAAAGTGGTAAAGTGGTCACCGAGCGGGTCAGGAAGAGTACCACTATCAGAGATGTAGTGAGGATGAGAAACTAGAATCCAGTGCATCCAGTTGAGAAGTCCTTGGAAGGTCTGGTTGTCGAACTGATGAGCTGAGAGATGTTATAAATGTTTATATTTAGAGAGTTTGTGGGAGATTGAATACTGTCCCAGTTAATGTTAACATCGCCCAGGATTATAGTCTCATTAGTGATGTTGGTGGAGAACCAGGAGAGAATATCTTTGAGGATTGGGACATTGTCTCCAGCAGGGATATAAAGGGTGACTTTGCAAATAAGTTTATGTTTGTAATTTTTGTTTGTAAGTAAAGGAGAGCGACTCCCCCCCCCCTTTTTTGTGTGTTCTATCTTTTCTAATCATACAGTAGTTGGGTGGTATTAATTCCGAGTCTTTTATATGGAGTTTAAGCCAGGTTTCAGAGATGGACAGAATGTCTGGCTGGTTGTGGAAAAGCCAGGCATGGAGGTTAGGGATTTTACTACATAAGTTCTGAGCACTTAGAGCTGTGAAATGGAGGGATTTGCCAGCTGAGTGGGGAGAACGAGGTGGGGAGGTTGATTCATGACGGGGAGAAGGGCCGGGGTTTGGGTGAATGTCCACAGAGAGAAGGATAGAGATAAACTGGCGAATATGGAAAAATAGGCACTCAGATTGCTTAATATCTAGTTTGTGGGTTCCAAGCTTTAAGGGGGTAGTGCTAATAAGGATGGGAGTAGTGTTTTGGGGGTTAGGTATGAGTTTGTAGGGGAAGCGCATACTATTGTTGAAGAAGTAGAGACTGGGAGATATGCAGGCTGAGGAGTGTGCGAGTTGTATGGAGGATGAAATAGTTGTATGAAATGGGGGAGAGTGACTAGCATTGAGAGGTCTGGTGAGGTAGTTTAGATAGGATAAGGTGGTAAGAAATAGTATTTGAGTTAGAAGTAAGGTCATTTTGGTGAGCATGGTGTTTGTTTAGGATATTAGGAGGGGGTGAGTTTGGAGTTGAGCAGGTATTGGGATGAGCTTTACCAAGTGAGGTTAGATTTTGTAGAGTGGAAAGGGATGGGATTAATTTGTAGGGGTGAGGTGGAGGAAATTAATTAATTATGGGCGGGGTGGGATAAGTTGATTGGGTGTTGGAGAGGGTGGATGTGGTTTTCTGTCTATAAGTGCAGAGGTGCTGGGGGTGGGTGGAATTTGAAGGCAGGGTAGGAGAGCGGAGTGAGCCTGCAGGGCGAATGGAGTGGGTAGAACCAAGGAGAAGGAAGAAGGCAAGTCAGCGAAGAACAATCACTGGAGTGGATGGCAAGCTCAGAAGTAAGAAGGCACAGTAATGAGGCACTGTTTTACTGTTTGTGACAAATGAGAGAAGCAGAGAGTTTCACAGAGATTTAGGGCTGAAAGCAGGGCAGTAATATGATCGATAGAAATGTTAAAGTACTAGTTAAACTTAAAATGCATAGATGCTGTCACCTAGTGGCCAATCAGAGTAACTGCAAGGGTGGGCCACAAGCACCTAGTGGACTGGAGAGTGAAAGGTGAGTGGAGTCTGAGGTAGGCTGCTAGAGTGCACACGTATGTTTAAAGTACAATTATAATAGGTAGAAATATATTTCACAGGGGGTACACACACTTTTTTAGTAAATTCTTGGGGAAAGCCAGAAGAATCACAGAGAATTCTGTAGGTTCTCTTTAGGAAGCTCTTTTCATGGGTAGGAAGCCAGGGTACCTCACAGAGTGGTAGAAGACACCTAGGGTAATTTACATGCGGCAAGGCAACTGTAAGAGGTCTGCGCTAACGTATGGAAATTAAATTTTATGTTCATGTATATCATACAGTCGACATGTATGTTCTACAAATAATGTCTTATTGTACTTCTGTAAAACGCTGTCTTTACTGCTATTGATCCTGGGTTATGTCTGAAAAGGGTCAATAGACCAGCCCACTTGCCTAGTAAACAAACATTAATCAATCAATAAATAAACTGTCCAGAATTTTGCAGAACATCCATGATTTTGCCTCATATTTTTGCCTTGTCCCTCATAAAATATTTGATTTTCTGGTAAATCATTCAAGATCATACCTCTCAACTCTCCTGAATTTCACAGACTGTTCAGATTATTTGCTTGTCTTTTTGGACAGTTTCTCATAAAATCTTTGTTTTTCTGGCAAACCACTGAGGACTATGCTCACTAAGTAATGAAAAAATTGAGTCTGAGACTTTATATCCTTCTGAAAATGCATGTCAGTGGAAAACTTTATTCTAGCAACCTTCTAAGTTTATACGAGCATTATTTAAAATCTGTCCCTGATTTTGGCCCGTTACCCCCCCACCACCACCACACACACACACACACACACACACACACACACACACATGTTGATTGGTATGCAGAGAATTGCAGTCAGTCACTAATGCCAGATATTAAAGTTTCATACTTCCATTGTTCAGAAAATGCATGGTGAGGCAAAACCTGTTTTGTAAAAATTTGAAATGAATAAGCAATAGTTAAAATTGTCCCTGGTTTTGAGCTTTCATTTCCCTGTTATCTTTGGCTGTATTCAAAATTATTGATGAAAGAAGTTGATCAGTATGTCTCAGAAACACTCACATAGGCCTTTCCATGGTAACCGCAAGCTCCAGCAGCTGGAAAAAGATGCTTTATTACTCAAATCATCCTTTTCAGCTGCCTGAGCTTAGAGTTACCTTAGAAATGCCAAAGCATATGATTCCATGTACTCACTACTCTGACAGCAGTTTGAGGGCATATTGGGCAGCTGCTGAACAAAAGAAGATGAAATAATATAAACATTATTGGTGTAAAACAAGAATTATGAAAGAGATATGTATTTTCTTTAGACATCTGCCTAATGGCTAGATTCAGAAAACTTTCTTGCATCCCAGTAAGAAAATTTGTGTGGCAAGTGGACACACATAGGTTTTGTGCAATTCAGAAACACGGGCTCCACAAGTCAGCAGGCTAGGTAGTACAGTTGACTACTCATAACTTCCTTTGGATGACAACTCACCACACCCTTCCTCAGTCATCCAGTCCTGCTGTTGATCCCAGTATCTAAGTACTATTTTCTAATACCTAAGGACTCATTTCTAATGGGTCAGTCTCAACATCTTCTCCTCCTCTCTCCTACAGAAAGGCTGAACCATCATAAGGCACAAAGTATCTAAACAAACATGCAACTCATTACTTATATTGAATTTTACCATCTTAATAAGACGAGTCACAGCATATTTTCATGTAAACACACTCCATGTCTAGTGTTGTTTTAACCATCTACCTTATTTATTCATTTATTTATTTATTTATTTGCAATTTGATTACCGGGGAAGTCCACTGGGCCAAATTGAATCATTTTCAGTGGAGACCTGGGGAGAAAAGCTCCAAGATGCATTATACAATTTAGATACAACTGATAGTTAATATTAAAGATCTTATGTAGAATAGTTACTCATAAATGCATTCAATATCATGCATAGTTAACAAATTCATTACGCTTGAAGGTAGGGATCACACAGTTTCATTTGAGGAAAACAGATATGCATTAGGTGTGGAAACAGTTTACATACAAACTTTTTAAGAAAATGTAAATACGCTTTACATACACACATCAATATTTACAAGGTTGGGCTGTGTGAGGGTAGCTGTAGGAGGTGAGAGCTTACAGAGAAGCTATAGAAATTGTTGAGAGCTTAGATAGGCTCATAGGAAGATAACTATGAGAGTTGTAGAGCTTGGGAACCAGAGAGAGAACCCCTTGGATTAGGTTGGATGAAGGCAGGTACATTTACATTTAGTGGACAGGTGTTTGAATAGTTGGGTTTTGAAGTTTTTTGAGTTTGGTATGGTTGTTAGTGTGGAGGGAAGAGAATTCCATTTTTTGCCTAGTGAGAAAGATAGGAGAAGCTGGCCAGCAGGACGTTTAGGTTTATGGATAGTAATTAAGTTCTGATTTTCAAAATCTGAGAGCTCTGTTGGGTGTATAAGGGGGAAGGATGTTAATTAGAGCAGGACATTTTGTTGGGTGAAATATGAGTCTATGTGCAGTAGTGAGTTGGAGATAGTCTAGGTAGTTTGGGAGTTCAAGCCAATTCAGGGATTGTAGGGTTAGGCAGTGATGGATGGTATTTTTAGATTTAGAGGCAAATTTAGAGATTTTGTTATCCTTATCTCAGATATTTGTAAAAATCATTGTACTATTTTGTATCTGTTGACCTTATCTCAGATATTTGTAAAAATCGTTGTACTATTTCATATCTGTTGACCTTATCTCAGATATTTGTGAAAATCGTTGTACTATTTTGTATCTGTTGATCTTATCTCAGATATTTGTAAAAATCGTTGTACTATTTCATATCTGTTGACCTTATTTCAGATATTTGTAAAAATCGTTGTACTATTTCGTATCTGTTGACCTTATCTCAGATATTTGTAAAAATCATTGTACTATTTTGTATCTGTTTACCTTATCTCAGATATTTGTAAAAATCATACTATTTCGTATCTGTTGACCTTATCTCAGATATTTGTAAAAATCATTGTACTATTTCGTAGCTGTTGATCTTATCTCAGATATTTGTAAAAATCATTGTACTATTTCGTATCTGTTGACTTTATCTCAGATATTTGTAAAAAATCATTGTACTATTTCGTATCTGTTGACCTTATCTCAGATATTTGTAAAAATCATTGTACTATTTCGTATCTGTTGACCTTATCTCAGATATTTGTAAAAATCATTGTACTATTTTGTATCTGTTGATCTTATCTCAGATATTTGTAAAAATCATTGTACTATTTTGTATCTGTTGAACTTTTCTTCATACTCATACTTTCTGTAAATTTTTAATTCTTTATATAACATGGAGTTTTTCTCTCCAGGCCTCCACTGAAAATGGGCCTTTGGCTCAATCAGACATTCCCAGTAAACAAATGAAAAATAAAAATAAAATAAATAAAAAATGTTTAGATGCAGCATATGCTAATGAGCATATAATAACATGTTAATAAGCAACATTATTACAATGAGCATGTCAGGGTATGCTAATGAAGCAAAACAAGATGATGGAGAGATGCAGAAATGTATAAATGTAATGCAACGGAACTGCGCCTGCTGCATATTTGAACTCAGATGAATGTTTGTGATCAGACTAAGACAATAAAGAATGCTAGGCATTGCCAACATATTAGGAAATATTCAAATCTGCAAGACGAACTTATTGCCACTGCTTTGCCCAACAGTTCATGATGTCATCCTCAAAGGCACCCGATCATCTGACCATGCTTAACATTTCATGGACTTCACATTACTGACATTGTGGACTGATACTGTGTGGATAGGGACACCATCCAAGAAGTAGTGGACATGTGTTGGCGTCATCATTAGCCCCATAGGAGTCACAGAGTACCTATCCCTGTGAAAACTAAGATGTGTGCGTGGCTTTACATATATTAGCTGCAATGCCCTCACAGTGATCTACAAGGGACAAAGTGTGGGTATCTCAGGCATCTACCAACAAGAATACTCCATCAGTTTCTCAATGCCATGCTTCTGAATATAGGGGTAGCATTATTGTTTCCAATGTGCCACAGAGGAGAGGGAGCCAAACACCATGCAGGATTTATATGCTATAACATGTTTCTCTGAGGTACTGGGGGTCATACAGTATACCCACGTTAAAAATAAAGGCCCATCTGGTGAACTTGGATGGAGGTATGTGAACCACAAAAAGTATCACTCCATCAGCTGCCAAGTGGTCTGTAATGCACAGGGTGCCATCTACAATATGTGTCCAGGCCACTTAGGCAGTTATCAGAACTCTCATATATGGCACATCAATAACATGTAGCAACATTTTACTGGTGATGCCTTATATGCTCTAGAACTCTGGCTCATGACTCCCATAAGAAATCTAAAAATTAAACACATCATGGGTACAACCACACCCAATCACAAACAAGAAACATTACTGAGCATATGTCTGGACTGCTGAAGACACATTTTCACTTTCTGGATTGATCCAATGGTGACCTGCAGTATGACCCTGGCATGTGAGCAAAAACAGGGTCAATGTGTCCAATGCTACATAATATCATACTTAGAAAGCAGTTACAGCAGGGTGGGCACTTGCAGGAGTATCAGTTTTCAGCACACCAAGCACTGGAGGCTGAGTCAGAAGAGCACTCAGTACAAGAGCCAGCAGCAACAGATGTGCATGCCAGATGGATGTGCATGCAATATGCCCTGGTACTGGTAAAGAGACAGTGGCTTGCACATATCTTCAAGCATAGTAGACAAGAGTAAAGCAGATACACTACAGTAAAAGTTTACATGCAAAACCAACACCAGGCTGTGATAGTAATGCTTAGGCTGGCCACTACGAACATCAGTCACAGGCAACTCATGTAATAATGTACAAAGGGTAGGACACAGTTATCATCATTTACACATGTGATCACAGGAGTGGATATCTTTCAAAGAGAAATGTGAGTGCTAAGTATTATTAAAGTAAAATGTACTGTTGCGTGTATTGCATGTCAGTGTTAATGGGGGCTTTAATGTAAAAGTCTTCATGAATGGCCAGTGTCGTGTGTGTGTGTGTGTGTGTGTGTGTGTGTGTGTGTGTGTGTGTGTGTGTGTGTGTGTGTGTGTGTGTGTGAGAGAAATACATCTGGGACTGTTGTGGAATGACTATGAGTCTGCTAGTGTACAGCCTCAGCAGCAGCTGCAGCACTGTGGTTCAATGTACTGGACAGAGCATGCATTCACGGCAAAGGTTTCAGTATCCCATGCATGTCCACATTCACCTGAGCTGGCTCTGCTAGGAGATGCACTGGATGTACAACAACCTTGGATAGGTGCTGGTGCACTGTATGACTGACATGCAATTGTCACAATGACGATGAGGATGTCCTCCCATCTACAACAGATGTAGTTGTGGAATGCTAACACTGTGGGAGTGGGATCTTGGTTGTCCATGCACATTATGGCTACCATCTGTGAATGTGGAGGTGGAATGGCTTTGTGGATGACTCCTAACAACTGGCAAGCAAGCATGAGAGGACATGACACATTCTAGAATATGATTGAGTCTATCCATGTTTCCAGCAAGCACCATTACCAGTCCCTCTGTGTGGACCTCTCTGCCCATGGGTGCTATGGGCAACATGCTAACATGTGTCTACTAGGGAACACCACATTTGATAGATGGTGCCCCCATTAGCCTGTAATCCCAGTATGGTGTGTGTCTCCAGGGTATCCACAGGCATAGAGGCTTTGTCCACGGTCTGTGTAGGAGATGCAGTAGTCATAATTCACTGTGTCCAACATACTTTATATTCCCTGACTGTGTCAGCTCAACCCTGCCATCATTATCATGTAGTGCACCATCTCATAACTCTGAGCTTGGACACCAACTCCATTAACAACTGCCACCATATCTTCCCAAACATCATTCCAGTGGGTCATTTCAGCTGCATGCAGGCCAAACAGCTGTCAGGCATGGAGCTGAAAGACCTGAAGCAGCAGGATATTCTCTGCATCTGAGAACTTTGCCTTATGTGTTTTGTTCTCCAGAGTATGGAGTGCATTTCTGCTGCTCCTGTTTTTAAGGCATTGTACATATGTACATATGGAAAACAATGGAATTACCAGCCTTGCCTTTGAGTGTCCCTGTAAAATCCTTACACCTTCACTCCCCCCTTGCCCATATAGCATGTTGTTTGTGTGCCTGACAGTTATATATCTGATGTCATAATACTTCCCCACAAAACAATACCTACGCAGGTGGCTGTTTACTGTCAGGGTTAAAAAGAGTTTTGCAAATGACATATATGTGTAATGTATACAACGGTCAATTTTTTGTAATGAAACTGATATCACAAGCCCAGCAAGAAAGTGTTGAATTGTATTCAGAATATTTGATAATTGACATGTCTCCTATTATCCTTAACAATACTTCATCTCAGCAGTTATATTACCCTTGAAGTCAGCCTCTGAATATACCTTCCCAGAACACTTACAGGTAGTAGCAAGCTTATTCATATTATGTCAGCCAGTTCGTTCATGGTTAAAAGCAGACATATTTGACAAAACTGGACTTGAAAAAGTAACACTTACCCTATACAAGCAGATTTTTACTTTGCCTTAGCAATTCATCTGAGTTTCTGCTATTCCACGTTCAGAAATTGCTGCCCTAAGTCATCTTCCATAGAGCTATGAGGCTCTGTGCCTATCATAATATCACAATGGGAATGGAACCCATTCAAAAGTCACAGTATGATTAAAGTTCATGGAATTAGTATTGTTTTAGTCTTTGATGTTAGCCAAAACTACTCTTCAAAACAGTGTAAGAAACTTCTCTGTGTGGAAGATTTTCAGTCCATATATCTCTACTTAATCACTGTTTATAAATCAGATCTGATAAAAGTAGTAGAAGTAACGAACTTAAATTCATCTTAAGTAAAAAAAAATAATAAAAACTATATAATTGTACGGAATTACTAAGTATTCGAAAGTAATCCAAGTAAGGCAGGCAGTCTGTTTCCAGTCTAAAATCCTTTATTAAGTACACAGACAAGCGATCCAAGTAAAACAAAAATAAAGTAATAGTTTCCTCACAAGCTTTCTAAAAAAAAATATATATATATATATATATATATATATATATATATATATATATATATATATATACTTTTTATCAGGCAAGGGAGCGGTTTACTGTGCTATAAAACAAAGTGTTACTGGTACACATGTTAAATTCACATCCCTTCCCCCATCAGTGTGACATTTGAGCTGGTCTTGCCCTACTTAGTGGCTGTCATAACAATATAACCCTTATGTACTTTAAATAAAATTTATAATGATGTGGTACGTCTTATTTTACCAGATTATTAAGTAGATTATTAAGTCTGTGATTTTATCCAAAACAATATACTACATGGCTGGAAATATATCAACCTTATTCCATTTGGCAATCAAAAAAAATATATAAATATATACATATACACTTTGCATGTAAAAAATCAATTGTAAAAATCATATTTTAATTTCATAACCTATTGTTAACAAAGATCGCTTTCATCCTTCTAGACTTCTTCAGGTCTGTGTGCAAGAACCCTAAAATCTATCTATAAAAATATATATAAACGTATAATTAGTATTGTTAGTAAACATCATTTTGAATAAAGTGGAAAAAAGAGAACCAGAAAAAGAAAAAAATAATAAGAAAAATGCATGATGATGGAAACAAAATATACACTTAAATTACAAATGAACTAAAATGGTATTTAAAACCATCTGGTAAAATAAAATAAAATAAAATACAATAAAATTGGTCATGTAAATAGTGTGGCAACTTTCTAAGTTCTAGTGCACTTTTAATTGAACAGTATTAGTTTAGTCCAGGCATTCTAAAAGAGTTCAGCTCTAATTCCCACATGAGTTCATGTTTCCCTAGAATATCTGGGATGTCTCCTTCAACATCACCCATGTCTATGCAATCCAGGATCTGTAACCTAAAACCTGTGTGTCTTTTATGAAGAGAAAGGTGTTTGGCTAGTGCATTATTTTTGCATCCAGGGCGGATTTCTGACAGATGACATGAAATCCTACACTTGAGTTTATTTACTGTCTTGCCCACATAGAATGCATCACATTCATTGCACTGTGCCCTGTAAATTACTTTTGTAGTGTTACAGTCACCCCCTGCACTGGTCTTAATGATTTTCTTTAAATAAGGGCAATACAAACTGTCACCTTGCTGTATAAATATACAAAATGTACAATTAGTTTCACATCTTTTAGTGTTTCTCTCATATGGTCTAGGTTTAAATTCAACAAAACTTCTAATGTTCCTGGCCTTCCTATAAACAAAGGATGGGGCTTCACCTAAGATGTTAATCAGAAAAGGGTTTCCTGTGACAATGTCCCAGTTTTCTTCAATAACATTTTTGATACTGTGATAATCCAAAGTGTATGCCAGGATGCAGCTATTTTTGCATTTGTTATTCTCTGTGGAATTTCTTAACATTCTCCTACTGAGGAGGTTGTGTGAAGGTGCTTCAGTCCTTTTCAGTTCTATAATGGGTTCCAGGATGTTTTTAACATCTGACTTTCATAGCCTCTCACTAGAAAATCATTCTCTAAGTTGTTCAGGTTTCTCAAAAATGGTTCCATCTCTGTGGTAATTCTAGCTAATCTATAGCCTTTGGACTTCACAGCATTATACTTGGTTTTTGTAGGATGTAGACTTTTACCGTGGAGTAATAAGTTAACGTTTGTTGCTTTTCTGAATAGATCAGTGGTGATTCTGTTATTGCTGGTGTCCTTGGAAATCTGCATATCTAAAAAAGTGGTTGAAGAGGTAAACTTCAGGAAGGGGATTGTTTGATTGAGGTAAGTGATAAAATCTCCAAGCTGCAAAGTGTCATCTTCCCACACAATAAAGATGTCATCAATAAAACGTAAATAGCATGTTATATGCTGCATGTAGTCTGTGTTGTTTAAAACACCTCAATCAAACAACGCCCTTCCTGAAGTTTACCTCTTCCCATAGCTATACTTCAACCACTTTCTTAGATATGCAGATTTCCAAGGACACCAACAATAACAGAATCACCACTGATCTATTCAGAAAAAACAACAAAGGTTAACTTATTACTCCACAGTAAAAGTCTACATCCTGCAAAAAAACAATTCTACAAAAACCAAGTATAATGTAGTGAAGTCCCAATGCTATAGATTACCTAGAATTACTTAGCAAAGAGCAGCACAGCAAAAGCAAATAACTGTCAAAAAAGAGAATAAAAAATAAATTCCAGTGTCTGTAGGATTACCGGCACTTTATCAACAAGACAATGACTTCAGTTAGTGCTTTTGTCTCCCTTCACTCTCAGAGACTTCTTCAGACTAAAATTTATTGTTCATTACATACATTATATACCCATTCTTGGGGTACATCACCCAACAACATCCAATCTAAGTTAAGAAGCCTAGTCACATGATAAAAT
The DNA here is from genome assembly GCF_019279795.1 of Protopterus annectens. Taxonomy (NCBI): domain Eukaryota; kingdom Metazoa; phylum Chordata; order Ceratodontiformes; family Protopteridae; genus Protopterus; species Protopterus annectens. The sequence goes on from NC_056747.1 coordinate 951,632,700, forward strand.
TGGCTAAATTAAAGGAAAAGCCTAGTCACATGATAAAATAGGCTAAATTGAAAGGAAACAAAACTTCTATAAAAGTTCTAAAAAAGTCAGTGTTTTAACCCTTTTCTTTTTTAAGTACATAACAAAGTCCTCTCTATTATTGAGACCAGGGAAAAACATGCATTTAATTTAACTTGCCAACAGTACTCTAGCCATCCCAGTTCTTCCTCTATGTTAATAATATTCTTGGTGTTACTCAATGCTTCTAATACTAAACATTTAAAGTTAACTTTGCGTTTACTTTCTTTATAGTGCTTACACATAGCATTTTTTTCATCTCCATTGGCAATAGTATACTTATGCTCATAAATTCTTCTGTTGACCTCCCTGGTAGTTCTTCCCACATAAAAAGCATGGCAATCCATGCACATTAATAGATAAAGTATATTTTTACTCTCACATGAAAAACTTTCTGGTATGCTGACTACATAGTTTCTTACTTCAATTTCACTAGAGTCAGTATACAAGTAGTTGCACGTTACAGTTGAAACACTTATTCATTCCTTTTTTACCTTCGACTTGCATTTTTCTGTTTAGTTTACTCTGAAAAAATCTTTATAATTTTTAGCTCTCTTTTGTACAAACTTGAGCCCTGTACCTATCTTTTAATAATTTCATTATTAGCTTTGAAAATACCCCAATTTCTACTAATAGTACTTTTTATAGTTCTAGAATCAACACTATTTTGCACTGCTAGTGCTGTCTTATGTGTATATTCTCTTCTTTTTGTACTATCCTATTTAGATACTTTTCTTTCATCTATTTCTTTCTCTAACAACTTATTCATATCCTTGTTGGGATATCCTCTACATTCCATTCTTTTACAGAAATTTTCAGCTTCTTGTATGAAAACATTATCATCAGGTTGCTTATCCTTTTTATCTGGCCCTTAACAATGTTAGAGTTTGTTTTCTTGGGATGGAAACTAGAATAATATAAGTACATGTTTTCTGAAAATCTTTCTTATAAATTTTAGATATTAACCTATTGTCTTCCTTATAAATACTACAATCTAAATAGTTAATTCTATGCATGTCATAATTATGAGTAAATTTAAGATATGAATATACATTATTAATATATTTCAGGAAATCATTCAATATATCAATAGGCCCTCTCCAAATTAAAAAGACATCATCAATAAAGCAAACCATCTTTAATATATATTCATTATATTCACTATTGATGGTGTTAGCTGTCTCCCAACCTTGCATAAATACATTGGCATAACTGGGAGCTAAAGCTGCTCCCATAGCCACTCCATTAATTTGAACATGCAATTGTTCATACAACTCCAAATAGTTATAACTTAATACAAGATCAATCATTTCCATAAGCAGTCCTACTCTATAAGAAGAGAACATTCTAGATCTTAAAAGTTTGATTCTGACTGTTTCCATGCCATCTATATTAGGAATCATTGTATAGAGGGAATTAATATCCAATGTAACTAACATCAGTTTCATTCACAACTACAGTCTCAATTTTACTCAGAAAGTCAAAGGTATCTCTTATATATGTAATGTTTTTAGGTACCACTTTTTGTAACACTTTGTCCACAAAAACAGATAGCCCTTCAGTCTTACTTTTAGCACTTGCAACAATAGGCCTTAGCAGGGGGGTCTTAAAGTTTTTGTGGATCTTTGGTATACCAAAGATCCTACTTACTTTTGGGTTAGTATTAGTTAGATTCTTTCTTGTTTTTTCATCTATTCTGCCAGTGCAGAACCATTCTTCTATACAAGAATCTATAAGAGCATATCCCTTTTTTACATCTGAAAATGTCACTTTTTATAGACTTTTTTGTCGTTTAACAATTATCTAATTTTATTCTCATATTCTCCCTTATCTAGTACTACCAAAGATCCCCATTTATCAGCCTTGAATATCAGTACTTCTTAATTTTTATATAATTTCTCAAAACATTCTCTCTCATTTTTAGTCAAGTTGTAATACTTATAGCCAGCTCTGTTGTCCAATGTTTCACATACATTTAAAAACATTTCTAACTCCTTACATAATGGTGGGTTAAAGCAACTGGGCTTATAAATTTCACTTTTTACTTCATTGCATTTGTTAAACATTATGTCAAAATTAAGGTTTTTAACATACTCTCTTAGTTCATTTACAGCAACTAATTTGTCAGCTCTCTGAGCCGGAGCAAAATTCCAGCCTTTCCTTAGTACACAACACTCCTCTCTAGATAATTCATAATTAGAGAGGTTAACTATTTTAAAGTTTACAGTACCTATGTCATCCTTGGTTAATTCGTTTTTTCCCAATGTCTCTTGTTGTGGTTCACTTGTGCATATCCATTTTTGATTGCTTGTTGTAATATTTGAATCTTCCATTTCTGCCGCTTGCTGTTACTTGAGCCCATGTTCTCTACTGGTTATTAACCCTCTGATATACTTCAACCACTTGTTGGCATTCGTTGTTGTGATGGGTAACTATTTCCTTGGTGTGAACTGAGTTGGTGCAGGCATTCGCCCCCTTCACTTTAGGTCTGACTACTTGTTCAGCATTTTATTTTGCTGAGACATGTTGTTTCTCACTTGTTTTTGCAGTCTCATTTGAGCTCGTAGCACCCTGATTTCCAGGCTTGGTATGTAGTCTCTCTGACCTTCTTAGTGAATTTGCTTCCTCCTCACTTCTTAGAGTAGTATCTTCCATCATCACACTAGCTCTAGTCGCACTATGCAGTTTCAACCCATATGCTGAGGCCACGCCCCCTGCATAGTCATTCTTGTCTCTCAAGAATTTTTTGACTTTTCTTTGGCTTAAAGTATCATTGAGTTTGATTAAATTATCTTGAATTAAGTACATTTTGCTGGCAAAATTATTGTTAGAAGTCACTTCTTTAATTCCCGCATAGTTCTTTTTCACGTTTTCAGTAATAGACTCAAGTTTAGCATTATTGAACTAATGTAATCTTCTTCTTTTGGCTTTTCACAGTTAGGAGTTGCCACAGCAGATCATCTGTCTGCTCATGATTGGCAGTGGAGTTTTACGGTGTCAAGTTGCCAGCCCGGTGCCCAACCTTCCACAAAATGCACACAAATGCACACACTCACACCTAGGGCCAATTTAGAATGTCCAATCCCCCTACTACATATCTTTGGGATGTGGGAGGAAATAGGAGCACTCAGAGGAAACCCAAGCCACCACAGGGAGGACATGCAGACTCTGCACAGAAGGCACCCCAGCCGAGAATCAAACCAGAGAACTACTTGCTGTGAGGCAGCAATGCTAACTGCTGCACCACCGCAGCTGCCCTATTGAACTCATGTAATACTTCCATGTATAGCTGACCGGCTCTTTGATTTATCTCAAGCCATTTATCTACCAGATTTTTAGGTAGATCATTGCCAGCAGGCAATTTAATTACTCTAAGTCCTTTTGGGACCTTTTGATTCAGTAAGCAGTTTTCAAAAAATAAGTTGTCCCATTGCAAGCATTTGAGTGACACAAGATCATTTTCCAGGTTCTTAAACAGTTCATCATGGTTAACCACTATATTCACAGGCACTGTTACACTACTGTTGTTGGTATTGAATGGATTGAAAGGTGTAGCAAGACATCCATTCAAAATCTCTTGACTTGAATTTCCATTCAGGCTCACCCTCCTTTGACTCCCAGCTAAAACACTGCTAGCACCGTCAGGATTAACTATAAATGACCCAGTGAGTGTGTCATTCAGCATACACCCAACTGGTAGAGCCATGAAGCTAATTCCTGTGAGGGCTCAGTTCTCCATATGGATACAAACTGCAACTTCTAAAAAATTAGCAAAAAGCAAATAACTGTCAGAAAACAGAATAAAAAATAAATTGCAGTATCTGTAGGATTGCCGACACTTTGTTAACAAGACAATGACTTCAGTTAGCCCTTTTGTCTCCCTTCACTCTCAGAGACTTTTTCAGACTAAAATTCATTGTTCATTACATACATTAAATACCCATTCTTGGGATACATCACCCATCAACATCCAATCTAAGTTAAGAAGCCTAGTCACATGATAAAATAGGCTAAATTAAAGAAAAAGCCTAGTCACATGATAAAATAGGCTAAATTAAAGAGAAATAAAACTTTTACAGAAATTCTAAAAAAGTCAGTGTTTTAGCCCTTTTATTTTTAAGTGCATAACAAATTCCTCTCTATTAGAGGAAGAACTGGGATGGCTAGAGTACTGCTCGCAAGTTAAATTAAATGCATGTTTTTTTTCCCTGGTCTCAATAACAGAGAGGAATTTGTTATGTACTTAAAAAGAAAAGGGTTAAAACACTGACTTTTTTAGAATTTTTGTAGAAGTATTATTTCTCTTTAATTTAGCCATTTTATCATGTGACTAGGCTTTTTATCATGTGACTAGGCTTCTTAACTTAGATTGGATGTTGTTGGGTGATATATCCCAAGAATGGGTATTTAAGGTATGTAATGAACAATGAATTTTAGTCTGAAGAAGTCTTTGAGAGTGAAGGGAGATGAAAGCACTAACCAAAGTCATTATCTTGTTAATAAAGTGCCAGTAATCCTACAGATACTGCAATTTAGTTTTTATTCTGTTTTCTGATGGTTATTTGCTTTTGGTGTGCTGCATTTTGCTAATTTTTTAGAAGTTGCAGTTTGTATCTGTATGGAGAACCGAGCCCTCCCAGGAACTAGCTTCACGGCTCTACCAGCTGGGTGTATGCTGAATGACACACCCGCTGGGTCATTTATAGTTAATCCTGAAGGTACTAGCAGTGTTTTAGCCAGGAGCCAAAGGAGGGTGAGCCTGAATGGAAATTCAAGTGAAGACATTTTGAACAAATGTCTTGCTACACCTTTCAATCCATTCAATACCAACAACAATAGTGTAACAGTGCCTGTGAATACAGTGGTTAACCATGATGAACTGTTTAAGAACCTGGAAAATGATCTTGTGTCACTCAAACGCTTGCAATGGGACAACTTATTTTTTGAAAACTGCTTACTGAATCAACAGGTCCCAAAGGGACTTAGAGTAATTAAATTGCTTGTTGGCAATGATCTACCTAAAAATCTGGTAGGTAAATGGCTCGAGATAAATTCAAAGAGCCGGTCTGCAATACATGGAAGTATTACATGACTTCAATAATGCTAAACTTGAGTCTGTTACTGAAAATGTGAAAAAGAACTATGCGAGAATTAAAGAAGTGACTTCTAATGATAATTTTGCCAGAAAAATGTACTTAATTCAAGATAATTTAATCAAACTCAATGATACTTTAAGCCAAAGAAAAGTCAAAAAATTGTTAAGAGACAAGAATGACAATGCAGGGGGGTGTGGCCTCCGCATATGGGTTGAAACTGCATAGTGCGAATAGAGATAGCATGATGACAGAAGACACTACTCTAAGAAGGGAGGAGGAAAGCAAATTCACTAAGAAGGTCGGAGAGACTACAGAGCAACCATGGAATTCAGGGTGCTACAAGCTCAAATGAGACAGCAAAAATGAGTGAGAAACAACATTTTTCAGCAACAAAAAATACTGAACAAGTAGTCAGACCTAAAGTGAGGAGGGTGAATGCCTGCACCAACTCAGTTCACACTAAAGAAATAGTTACTCATCACAAAAACGAATGCCAACAAGTGGTCGAAGTATATCAGAGGGTTAATAACCAAGAGATAACATGGGCTCAAGTAACAGCAAGTGGCAGATATGGAAGGTTCAAAAATTACAACAAGCAATCAAACAACGGATATGCACAAGTGAACCACAACAAGAGACATTGGAAAAAACAAATTAACCAAGGATGACATAGGTACTGTAAACTTTAAAATAGTTAACCTTTCTAATTATGAATTATCTAGAGAGGAGTGTTGTGTACTAAGCAAAATCTGGAATTTTGCTTCAGCTCAGAGAGCAGACAAATTAGTTGCTGTAAATGAGCTAAGAGACTATGTTAGAAGCCTTAATTTTGACATAATGTTTAACAAATGCAATGAAGTAAAAAGTGAATTTTATAAGCCCAGTTGCTTTAACCCACCATTATGTAAGGAGTTAGAAATGTTTTTAAATGCATGTGAAGCACAAATTCTTGAAACATTGGACAATAGAGCGGGAAATAAGCATTAAAACTTGACTAAAAATGAGAGAGAATGTTTTGAGAAATTATATAAAATGAAGTACTGATATTCAAGGCTGATAAAGGGGATCTTTGGTAGTACTAGATAGGGGAGAATATGAGTATAAAATGAGAGAATTGTTAAAAGACGAAAAATTCTATAAAAAAGTGACATTCTCAGATGTAAAAAAGGGATATGCTCTAATAGATTCTTGTATAGAAGAATAGACAAAAAATCAAGAAAGAATTTAACTAATACTAACCCAAAAGTGAGTAGGATCATTGGTATACCAAAGATCCACAAAAACGTAGAGGACCCCCTGCTAAGGCCTATTGTTGCAAGTGATAAAAGTAAGACTGAAGGGCTATCTGTTTTAAGTGTTACAAAGATAGCTTTGACTTCCTGAGTAAAATTGAGACTGTAGTTGTGAATGAAACTGATGTGTTAGTTACATTGGATATTAATTCCCTCTACGCTATGATTCCTAATATAGATGCTATGGAAACAGTCAGAATTGAACTTTTAAGATCTAGAATGTTCTCTTCTGATATGGTAGGATTGCTTATAGAAATGATTGATCTGGTATTAAGTTACAACTGATTGGAATTATATGAACAATTGTATGTTCAAATCAACAGAGTGGCTATGGGGGCAGCTTTAGCTCCCAGTTATGCCAATGTATTTATGCAAGGTTGGCAGACAGATAACATAATCGATAGTGAATATAATGAATATATATTAAAGATGGTTTGCTTTATTGATGATGTCCCTTTAATTTGGAGAGGGCCTATTGATATCTTGAATGATTTCCTGAAATATATTAATAATGTATATTCATATCTTAATTTACTCATAATTATGACATGCATAGAACTAACTATTTAGATCATGCTATTTATAAGGAAGACAATAGGTTGATATCTAAGATTTATAAGAAAGATTTTCAGAACAACATGTACTTACATTATTCTAGTCTCCATACCAAGAAAATAAAATCTAATATTGTTAAGGGCCAGTTAAAAAGGATAAGCAACCTCACTAAAGATTATAATTTTTTCATACAAGAAGTTGAAAATTTCTGTATAAGAATGGAATGTAGAGGGTATCCTAACAAGGATATGAATAAGTTGTTAGAGAAAAAAATAGATGAAAGAAAAGTATTTAAATGCGATAGTACAAAAAGAAGAGAATATACGCATAAGACAGAACTAGCAGTGCAAAATAGTGTTGATTCTAAAGCTATAAAAAGTACTATTAGTAGAAATTGGGGTGTTTTCAAAGCTAATAATGAAATTATTATAAAGATAGGTACATGACCCAGGTTTGTACAAAAGAGAGCTAAAAATTATTAAATTTTATTCAAAGTAAACCAAACAGAAAAATACAAGTCGAAGGTAAAAAATTAATGAATATGTGTTTCAACTGTAACATGTGCAACTATTTGTATACTGACTCTAGTGAAATTGAAGTAAGAAACTATGTAGTCAGAATACCAGGAAGTTTTTCATGTAAGTGGATAAATATAGTTTATCTATTAATGTGCATGGATTGTCATGCTTTTTATGTGGGAAGTACTTCCAGGGAGCTCAACAGAAGAATTTATGAGCATAAGTATGCTATTGCCAATGGAGTTGAAAAGAATGCTATGTGTAAACACTATAAAGAAAGTGAATGCAAAGTTAACTTTAACTGTTTAGTATTAGAAGCATTGAGTAACACCAAGAATATTATTAACATAGAGGAAGAACTGGGATGGCTAGAGTACTGTTGGCAAGTTAAATTAAATGCATGTTTTTCCCTGGTCTCAGTAATAGAGAGGAATTTGTTATGTACTTAAAAAGAAAAGGGTTAAAAGACTGACTTTTTTAGAATTTTTCTAGAAGTTTTATTTCTCTTTAATTTTGCCTATTTTATCATGTGACTAGGCTTTTTCTTTAATTTAGCCTATTTTATCATGCGACTAGGCTTCTTAACTTAGATTGGATGTTGTTGGGTGATGTATCCCAAGAATGGGTATTTAATGTATGCAATGAACAATGAATTTTAGTCTGAAGAAGTCTCTGAAAGTGAAGGGAGATGAAAGCGCTAACTGAAGTCATTGTCTTGTTAATAAAGTATCGGTAATCCTACAGATACTGCAATTTATTTTTTATTCTGTTAGCTAGAATTACCACAGAGATGGAACCATTGTTGAGAAACCTAAACAACTTAGAGAATGATTTTCTAGTGAGAGACTATGAAAGTCAGTGTTAAAAAAACATCCTGTAACCCATTATAGAACTGAAAAGGACTGAAGCACATTCACCCAACCTCCCCAGTAGAAGAATGTTAAGAAATTCCACAGAGAATAACAAATGCAAAAATAGCTTCATCGTGACATACACTTTGGATTATCACTGTATCAAAAATGTTATTGAAGAAAACTGGGACATTGTCACACAAACCCTTTTCTCATTAACATCTTAGGTGAAGCCCAATCCTTTGTTTATAGGAAGGCCAGGAACATTAGAAGTCTTGTTGAATTTAAACCTAGACCATATGAGAGAAACACTAAAAGATGTGAAACTAATTGCACATTTTGTATATTTATACAACAAGGTGATAGTTTTTATTGCCCTTATTTAAAGAAAATTATTAAGACCAGTGCAGGGGGTGACTGCAACACTACAAAAGTAATTTACAGGGTACAGTGTGATGAATGTGCTGCATTCTATGTGGGCAAGACTGTAAATAAACTCAAGCACAGGATTTCATGTCATCTGTCAGAAATCCGCTCTGGATGTAAAAATAATGCACTAGCCAAACACCTTTCTCTTCATAAAAGACACACAGGTTTTAAGTTCCAGATCCTGGATCGCATAGACATGGATGATGTTGAAGGAGACATCCTGAATGTTCTGGAGAAACATGAACTCATGTGGCAATTAAAGCTGAACTCTTTTAGGAAGCCTGGACTAAAGTACTACTGTTCAATTAAAAGTGCACTGGAACTTAGAAAATTGCCACACTGTTTACATGACTAATTTTATTTTATTTTATTTTATTGTACCAGTTGGTTTTAAGTACTATTTTAAATCAGTTGTAATTTAAGTGTATATTTTGTTTCCATCATCATACATTTTTCTTATTATTTTTTCTTATTCTGGATCTCTTTTTTTCTACTTTATTCAAAATGATGTGTAATAACAATACTTGCTAATTATACAATTATATATATATATTTTATAGATAGTTTTTAGGGTTCTTGTACACAGACCCGAAGAAGTCTAAAAGGACAAAAGTGATCTTTGTTAACAATAGGTTATGAAAATAGAATATGATTTTTATAATTGATTATTTACATGCAAAGTGTATATGTATATATTTACTAAGTAGGGCAGGACCGGCTTGAATGTCACACTGATGGGGGAAGGGATGTGAATTTAACATGTGTACCAATAACACTTTGTTTTACAGCACAATAAACCACTTTCTTGCCTGATAAAAAGTATATATATTTAGAAAGCTTGTGAGGATACTGTTACTCTATTTTTGTTTTACTTGGATCATTTGTCTGTGTACTTAATAAAGGATTTTCAACTGAAAACAGACTGCCTGCCTTGCTTGGATTACTTTCGAATGCTTAGTAATTCTGTACAATTATATATTTTTTATTATTGTTTTTTTACTTAAGATTAATTTAAGTTCGCTACTTCTACTCCTTTTGTCTAATCTGATTAATATACAGTGATTAACTAGAGATATATGGACTGAAAATCTTCCACACAGAGAAGTTTCTTACACTGTTTTATTTTTGGACCCACTACACTTGTTTGAGACTTCGGGGATACCACGGAGACTATTTGTTTTTTTGTTGGTACTTTGATCTCTGAGACCAAGGTTTTTGTTCCATCAAAGGATCCCTGAATTAGTGTGGAATTCCAGCATTTTAAAACATGGATAATGACAGGCTAAAAGATTTACTAACTGTACCTATCTGGAATGATACAGAAGCAGATCAGATACAAATTGATACAGAAAATGGATAGGGAAGAATGGGCCCAGAAAATAAGAATTCAGCCACTTTTTCTAAACTAGAAAAGCAACTGAAACGCATGCAGGGTCTCTACTGGGAACACATTTATTTACAACAAAGCATAGATAAGAAGAGACTACCCAAAGGACTTAGACTGAACAAAAGACCAATGTGGAAAAGTATGGATGATTCACTTTCTAAGGAATGGGAAGATATTTTAGAGGATGTCAGCTACAAACGTATTTGTCTGCTAGTAAGCAACAACCTTAGTGTGCAGGAAGCTACAAAGGCTGACATCACATCTTTAAAAACAACATTGGAAAATGAGAACCACAATGACCTAGATACTAAATTTGAGCTGCTTAAAGAAAGAGTGAAAGGATATGAGCAGTCCATTAAAGAAAGAAAGAGTAATAAAATGAAATGAGATCAATTGGACAAAGATTATCCTGGGACACTTACTAGGAGGTACAATAATAGTAACAACAGGAGAACCAACAACAGACAAGGTTTTAGTTATAAAAGGGGATATAAGGGAAATTATAACTGTGCCAGCAGACCTCAAAGGGTTTTTCCCAGGGGAGATCCTCACACAAAACCAGACAGGGGCACAATACAGGACCACCAGGAGGCTGCCCTCCCCAACATCTCATTCCCCACCATCCCAATCAACTCTGGCTATCAACACTCCGCAGAACCCTTTGACATCACAGAAGGATCAGGACAGGAACATAAGCACAGAGACAACCAGAACTGATAGAGAGTTCTATAGGATGAATTACAGGACTACCAGGACAACCAGGACAACAGACAATTCAGCTACCAGGAGCAGCAGCACCTTCACAGAGACCATTTTTTTTCAAAAAGATCAATATCTATAGCACAGACATCAGCCACTACACCAATACCAAAGCCAGCACCAGTACTAGAACAAGAACGATGACCACCACCAGAGCCCCAGAGCTTGTCCCTCTTACCAGGTTCCCCCCTACCACAGCCACAATGAGGAATACTAGTACAACCCACCAAGATTCCAGAAAGCAGAGGAGGAATTCCAGAGGTCTCATACTCTGTCTACAAACCCCCAGAGAGACAGGAGAACCAAACAGTGGACAGGAGTGAGGGAAATACAATACCTGGGCAATCCCGACTGGAACCCTGACTACAACCCAGGTCCCAGGCTCAGACGGAGGAACCAGCCACAATAACAGGTACAATAGCAACAATAACAGGTGCTCCACTTATCTGGAACCACTCTGTTAAAGCACTAACTGAAGATGAAAAAAGTGTGTTGTCCAAAGGACTTACTTTTGTACCAAGCTGCAGGAGTGAGGTTGATCAGGTACAGATAGACCTTAAAATGTTTGTGAGGAAGCACAACTTACGGGTACAGTTTCATGGCAAAAGTAATGACACTGAAAATAAGAAATAAGCCTATTGATGAAACTATAAAAAGGCCTAGCAGTTATTGTCCACCACTACATCAAACATTAGCTGTTTTTGAAGTGAAATGTCAGATGGATATCAGGAAACTCCTTAAAAATCCTCCTCTAAGAAAAAACTTTATAACTTAACACAGGGAGAAAGAAAAGCATTGCTTGAGCTAGGCAATGATAAATCCAGGCGAGTAATGAAAGCAGACAAGGAAGGAGGTATACTTGTGACCGATACCACTAGCTAAAACCAAAAGATAGAGAACATGCTGGAGGATAACAGATTTTATGAGTTATTTACCGTGGTTGATATAAAAATAGCATATGATTTATGGAACATTAATCTCACCACATTATGGGAAGAAAAACTTATTACTGAAAATCTTTATAATTATTTATGGAGCCCATGCCCACGGTTACCTTACTTTTTTTGGAATACCAAAGCCACACAAGAACAGAGAAGACCCACCTTATAGACCGGTGACAGCAAGTAGAGATTCCCTTACTGAAGCCACAGCCATTTACCTTGATTACTTTCTGAAACCTTTAGCAGAAAAGCATAAGTCATACATAAGAGATTCAATGGATTTTTTGAGGAAAATAAAAAACATTATAGTGGAAGCTGACAGTATTTTATTAACTATTGATGTGGAATCCTTGTACACAGTGCTCCCTCACAATTACTGTATAACAGCAGCTATGGGGTCTTTTAAGAAACATAATCAAGGTACCACAGGCATCACTGCAAAAGTTAAGCAAGCTCATTAATCTTGTACTGGACTTCCATTTCTTTACTTTATTTGCAAACACTACAAACATAAAAACTGGTATAGCAATGGGGGCTGCCATGGCTCCCAGCATCGCTAACATAGCCCTGGGCAAGTGGGAGAAGGACTTTGTTTTAAACAACACAGACTACATGCAGCATATCACATGCTATTTACATTTTATTCATGACATCTTTATTGTTTGAGAAGGTGACACCTTGCAGCTTGGAGATTTTATCACTTACCTCAATCAACCAATCCCCTTCCTGAAGTTTACCTCTTCCCATAGCTACACTTCAACCACTTTCTTAGATATGCAGATTTCCAAGGACACCAACAATAACAGAATCACCACTGATCTATTCAGAAAACCAATGAGAGTTAACTTATTACTCCACAGTAAAAGTTTACATCCTACAAAAACGAACTACAATGTAGTGAAGTTCCAAGGCTATAGATTAGCTAAAATTACCACAGAGATGGAACTATTTTTGAGAAGCCTGAACAACTTAGAGAATGATTTTCTACTGAGAGGCTATGAAAGTCAGATGTTAAAAAACATCCTTGAACCCATTATAGAACTGAAAAAGACTGAAGCACCTTCACTCAGCCTCCCCAATAAGGGAATGTTATGAAGTTCCATAGAGAATAACAAATGCAAAAATAGCTGCATCCTGACATACACTTTGGATTATCACAGTATCAAAAATGTTATTCAAGAAAACTGGGACATTGGCACAGGAAACCCTTTTCTGATTAACATCTTAGGTGAAGCCCCATCCTTTGTTTACAGGAAGGCCAGGAACATTAGAAGTTCTGTTGAATTTAAACCTAGACCATATGAGAGAAACACTAAAAGATGTGAAACTAATTGTACATTTTAAAATAACACCAGAAAGGAAACAGTAAAACTACAGGACTGTAAATTTCAAGTTAAGCGCTTTCACTCACTTTATTAACAGTGGGCTTCTTCAGAACAAAGTACCTTACACACTCAATTCCTTTATAAACTGTAGTCAATTAAGTCACATGACGTTCCCAAAGGGGACATTAATATAATGTTCAATATTTAAATATTTAAGTAAGTCAATATTAATAATAATGAATCTATATAAATGTAAAAGAAGTTAATTATAAATAACTTGTACAAAATATTTACAAATGTTCATATATAAATAAATTTGAATATGTATATAAAAAAAAAAATATATATATATATATATATATATATATATATATATGTGTGTGTGTGTGTGTGTGTGTGTGTGCGTGTAGGTAAAAGTAAAAAAATGTATATATATATATATATATATATATATATATATATATATATGCGTATGGATACACGTGTGTATAAAATACACTTAACAGTTGGCTACCTACTCCTAGCCAATGTTAAAAAACATTTAATATTAATGGTACCATTAAGGCCAGGGGTTTGGTCAGCAATCAACATTACTTGCCATAAACTTTCTCGACACTCCAAAAAGGTCTTGTAATCACCTATAAATAAGTCTGAATTTACCTTTTCTAACACAAAAAAGGAAAACTTCTTAAACAGGGGGCACACTGTAGCATGAACAGCCAAGGCATTGGTACCATCCTTCTTTCTAATGGCTAAATAATGTTCATAAATTCTTTTGTTAAGAGCTCTAATGGTCTTACCAATGTAAAACATGTCACATGTGTCACACTTAGCACAATAAACATTAGTTGTGTTACAAGTGTAATGATCCTTAGTCCAAAAGGTCCTCGCAATGTGCTTAAATTCAGTACTAGACACGTTGCTCATAAATCTACAATGTTTGCAATGTCCACAAGAAAAACTTCCAACAGTATTAGGTGTCATGTTAGAAACCACTTCCTTGTTGTTGTTCTCCAATATGGACTTAATGTTAGTAACCTTTTTGTAAGAAAAAAATGGTCTAGCCCCCAAAATCTTTCCAAGTTCCATGTTTCCCATCATAACTTTCCAATGGTCTAATAAAATTTTCCTAATATAGACCATCTCATTACATATGGGAATAGGAAAAGCTAAAGAAAATTTGGAAGAATCATTAATTTCAGCAGTGATAGACACCCCCTAGACGTGTCATCAGTGCTTAAAATAGGACAAGCCGAGGTGTCCCTGAGCCCCATAACTTCCTGAATTATGTTGTTAAGCCAAGCCAAGTCATAACTTCTTTCAACAAAAAACTGTCAGTTTGTCCACGTCATGCAGAAAAACAGAATGTGCACTTGTTAACCTGCTGATGCATATAAATTGACCTTTAACTACTCCACCTTTCATGTGAATAGGATGTAGACTATCCTTGTGCAAATACTGATTCACAAAAGTGGTCTTCCTGAATATCTAACTCTTGAAACTTTGAGAAGAAGTGTCAAATGTTTGATGTATGTCCAAAAAATCAATGGACTTACCAAAACCATCATCTGTGAACTTTAGAAAGGTAGTAGTAAGGTTAAGATGTTCGACAAAGGTTAAAAAACTAACACAATCGCCTTTCCAGAGAAAAATTTAATCATCTATGTATCGCCTGTAAAACAAAATGTTTTCTAAATAGGGCAAAACATAAAGATGTTTCAATTCCCAAAGGGTCATTACCAGATTAGCAAAGGATGGAGCAACCCTTGACCCCATTGCAACACCAGATGTCTGCTTAAAAAAACAATCATCAAACTTGAAAAAATTGTTGGTTAGAACTAATTCCATTAAGGTACAAACAGTATTAACAGTATTGTTCCCAAAATATGTGTACTGTGTCAAATATTCCCTTAAATAGCCTAAACCAACCTCCTGATCAATGATTGTGTACAATGAAATGACGTCAAGACTTGCACAAGAAAATTCACCAGATACTTCAACCCTATTCAAAAGTTCTAACAAATGCCAGGAATCACGTAAATAAAATTTGGATTTCTGGACAACAGGTTTCAATAAACTGTCCAACCAAATAGAAATGGGCTCAGTTTTGGAATAAGCAGCAGACACAATGGGTCTAAAAGGGGAGGTTGAAACGGTCCTTGTTTACCTTAGGGATACAAAATAACACTGTCATTTTAGGGTATTCAACCTGTAAAAAATTGTAGATATCGAAATCAATGCTAACCTCACAGAATAATTCAAATAACGTTGTGTCCAATCTTTGAAAACAACTTTGAATGAAATCACTACTTACTGCCCTGTAACACTTATCATCATTCAGTAAGGAAAACATAGCTTACTCGTATTCTGTTATTTTCATAATGACTATCGACCCTCCCTTATCAGCTTTCATGACTCAAAGCTCTTTGTCTCTACTTAGGTCACTGAGAGCCCTTCTTTCACCTTTTGACAAGTTAGAAACATAAGACCCTGCTCTCAAAGTTCTAAACTGTTTTTCACATAATGTGCCAAAAACCTGAATGGTAGAATTTAAAGCAGGGTTATATGCACTTTTCTTCTTAAAAGTTGTTGAATCAATCCTAATCTCTGGAATGCTGTCAAAGATAAACTTCAAATTAAATTTCCTTAAGTACAACCTTAAGTCAACAATCAATCTAGGAATGTTAACAGTGTTTGAAGGAATGAAATATTGGCTTACTTAAATATTTAAATATTGAACATTATATTAACATCCCCTTTGGGAATGTCATGTGACTTAATTGACTACAGTTTATAAAGGAATTGAGTGTGTAAGGTACTTTGTTCTGACAAAGCTCATTGTTAATAAAGTGAGTGAAAACACTTAACTTGAAAATTACGGTCCTGTTGTTGGATTTTACTGTTTCCTTTCTGGTGTTATTTTATTTTGTTTGAAGTTCATTTGGTTTTTATTTTTAATTGTACATTTTGTATATTTATACAACAAGGTGATAGTTTTATTGCCCTTATTTAAAGAAAATCATTAAGACCAGTGCAGGGGGTGACTGTAACACTACAAAAGTAATTTACAGGGTGCAGTGTAATGAATGTGATGCATTCTATGTGGGCAAGACTGTAAATAAACTCAAGCATAAGGATTTCATGTCATCTGTCAGAAATCCACTCTGGATTTAAAAATAATGCACTAGCCAAATACCTTTCTCTTCATAAAAGACACGCAAGTTTTAACTTCCAGATCCTGGATCGCATAGACATGGGTGATGTTGAAGGAGACATCCCGAATATTCTGGATGAACATGAACTCTTGTGGCAATTAAAGCTAAACTCTTTTAGGAAGCCTGGACTAAACTACTACTGTTCAATTAAAAGTGCACTGGAATGTAGAAAATTGCCACACTGTTTACATGACTAATTTTATTTTATTTTATTTTAGTCTGCCAGTTGGTTTTAAATATCATTTTAAATCAGTTGTAATTTAAGTGTATATTTTGTTTCCATCATCATACATTTTTTTCTTATTATTTTTTCTTTTTCTGGTTCTCTTTTTTCCACTTAGGGTTCTTGAACACAGACCTGAAGAAGTCGAGAAAGATGAAAGCAATCTTTGTTAACAATAGGTTATGAAAATAGAATATGATTTTTACAATTGATTTTTTACATGCAAAGTGTATACGTATATATTTATATATTTTTTTTTGATTGCCAAATGGACTAAGGTTGATATATTTCCAGCCATGTAGTATACTGTCTTGAATAAAATCACAGACTTAATAATCTGGTTAAATAAGAGGTACCACATCATTATAAATTTTATTTAAAGTACATAAGGGTTATATTATTATGACAGCTACTAAGTAGGGCAGGACCAGCTCGAATGTCACACTGATGGGGGAAGGGATGTGAATTTAACATGTGTACCAATAACACTTTGTTGTACAACACAGTAAACCACTCCCTTGCCTGATAAAAAGTATATATATATATATATATATATATATATATATATATATATATATATATATATTTAGAAAGCCTGTGAGGAAACTATTACTCTAATTTTGTTTTGCTCGGATCGCTTGTCTGTGTTCCTAAAGGATTTTCGAATGGAAATAGACTGCCTGCCTTGCTTGGATTACTTTCGAATACTTAGTAATTCTGTACAATTATGTGTTTTTTATTATTATTTTTTTTTACTTAAGACGAGTTTAAGTTTGCTACTTCTACTACTTTTGTCTGATCTGATTAATATACAGTGATTAACTAGAGATTAATGGACTGAAAATCTTCCACACAGAGATGTTTCTTACACTGTTTTGTTTTAGGACCCACTACACTTGTTTAGTGGGTTGTTTTGAGACTTCAGGGATACCATGGAGACAACTTGTTTTTTTTTTCCAAAGGTACTCTTTGCTACACCCGCAATGTACCTAGAACTGACTCCTTCTACAATTCATACAGAGTTATATTTATCAGTAGCATATCTAAAGAAGACTGTACATTCTTTTTTATAAGGCCCATTGCTCCTACTACTGCTGGAACTGTCAGATATCCTTCTTCCACATTGCTCTCATTTCTTCCTGCAAATCCTGGTATTTTATGACTTTGTGCCTCTCTGTATGTAAGACACTGTAATCACTGGGTGTAGCAATTTCAATAATCAGTACTACTTTTGTCTTTTTTTTGTAGACTAATATATCTAGTTTTCTCACATCTATTTTTTAACTGCTGGTAATGGGTGATCCCATGTGATATAAACTTCATCATTCTCTATAATGCTTTGTGGCTCATGTTTTCAATGCCTCTCAGCTCCTTCAGTATTGTAATGTTTGCACAATCCCCAGTGCAACAGTCTTGCCACATTATTATGTCTTTCAGTATTACAAGCCTGCTGCCATTAATGTATTATACCCAGCAACAAAATGTATGACTGTTTCCAGTTCTGTTTTACAGCACCTACATTTTTCTATTTCTCCCAACATGCTCAATGGACTTTGTAAACTAATGTGTACATAGTCCTTTATCCTTGACCGCCAATACTAACCTTCATCTTTTGGTCTAAAGTCACCTCTCCTTAACCATTCTTGTGTCAGATTCCAATTGACATGTTGTTACAGGAGTTTTCTCATTACATTATATTACAAACATTATAGGATATATAACAATATACGTGATGTATAATCTAAGCAACATTATATAGATTTGTTAATGTCTGCCTTTTCTTAAACCTCATTCCTCTTCCAAAACATTTTTCTGCATGTATTTTTTCACAGTTTCCATTTTTCTGTGTAATTTACTCCTGCCCTTTTCTAAAGATCCCACTTCCTCCTTTTTTATCTCTGTTGTAATGTATAGTCAGTTTAGATTTTGGTTTCCATTTTCCTTAGTGTCTAGGTAATTCAGATCTTGTGTCCCAGCGCAAAAACATAATTTCCTTAGTTACACTCATTTGCTCACCTAGTATTTCTGACAGAGTACTTTGTAGGGGGGTTTTAAAGTCTGCCAACTTATTACACTCCCAAAACATATGTTCCCAGTTACCTATTTCTTCCCCATCACACCTCCACCATTTACCATCTAGCTAAGGAAAAATTCTTTGGAGTCTGCTTGGGGTATAATGTATCTGTGCAAACAATTCCAAGCAAACATCCTAAATCTTCTAGACTTTGTGGCATATTTGGGAGCCATATATATGTCCTCCCAATGTTCCTTTGTGAATTGCGTATCTACCTCTCTTCCCAGTAATTTCTGACCGATTCCTATAGTTACTGTGTAACATTTTTATAAGTCCCGCTAATTATCTTTTTTAACAGTAGTTTTTGTTCTAGAGTCAATTAAAAGCTCAACCAGTGCAGACCTTTCATTTAGGATTCCCCTATCCCTTTCTCTTTGCCTATATTCTGATATCAATCCTTGATAGGGAAGGCAATCACTACCTGTAATCCAAAAGTCTTCTTGGCCTCGTCCCATTCTGTTACCTTTCCTTCTCTAATTATTTGTTCCAAATAAAACAGTCAAAAGTCTTAACCCACTAATCTCTGCCAGCAGTCTGTTAATTACTTGTTACATTCCTGACTATCAACCATTCCACAGAGCTGAGAGCAAAAATAAACACTGAATGTAGTTTTGCATTTATTGTCCAGCTGAAGTAATTTTCTCTCATTAAGCAATAAATACTGCAAACTCAGCACCATGATTACGTTTCAGTGTGACAAAAGTGAATGTGGTTTAAATTTCTAGTGGCATTTACTGGAAAGGGATAATACAGCCCACATAACTAGCACTGCAGGCATGATTAACAAAACAATGCAATCAGCTCTGTTAGTGTTACTAAGTTAGAGCTTATAGTAAGGAGTTGTGGGTGAAACTATTAAGGCTACTGTTTTGACAGAGGTCCACAGTGCCATGTAAGCAGGCATGCTATTACATGTGGGTATGATGCTGTGAATGCAGCATTTTGGAGCTGGAGTGACAAGGTCTTTCATGAATGGCTAAGGCTTTAGGCTCAGTCAGAGGATGTCGGGATGCAGCTCCTCATGCCCGTTTACATAAGGAGTTGCTCTTTGGGGCCCTATTAGAAGAAATTTTTAAGAACCTGGAAAAGAAGTGGAAGAATAAAGAATCAGCAAAGCTACTGTTCCATTGCTCTATTCCTCAAGTAAAGCAGATGCTGGTCAAATAAACAACACAGGCAAGGAAAAGGTAAACAGCCAAAAGGCAGAGTCATCATCATCCATATCCTTTTTCCTATTTTCAACATGGGTTAGGGTGTTGTATCAACTGTCGCCATCTTTATTTCAATTCAATGCCACTCTCCTACTTTGGCAGATATGCCTGACTGTCTCAGGTCTTCTCTCAGGCAATATATCCATCTCTTTGCTGGACACCCACATTTCCTCTTGCCTTCTTTCTGTCTGTCCCAAATCTTCTTCACCAGATTATCTTCGTTTTTTCTGCACATATGCCATTTCCCAGAAACATTGGTAGAATTAGTGCAGGCTATGTACAAGGACCCAATGACTCAAGTACAAACAGTGTTTGGCCTCTCAGATGGATTCCCAGTGAGAGTGGGTATACACCAAGGTTCAGCTCTGAGCCCACTGCTATTCATACTGGTGATGAACTACATTAGCAAACAGGTCAGAGGGGGCAGATCAACAAAGTTGCTTTATGCAGATGATGTGGCATTACAAGCAGACTCTGAACTAGAACTTCAGCAAAGGATAGTAGAATGGAATGCAAAACTGAAGGCACATGGGATGAAACTAAGCACAGATAAGATGGTAGTAATGGCAGCAAATGGGAAATCAGAAGAAGCTGAGAATAAAGATAGAAAGGAAGATAGTGGAAAAGGTAAACGGTTTCACGTATCTGGGAGTGGTGGTTGAGGAGAAGGGAAGTCTGAATAAAGAGGTCAAAGCTAGAATCAGAGGGCTGCAGCCAACTGACATAGAGTGTCTTGGCTATGACAGAAGAATGCCAAAGAAGCTGAAAAGTAAGGTGTATAAGACAGTGGTGCGACCAGTACTACTGTAGGGTACAGAAACCTGGGCAGTAAAGGTAGAACAGTTGAAAAAGCTAGGTGATGAAAATGAAGTGCCTGAGAAAGGTGGTGGGATCCACTTTGTGGGACAGATGAAGAAATGAGGACATAAGAGCAGAAACCAAAGTAGCTCCAATTGCAAAAAAGATCAAAGAGAACAGATTACAGTGGTTTGGGCAAGTGTAGAAAAGTAGAAGACAATCTGGTGAGGAAAATTTCAGACAGACAGGAAGAAGGTAAGAGGAAGCAAGGATGTCCAGCAAAGAGGTGGATGGATTGTGTGAAAGAAGATCTGCGACAGTCAGGCATGAGGGTTGAAGAAAGCAGGAGTGTGGCACTGAATCGAGAAAGATGGTGAAAGTTAACATAATACCCCAACCCCATGTAGAAAAAATGGGAAAAAGGGAGCTGATGATGATGATGTTACAGGAGTTTTCTGCACTTGAAACTATATTTATGCCTTTTCCACACTTCTTGCTTTCTCGTCTGATCATTCTCCTTACATTTTTTCTTTTGTTTTTGGCACATTCAGTTGCTGCCTGATTTTTGTCTACTTTTGGTTTAGATTCTAGTCCTGCTTGATACTGATATGCTTCTGCTAAACTAGGTAGAGAAGTCATCTTAGATTTGCTCTCCTCTTGTTTCAAAACTTTCACTATTTTTGCATCTGATGAGGTCAGCAGGTATGTATGCAGTCCTATAAGTGTAGCTCTATATATGTAATCAATTTCAAGGAGGCAACAACATTCAGAAAGAGCAACATATAATCTTGGTATACACTGTTTTTTATATATCATTTGATAAGCACAAAACATTTTTCTTGTTTTCTTGTCCAACTGATCCAATACCTTTTGGGGCCAGACAACCACCCCAAAACTGTAAGTTAGAACAGGAAGAGCTAATTGGTTTATAGCTTGAACTTTGTTCCTAGACGTCATGGCTGTTTTCAGTATTTTCTGGGAGCCAAATTGTGACCATGACCTAATCTGTTAAGTAGACAACTTAATGGGTTAAGGGCAAAACAAAACAGTAACGGTGACAAACAGTCACCCTGAAATATCCCCCTTTGAATTTTTATCTTTGGGATAATAATTTGCACTTTATCATGGCTTAGCAGCAAAGTAGCTTGCCATTGTTTTATGGTCACTGTAATGTAGTTGATCAATGCAGGGTGTGTCTTATACATCCTTTATCCATGAATGCTTTTTTGTAATCTGTCCATGTCATACGTAGATTCTTCCCCTTTTTCAATTCTCCATTATGACTTTATTTAACAATAAATGATTATTTGCCCCATATGACTTTCTTTTGTTATTACTCTTTGTTCTATTGCCATGATTGAGTTTTCTTCTAAATGACTATAAACTCTGTTGGCATCAGTTCCATTGTATAATTTATACATCATCAGAAGGCAAGTTATTGCTCTATAACTTTTCTGATTGCTTGCAGATTCATTCTTAAGGAGAAGATTTTTTTTCTGTTGTTAACCAGGTTGGTATCTGTTCAGGGTGCACATATAAGTAGTTCTTACTCAGGGCTAAAGCTTTGTGCAAAGATGTTAATACTTTTAACCAGAAGTTATATACTGCATCTGGGCCTTGGGTTTTCCAATTAGGAGCTTTTCTTAATTTTCTTTCAATTTCTCTGGCTGTTACTTCATCCCATTTCATATCCTGTACATTTGAACTTTTTAATGTTTTACTTTTTACTTCTTCTACAAAGCCATGGTGGTGCAGCAGTAGCATTGTCACCTCACAGCAAGAGGTTCTCCCATTCGATTCTCAGCTGGAGCGCCTTCTGTGTGGAGTCTGCATGTCCTCCCTGCGGTTGAGTGACATTCGAAAGACATGCGTGAATGGGCATGCCTTGGTTGAAGTTTGGGCATCGGCTGGCACCTCGGCACCATAAAAATCGGCTGCCAATCATTCGCGGACCAGAGTTCCGTTGTGGCGACCCCTAACTAGGAAAAGCCGAAAAAAAAAACAACTGTTTTACTTCTTCTATCCATGCGGCATTTTTATTATGTTCCACAGGGTCTTCATAGATATTTCTCCAAAATATGCCTATTTCTTCTTTTATGGTGGTGTTTCTATTCATTTTACTTTGTTTCCCCGATTCTCTACAAGACTCTTTTGTGTAATTAATGAATTGCTTATTTTGTACTTTACATGTATCTGTATTTATTCTAAGTTTTTCTGTACATACTGATATCTTTAGTTTATTATTTGCAATAGTGTATGATAGATCCTGGTCTGTTCTAATACTGGATGTTTCTTTTATCATGTATATCTTTCTAAGTAATTTTGTTGCTCTGTTCCCTGTTCTATACTCTTCTAACAGTGACACTTCTTGTCTTAATTGATTTATAGTTTTCTTTATTTGATACTTCCAAAATGGCATTTGATTTCTTCTCTTCCTTCCCCTTATTGTCCTGTATTTTTGTGGTATGACTTTATCTGTTATTAATTTAGCTGCTCAGTGATATATCCTATTTACTTCTGTTATATCACATGCATTTCTGTTAATAGTCTTGCTTACTGTGTTCATTTTTTTTCAGATTTCTAACATTTTGGGTCTTACTGACTTTCTGTAATGCATTTCTTTCATCAAGCTTAATATGTCTATCCATCTCTATTAAATCAAGCAGCTCTTCCCTTAGATCATTTTCTTCTAAAGCGCGGGCGCATTCTTTGTTCTCTGTTTCTTGCAGACATTCTACAGTAAGTTCCACAACATCTTCCTGTGACATACACTCTTCAACTACATCCTGTGTCATCCATTGCTCTTTCATATGGGAGCTCACTGGCCTATCACTCCACAGCATTGACTGTGTCAGAGTTGCCACCATTTCTTCTTCCTTCCCTATCTGTACAGCTCCAACTGAAATTTGTACTGGTTTCCATCTTAAAACTCCAGAGTATCTTCATGTGGCAACTAATCCAATACTTCCTGTTCCACCTGTTTTCCTTAATCTGGGGACTCACTCTTCTATCATGCTGTGATGTTACCAGAGCTGAATTTTCAACATTAAATCCTGCACATTGCAGGTAATCCATAATTTTCTATTTCTTTAACTTCTCCATTGCTAATCCACTTTTCTACTTCCCCCTTTGTTTTCTTATTTTTTGTATTGCAAAAGTGTCCATATCTGGATATCTTTGCCTGTAGTCTATTTTGAATATATTTGATGATGTTTTTTTCTGTATTGATTAGTTTAGCTTTCTCCTTTGCATAAATATTACACCATAGCAGATTTCTGTTTTCCCATGTCCATGTTTCTTTCTTATATCTTTCAAAAATTTCTAGGTTTTGTTGTTACAATAGTTTTCATGAATCTATAGTATTAATGAACATAAATTTGCATTTGAAGCTTTTGACAGTTTTTCTTGTGCAAGTATTTTTCTTTCCTCTAATTTCTCTCTTTATCTTTTTGAATATCTTCTAACCAAAAATTCTGGGCTTCGTGCACAATAGTAACAATACATATTATCTTTCTTATCCTCAGTAGTCTATTCTATCATCTTTATGGCTGTTTTTTGGCCTGTCATTTTTTTGTGTTTTTGGGGTAAACTACTTCTTTTTACAACAGAGGCCCATCCTTCCCCCAAGTCTGTCCTAACCCCATTGTAGGAATGTTTCCATGTCTTGAGGATTCTACGCTGTCATTTTTTCTGGTCCTGGCACCAGTGTGTCTACCAGGACTGAGCATATTTTTACCCTGGGACTTGTGCACCCAGCTGTTTTTTTTATTTTTAACCTACTTCTGTCCATGATATATGCTATATAAAATATAGTCTATATATCAGTGCCATCTTATAGAGATTTTATGAAAACAGAATCCACCTCACGAAGGTACTAACCAAGACTTCAGGATGACTTCAGTTCCAGTAATACTGCTCTCCTTTGGTTGTTGATTTTATCATCTCTCCATCCAGACCCGAGACTCACCTGTATGAATGTGATGATTATGCTAGTGAAGGCTCATCTCATTATTGTTTCTGAATTACTCAGTTTGTGAGATGGGAACACTTGCTTAGCATGTCCGTCAGTGTTCTTGGTACTGTGCACATGCTCAGGTCCCCGAAGGCAGCAGTGTGCATGCACAGTCCAGACCATGTCTCCTGGTGGGGGGGGGGGTCTGTAATTCCACATTTAACCTTATGTAAATGGAGTGACTGTAGTGCCTACTTTCTTAACAGCATACACTGGGAAACAAGACTGCTATGTCTCACACCTTAAAGTGCCATTGTGAGCTAGAATAATACAGTACCTATATGATATCTTAGGACAGCATCTGTCACACAGATGAGGTGCCATTCTATGTCTGTTGGTATGAGCATGATGGTACACAAGGACTGCTTTTAGGGGTCTATTTCACATTATCAAAATTCCAAAATATCGAACACCATAAGCTCGACCTTGGAATCTCGAAATGTGATATACTCGAACGCTCAGAACAGTGAATTTTTTCCAAGGGAAAAAATTTGCAGTTCCGAGAAAACACACACACAGCACAAGCACACCAAAATACATAATCCACACATACACACTTCACAAAACCCTACACTAAACTGTACATACACTACTAGCTATCCACTTACCTTAACCCAACCCTAACCCTAAGGTCCCTAACTATCGCACACTCACCTTACCCGCTCCCTAACCCTAAGATCCATAACTATCGCACACTCACCTTACCCGCTCCCTATCCCTAAGGTCCCTAACTATCACACACTCACCTTACCTCAGTCCATTCGGACACTTACCTTAACCGGTCCGTCACCTTCGCACCACAGTCGAGGAAACAGCAAAGCCACAGAAGCAACCCACTGAATACTTTCCCTAGGAAAACATTCGGTGTTCTGCAGCTTCACTATTTCAAGCGTTCGCTGAATAGGGGTCGATATTAGAACATTTGATGTTTTAACACTTCGATGTTCTAATATAGACCCGCTTTTAGTGCCAGTTTTCTGCCATTTTTATCTGTGGTTCTCTTGTGATTCTGCAATGTGAGGCATTGTAGCTGAAGAAGGAGAGGGTAGTGCTCCTATCAGAGTGCAGAGGTGGTGCATGGAGGAGAAAAAACTCTTTCTCTATTTCCTCCATAACAGACTCCTGTAGTAGGGCTATTAGGGGCCTCAGTATAGAGCTGAAGCCTGGAATAGTTTAGCCCAGGCTATAACTCATGCCATTGTCATTCTACATATGGGGATATCAGTGCTGACACCATTATAGTCACATGAGATGCCTCAATCCTGACCTCCTAGGCTGATGGGAGGAAGAAGTTAAGCAGTAGGCACCACCTATGAACTGTAAGTAGAACCCATGTCAGCTACACATGCAACATACCAGTGTGTGCCATACACAGATCTTACACAGTGCCATTTTAATCTCCATAGCCCCAGAAGAGCTTGCAGAGAACAGGCATCTGCACAAGAGCGCACTGTGATGAGTATGCATGCTTTACAAGGTGCAGCTTTTAATATTCAAATCACTATATAGGTTCAACTTCATACAGTATACCCTTCATAACACACTGCCACTTCTATAATACCATCCATTCCTCAAAGGTTGAAGTATGACTGCTGAATGTTATTAGTGTCTGTGTGCATGCTTCCTGTCATATACTTGGACAAGTGGCTCAAGATATTAGGGCTAATAAGCCAACATTATGATGATTCTTGTGAGGTCAGTCCCCCCAGCTCGTGTGTTCAGATAATTTTTCAGTTGATACGTCTGTCTTATTATATTAACTATAGCATTGGTACTGATCACCTTGTTGTTTCTGAACTAGCAGGGTTTGAAACATGTATATCTTTATCTTGGGCACTGTTTGTAGTCCCTAAAGGCAAAGCTGCTCAGTTTTTGGTTGTTGGGACAGACATACTTAGAATGCTGTTGTTTGTAAGAGGTGCTTACACTGGAAAACTGCACATCAGGAAGTACCATTGTAGCTGTTTAGTAAAAAGACTGCATGTTTATCTGTACAATTCTTTGAGGTGGCACTACAAGAGACAGAACTGTGAAAGCACTGTTAATGGATGATGAACTTAAACCAAAAGTAGGTGCTTTCAGAAATTGCAGCTTTAATTTAGAAATAGATTTATTCTTCCAAAGCTAAACAGGATTTGATGGCCTTGAAATGTCTATATTTAGTTATGCAAGGCACAGGAAGGTATAGTAAGTCAGCAATAATGAAGAACACTGGACGACGCATAAGTGCAAGTTCAGAATACTGAGTGATATGGTTACCCAAAGTTCAGTGTTCTCCATTATCACCTGAAACTGTTACTGGCACTAAATACTGCAAATGACTGCAAACTAGGAGAAATAATCGAAACTCCTAACAATGTGGACATCCTACAAAAGGGCCTCACTGAGACAGATGCCTGGTGTCAAAGCCATGGCCTCAAGCTTAATGCCAGAAAGTGCATTGTCATCCCCTTTGGTAAAAACTCTATACCCATGAACAGCCACATAGGCGGTAGTAAACTTAACACCAAAAGTGTGATAAGAGACCTTGGGACACAGGTGGACAGTAGTCTCTCCTTTGATAATCACATTGCCACAGTAGTCAGGAAATCCTTCTATGTGGCACACCTCATCACAAAAGGTTTCTCATCCTGGAAAAAAGAGGTCATTGTTCCCCACTACTCATCACTCATTAGACCCATTATAGAGTACAATGCCCCTTTTGGTATGTACCTCACAAGACATCTACAACAACTGGAAAGACTGCAGAAATACCTCACAAAGAGGATTACCAGCCTCAAACATTTGCCCTATGCAGACCGTCTCAAAAATCTCCAGAGGCAATCTCTGCCTACCATACAAAGCTATGTCAAACCCAGAGCTGTTGGACATGCTCCACTTAAAGAAATCCCAGTCCCTCTGAGCTACACATGCTAGGGACCTAAACCTTGTCACCACAATAAACAGAACATGCTGGAGGAATAGATTCCTGTCTCAGAGACTTCCCATACTCTGGAACAAACTACCTATCTATATCAAACAAAGCTCCTCATTAGCACTCTTCAAGAAAAATCTTGATGATTGGATGGGAAATAGGAAATTCACCCTGGGAATCACTTCTGTGGCTCTGCTCGACAGTGGCACAAGAAAATAATTTTCTTGGGTGGTGAAAGCCAGGGTACCTTCTTAGCTAGGCTTATATAGGTCCTAGGGCCAGTAACCTAGTACCCCCCCTATGAACGTATGAAATATGATAAAAATAAAAAGCTTTTCATTTTTTCTGAGCATTATCACCCGACTGTCCATGGCATTCATTAGAAAACTTCTTAGCACTGAATGCATAACATGCCCTTTAAATATGGAACAGTGAGGAGCATGGATTTTTTAAGACTCAAAATGAGGAACATTCCTCGTAATGAGATCACTTGAGAGGTATGAGGAACAATAATACTTTTCTATCCATTATTTTTAACTTTATCCCTGTTTATTGAGCAAAGAAGTTGAGAACTGTGGCTGAGAAAATATGCAGCACCTCCTAGATGTTACATGACTGCCCTAACATTCTGAGAGGTACGCAAAAACACTGGTGTGATCCAGTGCTCTTCTTTATCACCTAGTAAGTGTGCCCCTGACCCCATTCTTGTTGGTTGAGTTTGTATTTTACAAAAGCCAAGATTTTGAACTAATGTATTGATATTTCTACTTGCAGAGAAATGTAGTTTGGCATTCAACATTATTGATCAACAGGTAGCACACATACTATTAGTGCTGGAAGATCAGAAGGTTCTGGGTTCTTTTCCTACAGCAGACACTTAGATTAATGTTCTGATAGTAACACTGCAGTGCAGCATAAGGGGGGTGCTGCACTCCTGAGTGTGTTGTCCTTCGGATGAGGTGTAAAACCAAAGTCCCATCTGACTGAGTTGGTGGTAGCTCAGGTGGATGTAAAAGAACCCACAGCACTTAACAAAAAAAAGTGTAATGGAAGTTCCACAGAGCCCTGATCAAATTTTTTCTGTAATGCATTTCTTTCATCAAGCTTAATATGTCTATCCATCTCTATTAAATCAAGCAGCTCTTCCCTTAGATCATTTTCTTCTAAAGCGCGGGCACATTCTTTGTTCTCTGTTTCCTGCAGACATTCTACAGTAAGTGCCACAACATCTTCCTGTGACATATACTCTTCAACTACATCCTGTGTCATCCATTGCTCTTTCATATGGGAGCTCACTGGCCTATCACTCCACAGCATTGACTGTGTCCGAGTTGCCACCATTTCTTCTTCCTTCCCTAGCTGTACAGCTCCAACTGAACTTTTGTACTGGTTTCCATCTGAAAACTCCAGAGTATCTTCATGTGGCAACTAATCCAATACTTCCTGTTCCACCTGTTTTCCTTAATCTGGGGACTCACTCTTCTATCATGCTGTGACATTACCAGAGCTGAATTTTCAACATTAAATCCTGCACATTGCAGGTAATCCATAATTTAATTTTCTATTTCTTTAACTTCTCCATTGCTAATCCACTTTTCTACTTCCCCCTTTGTTTTCTTATTTTTTGTATTGCAAAAGTGTCCATATCTGGATATCTTTGCCTGTAGTTTATTTTGAATATATTTGATGATGTTTTTTTCTGTATTGATTAGTTCAGCTTTCTCCTTTGCATAAATATTACACCATAGCAGATTTCTGTTTTCCCATGTCCATGTTTCTTTCTTATATCTTTCAAAAATTTCTAGGTTTTGTTGTTACAATATTTTTCATGAATCTATAGTATTAATGAACATAAATTTGCATTTGAAGCTTTTGACAGTTTTTCTTGTGCAAGTATTTTTCTTTCCTCTAATTTCTCTCTTTATCTTTTTGAATATCTTCTAACCAAAAATTCTGGGCTTCGTGCACAATAGTAACAATACATTTTATCTTTCTTATCCTCAGTAGTCTATTCTATCATCTTTATGGCTGTTTTTTGGCCTGTCATTTTTTTGTGTTTTTGGGGTAAACTACTTCTTTTTACAACAGAGGCCCATCCTTCCCCCAAGTCTGTCCTAACCCCATTGTAGGAATGTTTCCATGTCTTGAGGATTCTACGCTGTCATTTTTTCTGGTCCTGGCACCAGTGTGTCTACCAGGACTGAGCATATTTTTACCCTGGGACTTGTGCACCCAGCTGTTTTTTTTATTTTTAACCTACTTCTGTCCATGATATATGCTATATAAAATATAGTCTATATATCAGTGCCATCTTATAGAGATTTTATGAAAACAGAATCCACCTCACGAAGGTACTAACCAAGACTTCAGGATGACTTCAGTTCCAGTAATACTGCTCTCCTTTGGTTGTTGATTTTATCATCTCTCCATCCAGACCCGAGACTCACCTGTATGAATGTGATGATTATGCTAGTGAAGGCTCATCTCATTATTGTTTCTGAATTACTCAGTTTGTGAGATGGGAACACTTGCTTAGCATGTCCGTCAGTGTTCTTGGTACTGTGCACATGCTCAGGTCCCCGAAGGCAGCAGTGTGCATGCACAGTCCAGGCCATGTCTCCTGGTGGGGGGGGGGTCTGTAATTCCACGTTTAACCTTATGTAAATGGAGTGACTGTAGTGCCTACTTTCTTAACAGCATACACTGGGAAACAAGACTGCTATGTCTCACACCTTAAAGTGCCATTGTGAGCTAGAATAATACAGTACCTATATGATATCTTAGGACAGCATCTGTCACACAGATGAGGTGCCAGTCTATGTCTGTTGGTATGAGCATGATGGTACACAAGGACTGCTTTTAGGGGTCTATTTCACATTATCAAAATTCCAAAATATCGAACACCATAAGCTCGACCTTGGAATCTCGAAATGTGATATACTCGAACGCTCAGAACAGTGAATTTTTTCCAAGGGAAAAAATTTGCAGTTCGAAAACACACACACAGCACAAGCACACCAAAATACATAATCCACACATACACACTTCACAAAACCCTACACTAAACCGTACATACACTACTAGCTATCCACTTACCTTAACCCAACCCTAACCCTAAGGTCCCTAACTATCGCACACTCACCTTACCCGCTCCCTAACCCTAAGATCCCTAACTATCGCACACTCACCTTACCCGCTCCCTATCCCTAAGGTCCCTAACTATCACACACTCACCTTACCTCAGTCCATTCGGACACTTACCTTAACCGGTCCGTCACCTTCGCACCACAGTCGAGGAAACAGCAAAGCCACAGAAGCAACCCACTGAATACTTTCCCTAGGAAAACATTCGGTGTTCTGCAGCTTTGCTATTTCAAGCGTTCGCTGAATAGGGGTCGATATTAGAACATTTGATGTTTTAACACTTCGATGTTCTAACATAGACCTGCTTTTAGTGCCAGTTTTCTGCCATTTTTATCTGTGGTTCTCTTGTGATTCTGCAATGTGAGGCATTGTAGCTGAAGAAGGAGAGGCTAGTGCTCCTATCAGAGTGCAGAGGTGGTGCATGGAGGAGAAAAAACTCTTTCTCTATTTCCTCCATAACAGACTCCTGTAGTAGGGCTATTAGGGGCCTCAGTATAGAGATGAAGCCTTGAATAGTTTAGCCCAGGCTATAACTCATGCCATTGTCATTCTACATATGGGGATATCAGTGCTGACACCATTATAGTCACATGAGATGCCTCAATCCTAACCTCCTAGGCTGATGGGAGGAAGAAGTTAAGCAGTAGGCACCACCTATGAACTGTAAGTAGAACCCATGTCAGCTACACATGCAACATACCAGTGTGTGCCATACACAGATCTTACACAGTGCCATTTTAATCTCCATAGCCCCAGAAGAGCTTGCAGAGAACAGGCATCTGCACAAGAGCACACTGTGATGAGTATGCATGCTTTACAAGGTGCAGCTTTTAATATTCAAATCACTATATAGGTTCAACTTCATACAGTATACCCTTCATAACACACTGCCACTTCTATAATACCATCCATTCCTCAAAGGTTGAAGTATGACTGCTGAATGTTATTAGTGCCTGTGTGCATGCTTCCTGTCATATACTTGGACAAGTGGCTCAAGATATTAGGGCTAATAAGCCAACGTTATGATGATTCTTGTGAGGTCAGTCCCCCCAGCTCGTGTGTTCAGATAATTTTTCAGTTGATACGTCTGTCTTATTATATTAACTATAGCATTGGTACTGATCACCTTGTTGTTTCCGAACTAGCAGGGTTTGAAACATGTATATCTTTATCTTGGGCACTGTTTGTAGTCCCTAAAAGCAAAGCTGCCCAGTTTTTGGTTGTTGGGACAGACATACTTAGAATGCTGTTGTTTGTAAGAGGTGCTTACACTGGAAAACTGCACATCAGGAGGTACCATTGTAGCTGTTTAGTAGAAAGACTGCTTGTTTATCTGTACAATTCTTTGAGGTGGCACTACAAGAGACAGAACTGTGAAAGCACTGTTAATGGATGATGAACTTAAACCAAAAGTAGGTGCTTTCAGAAATTGCAGCTTTACTTTAGAAATAGATTTATTCTTCCAAAGCTAAACAGGATTTGATGGCCTTGAAATGTCTATATTTAGTTATGCAAGGCACAGGAAGGTATAGTAAGTCAGCAATAATGAAGAACACTGGACGACGCATAAGTGCAAGTTCAGAATACTGAGTGATATGGTTACCCAAAGTTCAGTGTTCTCCATTATCACCTGAAACTGTTACTGGCACTAAATACTGCAAATGACTGCAAACTAGGAGAAATAATCGTAACTCCTAACAATGTGGACATCCTACAAAAGGGCCTCACTGAGACAGATGCCTGGTGTCAAAGCCATGGCCTCAAGCTTAATGCCAGAAAGTGCATTGTCATCCCCTTTGGTAAAAACTCTATACCCATGAACAGCCACATAGGCGGTAGTAAACTTAACACCAAAAGTGTGATAAGAGATCTTGGGACACAGGTGGACAGTAGTCTCTCCTTTGATAATCACATTGCCACAGTAGTCAGGAAATCCTTCTATGTGGCACACCTCATCACAAAAGGTTTCTCATCCTGGAAAAAAGAGGTCATTGTTCCCCTCTACTCATCACTCATTAGACCCATTATAAAGTACAATGCCCCTTTTGGTATGTACCTCACAAGACATCTACAACAACTGGAAAGACTGCAGAAATACCTCACAAAGAGGATTATCAGCCTCAAACATTTGCCCTATGCAGACCGTCTCAAAAATCTCCAGAGGCAATCTCTGCCTAACATACAAAGCTATGTCAAACCCAGAGCTGTTGGACATGCTCCACTTAAAGAAATCCCAGTCCCTCTGAGCTACACATGCTAGGGACCTAAACCTTGTCACCACAATAAACAGAACATGCTGGAGGGATAGATTCCTGTCTCAGAGACTTCCCATACTCTGGAAAAGACTACCTATCTATATCAAACAAAGCTCCTCATTAGCACTCTTCAAGAAAAATCTTGATGATTGGATGGGAAATAGGAAATTCACCCTGGGAATCACTTCTGTGGCTCTGCTCGACAGTGGCACAAGAAAATAATTTTCTTGGGTGGTGAAAGCCAGGGTACCTTCTTAGCTAGGCTTATATAGGTCCTAGGGCCAGTAACCTAGTACCCCCCCTATGAACGTATGAAATATGATAAAAATAAAAAGCTTTTCATTTTTTCTGAGCATTATCACCCGACTGTCCATGGCATTCATTAGAAAACTTCTTAGCACTGAATGCATAACATGCCCTTCAAATATGGAACAGTGAGGAGCATGGATTTTTTAAGACTCAAAATGAGGAACATTCCTCGTAATGAGATCACTTGAGAGGTATGAGGAACAATAATAGTTTTCTATCCATTATTTTTAACTTTATCCCTGTTTATTGAGCAAAGAAGTTGAGAACTGTGGCTGAGAAAATATGCAGCACCTCCTAGATGTTACATGACTGCCCTAACATTCTGAGAGGTACACAAAAACACTGGTGTGATCCAGTGTTCTTCTTTATCACCTAGTAAGTGTGCCCCTGACCCCATTCTTGTTGGTTGAGTTTGTATTTTACAAAAGCCAAAATTTTGAACTAATGTATTGATATTTCTACTTGCAGAGAAGTGTAGTTTGGCATTCAACATTATTGATCAACAGGTAGCACACATACTATTAGTGCTGGAAGATCAGAAGGTTCTGGGTTCTTTTCCTACAGCAGACACTTAGATTAATGTTCTGATAGTAACACTGCAGTGCAGCATAAGGGGGGTGCTGCACTCCTGAGTGTGTTGTCCTTCAGATGAGGTGTAAAACCAAAGTCCCATCTGACTGAGTTGGTGGTAGCTCAGGTGGATGTAAAAGAACCCACAGCACTTAACAAAAAAAAGTGTAATGGAAGTTCCACAGAGCCCTGATCAAATTTTTCCTAGTCAATATGAACACCATCTCAGATCTTCCCTGAAAAGTGAACGGTAGCCTAGTAGGACTAACCTGGTCAATAAAGAGTAAGTAAGTAAATAAATAAACTAAATAAATAAGCATTAGACATGGGAAACATGTAAGAGCAACGTTGATTTGGTGGGTAGACATTTGTGTACTGACTGTCTTTGTTAATAGACCTATATCCTTCACTTATAAGCTGTAATGAAAATGTATTTCTGAACAGCATTTTTAATTTGTCTATAGACATTTGTGTTTTTTTTTATTCATTTAGTGTTACTTATGAGATAAGTACATATCAACTAAATTAGTCATATAGTTTGTATTTCTTTCTCCCCTACCCTCTTTGTTGCTGTCCTTTCTATTACATACATTTATTTTATGTTTTATTGTGTTTCTCTCCATTTATTTTACTATTATATGCTGTGCAGCATCGAGACCTCGCACCTATCATTCAGGCAAGGCCTGTTGGCCACCTCACAGGTGGCAGCTGTATCACCACCACCAGAAGCACTCACAACATCTGAGTCCCAGACTGCCATAGTCACCTCCACACCTCCTGCCTACCTGCTCTACCTACCACAGGTAGCCTACACCAGATGCTGGGACTGTTGTACCAGCTGGTAGTAGTGCCAGTGAAAGTGACACCTTTGTCATCCATCAAAAGATGGCAGAGATTGTAGAGGAGATAACTGTCAGGGGATTAGATGCCTAAATCACTCACATGGAAAACCTACTCCAGTTACTCACTGAGCTGAATCCCTGTCCATCACTGCTTCCATCATATGAGACAGGGCCCAGTGGAGATGGTACCCAGGGCAGTGAGTAATCTCTCAGTGGATCAAAGCTGGCAAGGACTGCAACTCTGGAACCTCATCCTATTCCCTATGCTGGTGTTCTCTTCACTTTTGAGTCAATGCCCACCCCTATTGCTTTTACAATCCTCCCATCATCATTGTCTCCCCTCTGTTTGTCTGATATCTCCTTCACTGATACATCCTCCCCCTTCCTCATAGTGTTTCTACACACCCAGAAAACCCCCTGCTACCTATCCAAACCCTCTTACCTTCCTCTTACTACCATTACTTCCTTCCCTAATTTATCTTTTCTTTATGCATAAAAAATGGGCACCTGTCTCACAAAAAAAAATTACCTCACCTTCCCCACCTCCTTCCTGCTCATTCCCTTGTTGTTCACCTTATGTTTTTCATTCTCTTCTCCCTTTTTAATCTCTTTCATATACTCTCATTTCCACCCTTTAATCTGGTCAAAAAATAGATAAACATGCCCTTCTGAGCTGGGAATCTCTGGTTAAAGGCTTATTCCGCATGCTTACTTGAACTGTTTCTTTCTGAAATCGGGACGCCTTGTTTGCTGTAGCATAGACTAGATTCAGGCCAGCTGGATCTAGCTTTGTTTGTATAACTTGTGCATTGATCCAGGCCGTCTTTTTTGGAGAAGGTTTCTATGTACCCTAGTGGCAGGACTGTGCAGTTAGAACTTGTCTGATTGAAGACTGCTGTAATAGAGCTCAGTTTTGAGCTTTTTAACTGGTTAATTGGGTAAAGTGCTGTTTTGATTGAATCTGCTCTATTGTCTGAAAAAAAAAAATATATATATATATATATATATATATATATATATATATATATATATATATATATATATATATATATATACTTGTTTCCCACCTTTCTGAACTAGTATAGTCCAGTTTTCAGGTTATTGCTGAATCCAGGCCGTTGTTACAAGTTTCTGTGTTGCCCATACCTTACTTGGATAGAAGGAAGTTTCTCTGTTCACCTGTGAGAGAGGGGATCTATCTTTGAGCAGCCTATCTGTCCCTGGAGGAGTGGTTTCAGCCCAGAAGTTAGTAGTTTATTGGCCATTTTGAGCTAATTTTGATTGTATCTACTCTATTTTCTGAAAAAAAGTGTGTTTCCTGCCTTTCTGAACTAGTATAGTCCAGTTTTAAGGTTATTGTTGAATCCAGGGCTGTGTTACAAGTTTCTGTGTTGCCCATCCCTTACTTGGATAGAAGGAAGTTTCTCTGTTTACCTGTGAGAGAGGGGAGCTTTGAGCAGCCTATCTGTTCCTGGAAGAGTAGTTTCATCCCAGAAGTTAGTTTATTGGCCATTTTGAGCTAATTTCTATCTCTTTCACTTCCCTGCTTTAAAAAACGCATTTACACAGTTTTTGCGCTTGTATTCCACTCAGCAAATGCCTTCCAGGTGTTCTGCAGAGTCTACAGCAGCAGAGAGACAAAAGAGTGACTTTGGAGTGATTAAGTATAATTTTTCTGCTTTTCTTGCTGTCTTAACTATTTCTGCCTAAAACACCAGTTTTTTTAGCGAATCTGTGGTTTAAAAAGTTTGTTATTGCTACATATTGTACTTATTTGCTGCCTGCACTTGAATTAAGTTATTTTTGTGTTTAAATAATCTGTTAAACTGTTGTAGGCTACACACTAAATTGTGATAGCCGTTTCTGTGCATTTAAAGTGTTGTTTTGATTGTATCTACTCTATTTTCTGGAAAAAAAATACTTGTTACCTGCCTTTCTGAACTAGTATAGTCCAGTTTTCAGGTTATTGCTGAATCCAGGGCTGAGTTACAAGCTTCTGTATTGCCCATACCTTACTTGGATAGAAGGAAGTTTCTCTGTTCACCTGTGAGAGAGGGGAGCATTGAGCAGCCTATCTGTCCCTGGAGGAGTGATTTCAGCCCAGAAGTTAGTAGTTCATTGGCCATTTTGGGCTAATTTTGATTGTATCTGCTCTATTTTCTGAAAAAAAAAAAAAAAAAAAACAAACAAAAAAATGTATATACTTTTTCACGCCTTTCTGAACTAGTATAGTCCAGTTTTCAGGTTATTGCTGAATCCAGGGCTGTGTTACAAGTTTCTGTATTGCCCATACCTTACTTGGATAGAAGGAAGTTTCTCTGTTCACCTGTGAGAGAGGGGAGCCTTGAGCAGCCTATCTGTCCCTGGAGAAGAGGTTTCAGTCCAGAAGTTAGTAGTTTATCAGCCATTTTGGGCTAATTTCTATCTCTTTCACTTCCCTGCTATAAAAACCGCATTTGTGCGGTTTTGTGCACCGGGCAGCACTATTTAGCTAGAGTTAAACTATTCTCTGCTCCACGAAGACTACTCTTCAATTTTTCCCTTGGAACTAGAAAAACCTTCAACTTTAGCACTCAAACCATTCATTTCACAGACAAGCACTTGCTTAAAACTCATAGCAAGCACTAATTAACCCTAGCACTAGACCCCCCTATACTGTCCAGAAGGACAAGGTTCTCTATTCGTCCCCACCAGCCAATCAGAAAAACAGCTTACTCTACCTATTCAGGCATGTCCAAAGGGCAGTTTCTGGTGTACTCTCCAGTCCAACTGGTGAATATGGGCATTTTGAGGAAATGTTACAACTGCCTCATGTACACAGACAACCCTCTCCTCCTACCACCAAACACTAATATATGCAAGAGATGCAATTATACAGCCAAACTGGAGGCAAAGCTCTCTCAACCCAAGACTGGAGCTGACAGTCAAGAGGAGAAGGGTAATACTTGCAACATACCACCAGTCTCACATAGACCTAATAAACCAACACCGGCAAATAACACACATGAATACATGAAAACATACTTGGAGGCTCTAAATAAAAATCTGCAAAAGCAACAGAGACCTCCAAAGCAGTCATCCAAGCAACCTCCACACCCCATCACCAACCATGAAACACATACTTCACATGATCAGTGTGCCACGCAATCACAGTCCTTAACGCAAAATAACATATCCAACACAATAGTGATAGGCAACTCTATAGTCAGGCACACTGATGCCCCACTAACTAGGCTGGACAAGGAAAAGTTTACAGTTAGCTGCCTGTTGGGTTCCAGGATCCGCCACATAACACAAGCACTCAGGTCACTCCAGAACAAGTACAAATTCAACTCTGTCATTATCCATGTTGGTTTGAATGACCTGAGACGTACCTCCCTGGACGACATGAAAAGAGACATGGAAGAGCTCTTTGATCATGTAGCCCAGGCCGGTATGACCCTGATCCTGAGTAGCATCCTGCCCTCACCAAGAATGACGCCACAGTATAAAGAAAAAAATATCAGTTTCAACAATTGGCTAAGTTTCTGGTGCCATTCAAAGGGAATCTAGTATCTGTCTGCCTGGGATGACATGCTCGACAAGCCACATTGCTTTGTAAGAGATGGCTTGCACCTGTCGCCCTTAGGCTTTTGAATACTGGCCAAGGCTCTTGCCGCCCCCAAGGCAAGGCTCAAAAGACAAACCCACCACCATAAATAGCACAAGTAACCAAAAACTGAGGGTAATGCTACTCAATACCAGAAGTCTAAACCTCAAAATGCGTGCACTCGAGGCACTCCTCAGTATGGAGAATATCGACATCTGTGCAGTAACAGAAACCTGGTTTAAGGCACCTGAGAGCACCCCAGCACTACTAGGCTATAACTCATACCATACCTTTCGGCAACAGCACCAGGACCGAAACACAAAAGGTGGGGGTGTATCCATATTCATCAAGGATACCCACACCTCCAGGTTAGTGGTGCAGCACAATGCATCAGAGATCATCCATGTGCAACTAACAACGGGCAAAACTGCAATCCAAATTGTGGCTTGCTACAGATCACCCACCATGGCCCAAGACCCCCATTCCGCATGTCTGGAGACACTGGGAATATGAAGGTCCTACCAAACACCCTAATACTGGGTGATTTCAATTACCCCAAACATAAACTGGGAGAACTACTCATGTACTAACTCCCTTGCTCAATGCTTCCTAGAATTTATAAACTTGAACGCCCTGGATCAACTGAAGAAGACACAGCGGCACTCAAAAAGCAAAATAAATGAATTTAATGTTAAGCGCTTTTCGTTTGATGTTATACACAAACTTCTTCAGACATGTAAAACTTCCCACACCGAAAGTATAAATACAACCTAATTAAACAACTTAATTAGATAATAGATTAATCAGTTATAATCATTTAAACTAAAAGGCATACTACCATCTTCATACAACTTACCAAGTTTAAACAGCACATAAAAGCAATAAAAATATATAATACTCAATACACATTCGTATGAATGAAAAACACTACTCAATATTAGAACTAGATGTAGTTTAAAAATAACTTCAGGAACCCTGACTAACAACTTAAAAGTTCAAATAAAACAAATGAACAACCCTTCATCTTATTAGGCTTTTAAGGTTTAGAATGCTGCTAATAGAGCAGCATTCATTCAACCCTGGGAAACTATAGCCATTTAATCATATCTGCCAAAATAATTCCAATTCTTCTAATTTTTGGGGTGTTGGACCATCCCTAACATCCTGGTGAATTTGATCTATCATTAAAAATTTAAAACTTGTGTTCAGGGCAAGATAGAACATGCTTGGCCAAAGCATTTTCAGATTTTTTCCTATTAATAGCATAAATGTGCTCATACAACCGGTCATGGAGTCGTCTCTCAGTTTTTCCAATATAAAAAGCGGGGCAAACCTGACACTGAGCCAAATAAACAATCATATTAGAATTACAGTTCACCCTGCACTTTAAGTTATATTGATAATGTTGCACCTTAAATCTATTAGATTCTGTTATGTATTTGCAGTAATTGCATGCTTGGCATTTGTACATTCCAACTATTCTAGGAAATGTACATTGTTGCTGCTCGAACAATGCCTTTAAATTTTTAGCTTTCTTCTAAATCACAACAGGTTGATTTCCCATCCTACTGTATACACTAGGGTCACTTCTAAATAAGGCCCAATTTTTACGAATAATGCCAAAACAAACATTGCTATCAATGTTATAAGTGGTGATAAACCTTGGACCTTGAATGCCAGGTTTAGTAAACATATTGCTGACATTAAACAACATAGACTCCATATTCCCATTTTGCTCTGTCTGTGTATGTCCAGTACCCAAAATCAGTTTATAAATACTTCTTAATCTCTTATTCGTGACTTCTTCAACAAGGTCATTAATCAACGCTTCAGGATATCCACGATATAAGAACATACTTTTTAAAAGTTTACATTCTTCATCGAAATCAGCATCAAGACTAACAATACGAGCTGCCCTTACCAACTGGACTTTAATAACTGCCCGTTTCTGGTGATGGGAATGACAGCTCATAAAGTGTAAGAAGGAATTTGAATACGTGCTTTTCCTGTGAATTTTGCCACATAACTTTTAGTAGAGTAGTCTTTGGATAACCAAATATCCAAATACGAAATGGCATCCATACTAAATGTGGATGCAAATTTCAAAAACTGGGTGGTACCATTAAAGTGGTTTACTACCAACTTGCTAGTTGCTACGTTTCCATTCAACAGGATGAAAATATCATCTAGGTAACGTGTGTAAAAGACTATTCTATCCTTAAATTCAAAGTTGTTAAATACAAATTCACGCTCCCAATGGGCCATGACCAAATAGGCAATACTGGCCCCACAGAGAGAACCCATTGTGACCACTTTTTGTAGGTAAAAATTGTCGCCAAAGATGAAAAAATTATTATCAAGGATTAAGTCCATTAGTTCACTGACTAGATCCAACTCCTTCTTAGTAGCACCATTTTTCTTTAATACTTGGCCCACCCAGTCAGTGGCAATATCATGAGGAATGCACGTATACAAATCCTTAACATCTACAGTGAGGAAACTATGTCTTATGTTAAATTCTAATCGATTAATCCTTTCTAGAAATGACCATGAATCTTTACAGATTTGGTGTTCACTAACCAGAAATTTTTGTAAGATGGAATCTACAACTTTCACACATGTTGGGAGGGTGGCCTAATGGTTAAGGTGTTTGCCTTACAAACACAAAGTGTGGGGTTTGAGTCTCACAAGGGATAATTAGCTAAGCTTAAAATGGCTCGCAAGGGCAGTTAGCTTAGTATGAATCTATGAGTATATGGGTGATCCCCGTCCATCAGCCAATGGACGCATAGGGGGTTAACCACATCTTTGTGAATTTTAGGTATCCCAAACAAATAGGGATACCTAGGGTACACGGTAGACATGTAATTAAACATATTCTGATCAATCCTTCCTTCTATATACATTTCCTCAATAGTATTTTTAATGCTGTTATAAGCTTTATTTGTTTCCAAACGTGAACTAAATATGTAAGAAGGGCTCTTAAGTAAACTCACCATACGTTCAAAATAATCAGAACTATCAAACACCACTAAGCCCCCTCCCTTATCCGGTTTGCAAATGTGGATGCCATGTGATTTAATGAAATCTAGGCATTCTCTTTCCATCTTGCTTTTATAATCCATGGTACAAACACTGTGCCCATGTTTAAAGTTCTGCCTAATATCTAATTCACACATTTGGTCAAAAACCTGCAATAAGGGATGCAAAGGGGGATTAAAAATGCTAGGGATTCTAAATATATTACCAATATCAACTACACCACCACCCATCATTAAATTAAAATTTAATTTCCTAGTGAAAAGTTTGACGTCTATAATGGTCTTCACCACATCAAGTTTCTGGGCAGGGACATAAGTGTAACCCTTAGAAAACAAATCGACCATCTCTGAAGTGATATTAACAGAAGAAAAATTGTACATTTAAAATCACCATTTGAATTAGTTATAATAACTGGTGGATTTTTAAGTTGTAGACCAGCTATCTCATGCACATCATTACAACAGCAGCAACATCAGAAGAGTTAGAAACAAAACCAGGTACATACTGAGCATCAAAAAAGGCAAGATCAAAATCAGAAATGTCAAAGGAATCATTATAGTCTTTTGATACAACAACAGAGCCACCATTATTTAGGTCTTGTGTGACCTGAATTTCTGCTTGGACCTCTTGGTATATTGTCCATTCGATTGTTTGTTCGAAGTTTGTATATAACATCAAACGAAAAGTGCTTAACATTAAATTCATTTATTTTGCTTTTTGAGTGCCGCTGTGTCTTCTTCAGTTTTACTAGTTTCATCGTTTCTGGAGTTTTATCATTGTTCTTAGTTTGCCCTGGATCAACTGGTCAGCACCCCCACCAGAGGGAACAGCATATTGGACCTGGTCATCGCCAACATGGGCGACCTGTGTTCCACACCGGAGGTCAACCCCTCACTGTTTAGATCAGACCATAGACTAATCACTCTAGATATCCACATTCCGCCCCACCCCAGTCAAGGAAACCACTGTGAAAAACTTTTCAAAAGCAAACTTCATGTTACTTAAGACTGAGGTGGAAAGATTCACAGCCCCCATGCTAAAGGACAATGCTGTCTAAGCTGCTGAAACCTTTACCAGTGGCGGCTGGTGACTTCAAATCAAAGGGGGGCTGCAGGAGATAGCCGAATGGGTGGGGTCAATGGGAAGGGGTGCAGACAACTAGAAAGGGGAGGAGCTATGCTCAAAACCACAAAAACTAAACTTTAATTAAATATGCTGCCCTGGGTGCCAAACCCTCATTATGAGAGTCCAATCAAGACAAATGAAGTGTAAAAGAATAAAAATATTTCAATGCATTGGCTGCTTGACAGCTTACTTAATATCTAGATGGAAACAAAAAGGTTGTGAGGCATGAAAAAAATAAATTACTTTTTAAATACATTACTGGAATGCCAGTCAAAATCAAGTATAAGAAAAACAAGCAGCATTCAACTCAAACCGCTTCTCCTTGCACTGCAGTTCTAATTATAATTTATATTCAGCTTTATTGAAGTACCAAGTAACATGCTGAAAGTAGCAATCTCTGTGATGCCCCCACTTGTAAAAATGTTTCTTATCCAAAAAAGACCTGCAGCCTGACAACTATCTACTTGTTTCATGGGGAAAACATGATCAAAGTAAAAAATGAAAAGCAAACAAGCTCAAAATACATTGCTTAAAGGATTACTTACAGGTTATGGACCACACATGAATGGCATTCTGTTTAGTTTACGGGTAAAGCCCTCAGAGATCACTGGAACTCTCCAACAAGTGTAATGAGCTTCTTAAAATAATGTAATCCTGTCCTTTATTACAAATACTGTCATATGCATTTCAATACCCAACGCTTATACATTATCTAGTTAAGTATTCTCTGCATGGCAACAACAGAAAGGCTTCAATGTTGGCAATTCTTTAACAGTATGCTTATTAAAGCTTACTTGCATGTTATGATCTCAGACAAGCTTACCTGATGGTCATTAAAGCATTGCTATTTAAAACACAGAGCAACAGGCACTTTCTGAGTAATAAGCATA
Source organism: Protopterus annectens (assembly GCF_019279795.1). Lineage (NCBI taxonomy): Eukaryota > Metazoa > Chordata > Ceratodontiformes > Protopteridae > Protopterus > Protopterus annectens. The sequence continues at coordinate 951,676,123 of NC_056747.1, forward strand.
AATCAACAGTACAAAAATATGACAGAAACCAGACCATTCTGCAAAATCAAGAACAGATGAAAAGCCACTGTAGTACTTGTGTCTACCTTGGATGGGGGGATACCCTGCACATTTACACTGCGTAACTGCTCCTTGCCTTGCTTGGACACATCCAGAGTCACTACATGGGGGAGTGGGGTGCAACAAGTATGTCACAATTTGAAATGTCTCTGGCTGACTGTGATGGCCCTGACACATTTGTCATACCTCTCACCCTCAGAGCAAAGCCATACATAGAAGTGGGACAAAGGCCCAAAAATAAGGACAATGTTTAAATATTGCTCTTATAAACATAGAAAGATAATAGAATAGTAGGTATTGCATTAGTATGAATTTTCTGAAGGATATGAAATCTGAAACTCAAATGTCTGTCATTATTTTCTAACTTCAGTCTTTAATGATTTAACACTAATTTTCCAAAAAAAACAATTTTATGAAAAATGGACCAAAAATGTGATGCAAAAATATAAAATAGCCACACAATACAGCTGGGAACCTGTCAAAGAAGGGACACTTGTTTAATAATAGTACTGCTAACTTGAGCAGCTGACAAAATAAAAGAATCTACATGCATTTCTGAAATAAAAATAATCTATAACTCTGATTATTACAGTTATTTCTTAATTGTAAACCCTCCATGTTTTCTTCCAAAATTGGTATTTTGTGGAGGGATTATTAGGGGAAGAGCAACATTTTGAGCCAAATTCGGGGACAGTTGAGAGGTTTGTCTATGCCTAATTCTATAAAGCAATTTATTTGCATGTACCTCTCAACCTGTTAATGCAATAAATCTGGACAAGGCCAAATATATTGGGGGAACATAAACAGTACTAAAAATTGGTCTTGTATAAATTGAGACAGTTGATAGAATAACAGGTCTTACTTTAGCATGCATTTTTCTGAAGGTTATGAAGTCTGAAACTCAGTGTATCATTATTTAGTGACTTAATTCCTAAACGATTTTCCAGAAAACCACAAATATTATGAGGAACAAACCAAAAATAAGAAGCAAAAATCTATTCATTCTGTGAAAATCTGGACATTTGGGAGGTATAGTTCAGCTGGGGCTGTCTTTGAGTTTGCCACCCTTCCCCCTCACAAAATCATGGTCGAATGGAGCCCTCCCCCCTGCAGCCATTCCAATGAACCCTTACTTGGCTATTTCACTCCATTTACCATAAACACTAATGTGCATACTGCTTTACTTTTATGATGATTTGGATTTCATTTGAAAGTTTTATTTTGCATTTTACAGCACAAACACTAAGACATCTGCTAAACAAAGCAACGCAGTCTCACAATGAAAACAGGCTTAGCATTAAAAACTTCTCTGCCCTTGAAACTCACATTCAAAACAGCATTGAAACCCAGATTCAAAGAAAATACATTTTGCCAGTGGCAGATAAAGATTAACTTTGGGCTGTTTTCAAATCATAGGCCCCTTGCACATGAAACATACACGTGCTCTTTGATACACCTTCCTGATTCTATTAAATTATATTCCTTGTACAATACAGTACAGTTGTTAGACGGCATTTTAAATTTATTGTTTTGAACATTTTTCCAGTAAACAATGAAACAAAATGCATACACCAATGACAAAACTACCCAATTCAAAACATTTCCATCATAAAAGTCTACTCAACCTTCTACAGTCCACCAATATCAGTAAATATGCACAATCTCTAAAGTAGTAAAAGTCATCTAAATAATTCCACATTAAAGAAATCTGTAACAATGAAGAGGTTGCTGCTGGCAAACAACTTTATATGTCACTGTTTATTCATCTACAAATAAAGTGCCTGTTGCCCTTGAGGAATAAATTGCCTATGTTGCATGCATTAAAAAAAATAAGCTAGTAATATCGCAATAGGGACTGTATGGCAAACTGATAACAGGTTCAGGTTCATAGTTACTACTCTAGGTATCTTTGCCAAAAAGGACTGCAGCATCCACCCATTTTACAACACAGTACAGTATCAGCAATGCATCTATCTACTGTGGGAGTAGAACCCACAGCCTTCTGCATCAAAAGCAAGTATATTACCTGTTGTGCTATTAATGCAAGCAGACTTGGAATAAGCAGCACTAAAGTTTTGTTCCCCTGCAGCTCTCAGCTCCTTGTAAAATCTACTCGACACGCAGTTGTATCTCTGAACTTTGCAGCACAAGAAATCTGGAAAAAGCTGAAATTTATTGGGGGGGAGGACAAAAGCCCAAAAACCAGGGACACATTTTAAACATTGCTTGTATAATGTTGGAAAGTTGCTAGAATAAAATGCTGTGTTACCACCATACATTTCACTGCCACGCCTTTAACCCAGGGGACCCTGTGCAAAACAGTCAGAGAAACATACCCACTATGCCAAATCAGCTGTTTTGTAAAAGAGAGGAAGACAAACTTAAATGGCTACCATTTAGTGAATTCTGTTCTCAGCATAGCTGTCAACCTCTTGGCATAAAACACCTGAACAAAGCCAATAATGGGGAGAATACAGCCCCCAAACATATTCAGTGAATTCAGTTCTCACAATAGCTCTCAACCTCTTTGCAAAAAACATGTGGACAAAGCCAGTAATGGGGGGGAATACAGCCCCCAAACATTCAATGAATACAGTTCCCACCATATATAACTCTCAACCTTAGCACAAAATACCTGGACAAAGCCAATAATGGGGGAATACAGTCCCAAAAATAGGGACAAATTTCAAATATCCATGATATAAACTTAGACAACTGCTAGAACAATTTTGTGTTACCATGTACTTTCTGAAGAATATTATGTCTGAAATTCAAATGCCTGTTATTTCTTAAACATTTAACCAGGAAACTAGCCTGACTTGGAACAAAAGACAATTTTCAGCAGAGCGAAATGCCAGACACATCTTTGCAAGATGGGAGAACATGCAAACACCACACAGAAGGCACCCCAGCCAAGAATTAAACCAGAGAACCTGTAGCTGTTAGGCAACAATGCTACCAGTGCACCACTACACTACAGACTTTGCAAGGAAAAATGTAGATACAGAAACCACAGATTTTATGAGGAACAGAACAAATATGAGGCAAAAATCTGCCAATTTTTTTTAGAAATGGTGGTGGACAGGGAATTCAGGTCTTTGCCACCTGCATTCAAGGTACAGGGCTCAAGCCTGAGTATCTCTATCCACCACCATTTGCTCTCTCTCAGTCCTTATTGGGTCTGCCTGCAGCTGAAGCAGTCGGGACCTCCTCTTCTGTGTGGTCGTCACCGCACTGATTCCTGGGTGCATTTGCAGCGATGAATGCTGGGTACCTGGCTGTCTCTATCCAGACTGCTGATAAAGGCAGTTTGAGGTCTTCAAATTTCTCTGTGCATGAACAGAGGAGTCGGGACTTGTGCTCTCTTTTTTTCTGTTTTTGTTTTTTAGTTTTAAAGATATTTTTTTTGTGTTTTCTAGGTGGGAGGGCTGCAGTCCGGCAGTCCGATAGCACGAGCCACCCCTGACCTTTACAAAGGCACTCTATGAGCATGTTCTGCCTAATATCTAATTCACACATTTGGTCAAAACCTGCAATAAGGGATGCAAAGGGGATTAAAAATGCTAGATTCTAAATATATTACCAATATCAACTACACCACCACCCATCATTAAATTAAAATTTAATTTCCTAGTGAAAAGTTTGACGTCTATAATGGTCTTCACCACATCAAGTTTCTGGGCAGGGACATAAGTGTAACCTTAGAAAACAAATCGACCATCTCTGAAGTGATATTAACAGAAGAAAAATTGTACATTTAAAATCACCATTTGAATTAGTTATAATAACTGGTGGATTTTTAAGTTGTAGACCAGCTATCTCATGCACATCATTACAACAGCAGCAACATCAGAAGAGTTAGAAACAAAACCAGGTACATACTGAGCATCAAAAAAGGCAAGATCAAAATCAGAAATGTCAAAGGAATCATTATAGTCTTTTGATACAACAACAGAGCCACCATTATTTAGGTCTTGTGTGACCTGAATTTCTGCTTGGACCTCTTGGTATATTGTCCATTCGATTGTTTGTTCGAAGTTTGTATATAACATCAAACGAAAAGTGCTTAACATTAAATTCATTTATTTTGCTTTTGAGTGCCGCCAGGTGTGCCTTCTGTCTTCTTCAGTTTTACTAGTTTCATCGTTTCTGGAGTTTTATCATTGTTCTTAATTTGCCCTGGATCAACTGGTCAGCACCCCCACCAGAGGGAACAGCATATTGGACCTGGTCATCGCCAACATGGGCGACCTGTGTTCCACACCGGAGGTCAACCCCTCACTGTTTAGATCAGACCATAGACTAATCACTCTAGATATCCACATTCCACCCCACCCCAGTCAAGGAAACCACTGTGAAAAACTTTTCAAAAGCAAACTTCATGTTACTTAAGACTGAGGTGGAAAGATTCACAGCCCCCATGCTAAAGGACAATGCTGTCTAAGCTGCTGAAACCTTTACAAAGGCACTCTATGAGCATCTGCAGGAATGCATGGATTGTGCTATCCCAAGTAAAACCAAGACTCATTCCTCCAAGAAAAGGAAACCAGTGTGGTGGACCCCTGCCATAAACAAGCTGTAAAGCAGAAGGAGGAAACTAGTACAGAAAAGAGTAAAATCCCAAGAAGGAAAGAAATCTTTGATCGGTATCAGCAAGAAACTACGATCCCTCATTAAATCATCCAAGGCTAGTTTCGAAAGAAAAATTGCCAATAACTCCAAAGATAACCACAAAGCGTTCTTTAGCTATGTCAAGAACCTAAGTGGAAACTCTCAGATCTGCTCTGAGTTAGTGCTGAATGGCACAAAATACACTGAACCGACTGATATTGCCAACATTCTGGCAGACAGGTTTAGTGCAAACTTCACCTCCCCCCTCACCCCTAAAGGGCCCATAACCATAACAGAAGAAGGTAGGGCCCCATCAATCACCAACAAACAGGTTAAAACAGCCCTATCCAAAGCCAAAAACACAGTTTCAATGGGACTGGACGGTGTCCCAGGCTGTGTCTTACAAGAGCTCCAAAATGAACTACCCCCTCACCTAAACACACTGTTCAAATTCAGCCTCTCTATAGGCTACTTACCCACAGAGTGGCGCACAGCAACAGTTATCCTGCTCCACAAAGGTGGAGCCACAATGGACCCCAGGAACTATTGCCCTATAAGCCTGACTAGCCTGGTCTGCAAGGCTATGGAACGCATCATCATGGAACTCATTAACAGAGACATTGGGAACCTCCAAACCTTGGACCCTACCCGGTTTGGCTTTGTTAAGGGCAGATCATGCCTTCTAAACCTGATGGACTACTTTGAGATGGTTACCAAGGCATTAGATGAGGGAAAGGGGGTTCACACAGCCTACCTAGACCTCGCAAAGGCTTTCGACACCATTCCCCCTTCTAGTATTGTAGACAAGCTCACCAGCTTGAACATAAACCCCTATGTCACGAGATGGGTTGCCAACTGGCTCATGGATAGAACCCACATGGTGAGAGTTGCAGGCTCTGTGTCCGACTCTAAACCAGTTACAAGTGGCGTCCCCCAGGGCTCAGTCCTAGGACCCCTCCTGTTCAGTATAAACTTCTCAGAGGTACAGGCAAGCATAGGAGGACTATGGCTGACCAAGTTCACAGATGACTGCAAACTAGGGGCCATAATTGATTCTCCAGCTGATACAGAGACCCTCCAGATGGGTCTCACTGAGACAGATACCCGGTGTCAAAATCATGGCCTCAAGCTAAATGCCAAAAAGTGCATAGTCATCCCCTTTGGAAAAAACAAAGTACCCGTGAACTACCACATAGGTGGTAGTCCCCTAAATACAGAAAATGTAATAAGGGATCTGGGGACCCAAGTAGATAGTAATCTCTCCTTTGATAATCATATTGCCAAGGTGGTTAGAAAATCCTTCTATGTGGCCCACCTAATCACAAAAGGGTTCGCATCTAGAACAAAAGAGGTTATTGTGCCTCTCTACTCATCACTCATTAGACCCATCATAGAATACAACGCCCCATTTGGGATGTACCTTACAAGACACCTGCAACAGCTGGAAAGACCAGAAAAGTACCTCACCAAGAGGATTACTGGCCTCAAACAGATGCCCTATGCAGCCCGACTCAAGAAACTCCAGCTGTACTCGGTTGCATACCGCTTACTCAGAGGTGATCTCTGCCTGACATACAAGGCCATGTTCAACCCAGAATTGATGGACATACTCCACCTAAAAAAAAAAACAAATCCCGGAGAGCCACACACTCTAGAGATATAAACCTCACCACAACGGTAAATAGGACATGCTGGAGGAATAGATTCCTATCCCAGAGACTCCCCATGCTTTGGAACAGGATTCCAATATTCATCAGGTAGAGCCCCTCACTAACACTTTTCAAGAGAAACCTTGACGGGTGGATGGGAAACAGAAAATTTACCCTGGGGATTACTGCAGTGGCTCTGCTGGACAGTGACGCAGGGAACTAATGGCTCTGCTGGACAGAGGCACAGGGAACTAATCTAAGGGGTGGCGAAAGCCAACACATTCTGGCTAGGCTTATAAATGCCCTTGGGCAGATAACCTAGTACTTACCTATGAACCTATACCTCAAATCCTTGTAAGACTTCTGTATCACATTGTTTTTCTGCTGCTGCTGTGTGCAATGGGTCATGAAGTGCATTGTAGATGCCCATGTACGACTGAAGCGCACTGCTATTGCTCATCATATGGCAAGGAGCTCATCTGCCATATATCACAGCTCCAAGCATTTTGTACAACCACTATAATGCCTTACTTATATTGGCCTTTTCCAGCTCCAGTTGTACAAATTAACTGTAGTGCAGCAGTTGTCACATGCAAAACTGGGTATGACTGCAAGGTTTTAAACACTTCCATTTGAAAATGACTACATTCCCAACTATGCATTTGGATAATGACTCTATATCCCAAAGATGGTGTCCTGAGGAATTGTTGTATCTTTTATTCTTTCATTCTGCAAGTGCGTGATACACAACCACAGTGTGTCTCCTTGCAGGCTTTTGCCTAACTACTGCTGTAGCTTAGCATGTGCACAAACTATCTAGGGCAATGAAGGGTTCAAGTCCCAGAGGGTTTGTATACTTTACTTTTATTTTTCTTCATACAAGTATGTGACACACAACTACTGTGTATTTCGCCTTCAGGCTTTTCTTTTACTGTTGATGCAGCTCAGGATATAAATGAAGTGCCTCGCATAATGAAAATTGTGGGTTCATGTTCCCTAAAGGTTATGTCTCTTTTATTCTTTCTTTATCCAAGTTTGTGATATGCAGAGTACCAAGTGAAAAGGACATTTGCTACCAAATCTCCTAAACTGCCTTTAAAAAATATTTTACGTCACCAGAACAATGCTGTTCTCCTTCTCCATACAGAGACAGAAAAGCAAGAGACAGTTAGAAGAAAAAAATATATGATCATATGTCTCAATCATAGAAAAATGAAAATACTTGTGACTGAGATTGGTGATAATACAACTACTTATTCAACATTTTAAAGGAAACCATGGAGCACAAGCATTTATGTGACAAGGCCTATGATTTATGGACACCATTTACTTACTGACTACACAAGGCAATTTCTTAAAGACATCATGTCAGAAAGAAAAAAAGAAAGAAATGGCATAAATCTACACCAACTCCCTAGAGGAGCAGTTTATACTATACTGAGAGCTCACACTTGAACTGACATTTACGGTAATTCAAATCCATTAGTATATTTGTATTTATTTTGCTGAATGATAATGGCATTTCCTCACATTGCACCATTTTGCCAAATTGTATTTTTGTATCCTTATTTAACTGTACATGAATTCACTATACAGCCTTCATTTACATTATTTATTTCAAACAAATGCCTCCTACAGTAATGCAATTTATTTCAGTTATCACTGCAAATTTAGAAATTTAATGAAGTATCATTTTTATTCCAAATGCTTGTTGCTATGGCCTTCAGCACAGCCTAAAGTATTTTTTATATAGCTTTAAAATTATAGTTCTAAAGTCTGTGATAAAAGGGATTGTTTAGTTAAGTGCTTTAATAGATCATTTTAATACCTAAAATAGTTTACCACAACCTTCATTTACTGTGATGCAGACAAGGTATAAGTTAAATTACTCTTCACAAAATAATGTTGGGAGGGTGGCCTAATGGTTAAGGTGTGTGCCTTATAAACACAAGGTGCAGCGTTTGAGTCTCACAAGGGATACTTGTCTAGGCTTAAAATGGCTCACAAAGGCATTTAGCTTAGTACTAATCTCTAAAATATCACTACCAGTGTATAAGAACTATTTGTGCCTTAATACATGCATTTTGTTTTAGTTCCTGGAAAAGCAACACAGCAGTAAAATGAAACCTGTTCTAGACAAATTAAAAAACTGTAGGTCATGAGTTGGTTATTTAAAAGTGTTATCATATTTTCTTATGGCACCTGATGATCAGTAGATCATGTCTAACAATGAACACTGCCCTCATCCTCTCTTTTAAAAAACAGCCTGATTACTTTTATTTGTTCTTCATCTTCTTCCTCTTTATCTCCTTTGACTATCCTGGCCATTTTACTGTTTATAACCTCCAGTATTTCACATTTGATTTCCTGTTTTGTATACAAAGGAACTCCTTACAGTAGCTTGCCCACTTGATTTTTCTGTATATTTAAAACAATGATATAATAATTTTCTAATCCCTTTTTATCTGTACCCAGGTTTTAGTCTCTTTAATGACGTCTGACCATGTTCTCCTTTTCAGCTATTTCTGTGCCTGATCTTACACTGTCCTAATTCCTTCCTGCTTCTCCACTTGTTGTCCTAGCATTTCTTTATCCCTCCTGGAACTCTGCCAGTCCATCTTGGCTCACCTACTAATTGTATCTGCTCTGTTACATCACTTGTCATTGTCCCTATTTCCCAGCATACTGCACATGCCCCTCCATCCAAAGACTCCAAAGCTACATAGGATACAACACATGTGGCCCATCTCTCAATCCTTCCCAGCTCTGCTTCCTGGTCTCCTCATCAGTGTTTATGCCTATGGCCTTTATAACTCACTGTCTTACTGTACCCCTCAACTCATTTTAATAGATGCAGTATTTACTGCACTACCAAGTGATCTGGTGCTGTAATGTACAGTATTATGCACAATAACTTCCTGATCTGTGCATATCAACAGTACTTCTTGCCATTTTGTCCGCTGCCTAGCATTACAAATTGCTGCTCTTATGTCGGAAAAAGTCCTGATTGCAGATGTTTTCCTAATCCACAGACCTTCTCCAGTACTACTTGTCCCTTTTGTTTATACCATTGCAGTAAAAAAATCCCCAAATCTTTATTACTACAAAAATGAGGAAGAACATGTATATAACTATATCAGATTTAATAAAAGAATGTGCCTCACCATATATTCATTGCCAAAAAAACTTCACAAGCTGGGTTGCTTTTAATCTGATAGCACTTCTGAAAACACATCTTGAAATACATTCTTTGTACCTAAGGTACTCTCTAATGCACCATATTATATCACTGAGGCATGAACCTTTTAGTTCAGAAACTTGAATGCTTTAAGTTTTGTCCATTTTATTAGTCTGCTGTAAATGATAAATTAAGTAGTAAACAGTGGCTTGCTAGTTGTCCAGTTATCAGGAATTATATTATCTAGGTGTTAGTCGATTAATTAAAGTGGTCAGTCTTGACAATTGTATGGGCTTTCACAAACTTATCCCTGGGACCTCCTGTGCAGCTTTCCTTGAAAAGACAAAGGGAACATTGAAGTATCGCAACTTAAATGGCTAGGTTTCCATGTGGGTCTCCATGGCTACTTACCTTGTAACTACTTATAAACCTATAAAACATGTTTGAGGCACATGCAATACAAGCACAGCATATTGCAATATAGCTTACCAGAGTGAATGAGCTGACAAAAAAGGGAATCCTCTTACCTGTTACGTTTGAATCATTTCACTGTAGCACATCTTTCTCATATCATTACATAAGCATTGTTGTACAAATGCTGCAAGGTCAGATTCATTCTGTTGTCTTTTGCATTCTACTGCAGTTTGTTTTTCAACCATTTTTTTTTTGTACTTCCTCAAATTCTAATCTGTATGCATCCCTAACTTATGACAACTTTGTGTCACAAATAATGATTTTTACAACAGCAAGATACTTTATTATTATGATTTTTTATTGCTTGAAAGTCGTGAGGATGCAAAGCCCTGTTACTGGAAGACTTTATAGCACGTGTACTTTTTTCATTTCTCATTTCTCATTCTGTAGTGTTCTTTTCTATAAAGAGGAGAATGTGGTCTTGCGGTTATTCCGAGTCTTAAATACATGCTGAACATCACAAGCTGAACTTGTATAACCTGTTAGCCCACTGAATGACTAAAAAAAAAATTACTAAACCACAGTGTCAGTGCATGAACTTCAGTATGGCATACATATATAGCCATTTACTCTGAAGTCAGTGCCTCAGTTCAGAAAATATTGCCCTTTACCAGAAAGTGGAAGGGAAACTGTGCTCTGACTGCCATTTTGTTCCTTTCCTGCTTTCCTTACTGTCCATATCCATTATTTGGCTAGCAGACAAGACACAATTTTCAATTCCCCATTCTAAAAATGACTGTGTAAACATATTTTTAAACAGCTGCAGGATTATTAACCAAAATGGGATTTGTTTCTACAGTCATACTCTCTATGGGTATCAAATGTCTCTTGTTTTGATGTGTGTCACTCCTACTGTGTTCCAGCACGTCATTTTAGACGGCTGTGTTTCATATTAACTAATGACCTGCGACAAAAGGGGCACCTGAGTGGGTTTGAATCCTGGCAGTTTCTCATTTGCTTTATGTGATACTGAGCAAGTCGTTTACTTTTCTTGTGCTCCATGTAGACTGAGCATGTTCTAGTGGGGCATCAAAAAAAAAAGGATAATACACATTAGTTGTTACCCAAACAGAACACATAAAGCTGTTCATCACATATTAATAGGCAAGCCCACTATGTTAAATAGTTCAGATACCTTAATAAGTAGCCCAGCATGGCCCTATAGCAGCACAGCAAAATAGATGTTGAAAGCATAACAGCTCACAGCTTTCTGCAAAGCATGTTGCAGAGATCAAAAGTGAAGGAAGAAGGGTAGACTAGACTTAGCTTGGTATGAATACAATGCGGCAAATAGGCATAATACCTAAGTGCACAAGATACTGCACCCCCTCATAAATGGAATATTTTGTATGCTCTGTACAAACTATAATTTTGGTAAAGTAAAATATTTGTTTCAACAGCATACGTTTTACAAGCTTAGAAAGTTTTACTGTTTTCACTATAACACAGTGATAAGTAACAACTGTAACTTGCCTATATTTGTCCATACTGTGTATGTCTGTATGTTTATTTGCCTGTATCTATGTATTTCTTGTGATGGGCTGGGATCCTGTCCAGCATTAGTTCTCTGGTTCATGCCCACTGTGTGTTAGGCAAAGCTTCAGCTCTCCCTAGCCCCTGTGTTGTGTCTTTCAGCTTTTCCCGGTTAGGGGTCGCCACAGCGGAACTCCGGTCCGCTAATGATTGGTAGTTGATTTTTACGTGCCGAGTTACCAGCCCTGATGCACAACCTTCAACGAAGGTACACCCATTCACGCATGTCTCCATGCAGAAGACGCTCTAGCTGAGAATCGAACCGGACAGCGTCTTACTGTGAGGCGACAACGCTACCGCATCACCACCACCGCGGATACAGTCCTAAATATAATGTAGAAAATTACGATTAGGTTTCTAATCATAACTCGCTTATTATGGGTTCGAGACATGGATAACAAGAAATACACCTTGAGAGTGAAGCTCAAGAGGTGAATCTTGGCATCCATGTCAACATCACATAATAATGGTTACAATCAAAAACCCAATTATAATTCTTTGTAGAGCATGGGGCTTTATTTCCTCCATGACTAATAATAGGAAAAAAAGAGAAAGTGTAGGACCGCAAAGTGTTTTACTAGCTTTGAAAGCCAGTAAAGCACTTAGCACTGTCAGAGAGCAGCATATCTGTCAATTTCTTTGCTTAAGATTTCTGAACAAATATAAAATAATGGGGGGCAAAGAATCAAAACCAGGGACAGTTTTTAAATATTACTTTAATGCATTTAAAAAGTTAATAAGACAATAGGTTTTGCATCAACATGCATTTTCTGAACAACATGAAACATGGAACTCTAATTTGTGGTATTATTGACTGTGTACTTCCGTGGTGGTGCAGCGGCAGCGTTGGTGTCTCACAGCAAGAGGTTCTCCCGTTCGATTCTCGGAGTGCGGGGAGTGCCTTCTGTGTGGAGTCTGCATGCCTCCCCATGGTTGGGTGGGCATTCGAAAGACATGTGTAAATGGACATGCCTTCATTGAAGGTTGAACGTCGAGCTGGCACCTTGGTGTTTGTGAAAATCTACTGCCAATCATTAGTGGACTGGAGTTCCACTGTGGCGACCCCTAGCCGGGAAAAGCCAAAAGACAACAACAACAACATTGACTGAATGTAATCCTCAATGGTATACCAGAAAAGCAAAGATTTGTAAGAGGTCCAGGGCAAATATATGAGGTAAAATCAGGGACCAACTGCAAAATGAGGGACAGCTGAGAGATACAGCAGAAAAATGAAGTGTCCCTCTAGCAGAAAATAAAATAACTTTTAAAAGTTCTTAACACAATTCATTCTGCTACATTTTTGTTTACAAGTGTGGCAGACTGAAGTGCTAAAACCTTTCATAGGCTGTTATACCTTCTGCCACAGTCCTTTGCCAGCTGGCACTGACCCTACCACATGGCCTGATCATAACAATACATGGAGGTGCTATTATGATTAGGTCTTGTGCTGTGGAAGTGCTTAACAAGTTCAGCTTTTTCCCTGATATTAGGGCATAATCACAGTGTGTCATGCCCTACTATAAACCTATGAACCTATGAACCTACAAAGTTGTTATCAAAGAATGATGGAAGGCAGTAGTTTAAAATTTTCTTTGTCATTTTCTAACTAAAGCCTGAAATCAGAGCATATTCATAATCTTTTGAAAGGAATAGATTCCCCTATTATTTAACAAAGGTGTATGGGTATGTATTTTATTTGCAGAATATCTTATTGGGGGTGACAGCAGGCAATTTGGATGCCTTTAATGTCTCTCTTCACTCATAAGTGCAGGAATGTGTTCTTTACTGTCTTTTCAGCTGCAATGTCCGCAGGTATATCATTCGTCTGGAAACAAGCATGTGAAACCCTCAGCAATGCTTGATGAATTGTTCTTTTTCAGGTTCACAAACAGGTAATGTTTCTTAACATAATCCGCATACCTTATCACATATGTCCCATGATCAATGACGACAGTAGCTAACATCCCAAACAACTCAAGAAAGAAGTTTAGGATCATAACTGAAGTCCTCATACAGGTTTCATTCCAGTTGCAAAACTTCTCAGTAGTGCACGTTTATTAAAACTCATTTTTAAGACCATTGTTTTCACCAGGTTTTGCATTCAAATCTGGTAAAAGCAAGTCAAACATATATAGATATCAGTCTTAATTACATAAGTATTTTTGCTGGACACAGCCAAGTTGTGATTAAAGGATAATTCTCTAGTTAAACAGTCTCATTTACCATTTTCCTTTCATCTCTCACATTACAGTCTAAACATCTCTCTCTGTCTAGCCAATAGATCAAGTATGAATTGATGTTAGCAATTACATGACAAATCCTATTTCTCTCCATAAAGTTTACAAACTCCAAACTAGTGAAACAAAATCCATTACAAGACATTAACATTTCCAGAATGCCGTGTACAATAAAACATTATCTCTGGTTTGCATATGGTGGTATGTGAAGCAGGAGAATTTGAACATATCAGTTTATCGATTTTGAAGTAATGTTTATGAAACCTAGAATCACTTCCCATGAAATGACCACCCTAATGTCTCAGCAGCTATCCCACTTGCCTTTGGTGCTGGAAGGTCAGAAGGATGTGGGTTATAGTCCCACCCCAGCCTTAGATTAATTGTTTCAATACTGGCACTACATTGCAGCATAAGGGGGTGCTGCATATCTAGGTGTGTCTTCTTTTAGATGAGCTGTTAAACTGAGGTCTCGTGGTTGAGTTCGTAGTAGCTTGGGTGGATGTAAAAGATTCCATTGAATTTATCAAAAGGAGTAAGGGACATTCCCTGGTGCCCTGGCCAAATTTCCTCTTGTCAATATGAATACCACATTGGGTCTCTTCCCTGAAAAGGAGGCTTGTGGCCTAGTCCTAGTAACTCAGTCAACAAAGTATAAATAAAAAATAGTTCACACACAGTCTAGACTTTCACTTCCCGTGTCATTTCCATGGCCACAATGGGGCATTCAGTGGTGATTGACAGTTTTTTGTTTTACATTTACCACTCTTCTTTACTTCCATTTTTCCATCATCATCCATATCAGGACACCATAATTGGATCTGTCTAAGCTTTTCATTAGTCTGGGACAAGCCTGGAGTAACATGTTCAGTATCATAAAACATCTTTGCATAGGAGTTATGAGGAGACATCCACAATACACACCCATCAATGACACTCAGAGTTAGTCTTATTTTACAGCATGGCAGAAATGGTGGATTAATTCTTACAAACCAATTTTTCAACACATGTTCATGCACTTGCATCAGAATCATAGCCGGCTTTAGGCACCAACAAGCCCTGCGGTGGCTAAGTTCCCCCTATTCCTGGGTGCCCCCAACCACAGCAAGTTATCTTATCTTGATATTTTCTAACATGTCTGTCAAACCAACAAAAGTTAGTATAGCAATACTGTATACTTAATAAAACAAGTGGGTAATAAGTCTTATTTACATCTCCTTTAAAATTCAAAGAAAGTTATTTCTGGTTATTGTAACAGTGTTTTATCAAGTAACTAGCTTCACAATTCCATTAAATATTTTACCACTGATATAGTGCCCTGGTTTAGTTACACCCTGCTGGCGGGCATTCTCTCCACTAAAACTAGCCTGCTTTAGGTACCTGCAATAGCCATGGCTGCAGGGGGGGGGGGCTTAATCATCCTTGACTGTGTGGGTCCCCACAGAAGCTGCTGCTGGTTTGGGAAAAATGAGGAGAAAAATGTATTTATTTCCTGATTACACACTTTAACCTGAACAAGGTGGTGATAAGACACTGTTAGGCTAACGCTAATAATGAACATGAGCAAGGTAAGCACTAGAGAGATCAGCAGCCCAAAGTGACTGACTGTAGTGCAAACCTTGGATTTTAAGAAGAGATGATAGCTCCAAGCTGTAGGGATGGTTTTCTTTTTCAGGGAATTTTGTAGATACTGGCAGAACACCAAATATGATAACTCTCAACTTCTTTGCTGAAGAATTCGGTGCAATGCCAAATACCAGAATAAAGGCTCAAAATCAGGAACCAATTTAAATATTACTCTAATTCACTTAAAATTTTAATAGAATAGCACCTTTTGTGTCAACATGCATTTTTTGGACAATAAGAAATATAGAACTCTGATGTCGTGATTTCTTGACTGTCTGCAATCCTGAATGATTTACCAGCAAATCATACTTTTGAAAGACACATCAAAATTATAAGCAAATCAGTGAAGGTCTGTGAAATCAGGTACAGTGACAGTTATACATTAAAATGACTTACCCCTGCTGCTGTTTAATGACTGCAACACAGCAGTCACTGATCTAGAGTGGCGGTACAACTGCTGCACAATGCATTGCTATTCGCTGAAATAAGTATAAAACTAGTATTGCTATGGCTACAGTGTGTGTGTGTGTGTGTGTGTGTGTGTGTGTGTGTGTGTGTGTGTGTGTGTGTGTGTGTGCGCTTGCGTGAGCACTCTAGTACATGTTTGTGTGTTTCTGTGTAAAATATCACTGATGTTTATCTATGCACACCCAATAATGCCAGGACACATACAATATTCATCTAGGTATCAGTAAAAATGCAGCTAACAAGTAATTATATTTTAAAAGTTAGGCATAAAATATATCACAGAACATTCAGACACTTAGAAGTCTGATGGCTGTCACTCACCAGACTATATAAATGGATATCAAGGTATCCCTTACTCATCCGTGACTGTGTGGGGGCCCCACAAAAGTTATTGCTGGTTGGGGAAAAATGAGGAGAAGAAAAAACATATTCATTTTCTGATTATGCCCTTTAACCTGAACAGGGGTCTCATATGACCCTGTCAGGGTAAAGCTGATAATGGCATCTGATCTCAGTTGCACCCATTCTAAAACCAGCCTTGCTCAGATGTGTGTGTACAGAAAGCTGCTGCAGGTTATGTGGAGGGTAGGGATTGTATGGTTACTACTTCTTTCATTTTTATCATAGTCAAACCTTAGAGGTGTTTGGGCTGAGGACAGTGTGGTCATTGTTTCTTTTAGTTTTCTCATAGACCTCAGAATAGTACAAGGAAGGTTACTATAACTTGTTTATGGGCAGTGTACTGTCGAGAAGGAACAAATTAAGAATACATTACTGGAAAACTACTGGAATCATTAGTTTTTTTTTCACTTTCCTCACAATCACACATCAGGCACATATACAGATGGCTGTCATTGGGGGCTGGGTAAGGAGTGAGGAAGCATGCTATGTATACGTATGTCAGCAGTCAGTTGAAATACATGACTGTGGCAATTTGAACCTCTGCTTTCATCCCAATCTAACACCAGTGGAATGCATAGGCAGTGACTGTCTTTTTGGGGTGTTAGAGAGGTAGGCATATTCTCAGATAAGACCTATGTATCCTCACAACAATTGACTTTTTAGTTTATTTTGAGCTACTATTTTGTCAACTTTAAACATTAAGCTTTGAGCAAAACATATCTTCCTGGAAAGAAAAAAATACGGCTGAAATTATTTTTACTCATGATTTTTGTTTAGGCCACCATTGGATTAAAAGGTTGGGAAAATGCTCTAAACTGCATCCCAGACCATCTACAACTCTATGGCTTTTTGGGCCCTGGCTTGAGTTATTTCCTAAATGATTATTACTGTGCTGGCTTGGTCCGGAAAGGTATATTGAAAGGATGCAAGGGCAACTAAAGCTGAATAACAACACTGAATTTCTTTCCTTAATTATAATTTCTGTTCAAGCCATCACTGGATGAAAAGGTTGTGCAAAAGAAAAAAAAATAAATGCACTTCAGAGCACATAGAAAGTTATGGCTTTTTGAAAAGCTGAAGCTGAAGAGTAAGGCAAAATGTGAGAAAATATGAGAAATGGAAGAACAAAGTAATGTGCATGGTATGAGGAGCCCAAGATGGGGGGAAACACAGGGGAGGACTGGAGAGAGTGTGTACGTGTGTGTGTGTGGGGGGGTGAAAAGTTGGCCTAGGGCACCATTTCACATAAGTCTAGACCTCTATATAGAGTTGTTATAATGTATCATTGTTGTAGCTAAATGCCAGTGACTGTAAATGTCCCTTTGTGACATGGGCCAGCATAGTGTGGCACATAGGCCTGTTGTAATGTAAGAGAACTGTAGCTACAGGTCAGTCTGTATGGACTTCTCCTAAACGTTTGCAGCATAAACTAAATGGTTGCTTAGATGGGTGTCAGTGACATATTAGGGGGCCCCCAACTTGACATTTGCTGGGGAGCCCCAAAATGCTGACACCAGCCCTGATCAGAATTATAACCAATTAAGTAGTTTGTCTAATTTGCTCAGTATGTACTGGCACATTGCCAATAGCATCAGTCAAAATAAGTCTGAATTCATTATTAATGAGAACATTTGTAACAAATGTAAATATCTAATTAAATGGTTTGAAAATGATAAAGTTCAATGCATTATATCAAACAGAGAAGCTGAAATACATCTGAAATATATAGGATTAAGATATAATTGCAATACATTTGGGCCTAATTTGAGGAAACAGTATATAATACCCTTGATTCTATACAGAAAACAACACTTATGAATATTAATGATGTTGAGTTATGCAGCATGTTAAACTGTGGTAATAGTGAAACTCAGGACATAACCGTCAACTCTTCTAATAAGACAATGAATACCATTAAAGGAAAACTCCACCTCCTACAGTTTAACTCAACTCTTAGGTTGCCTTTCTCTCTATAATATGAATCCAGTACTGTGTAGGTACCTGAAACCTGCTTGTGCTCTGTAGAACTTTTGTTTCCTCACTTTGTATCAAAGGAAGGGAAAGACCGCTTACTTTTTTTTTTAAGTTTAACTTCTCACGTGAGTTGCAGAGGAATTTCTCTACATTTGCACGACATACCACAGACACAGATAAATCTGCAGTCAGGAGCTCAGGCTGTTGTAAACCAGACAGAGAGGTGTGAAACTGTTTTCTATTGTCTTTGTTGCAAAGAGGAAGAGACCTTACACTGAGTCACAGCTGCTTCTAATGTGGCTGTGCCTTTCAGAGCAAAACAGAGCAATTAAAACAGTCAATGGTTCAAAGGCAGTTGCCACCTGTTTTGACAAATTTACATAAGCAGCATCACAGTATGGAAATGCTAAGCTTTAAACTTTAAATGTTTGTTGTTTAGACTACTTTATATTTTAATATGACATGAATGCAGTATCAAATATGTCTATGACATTTAGAGAATAGTCAGAAAATATTTTTCTTGTAATTTTTGTAGTATCAGCACATTTACCAAAGTGTAGGAGGAGGGGCTGTCAAATCATCTTGGACTACAAAAAGATAGTTTGAACAAAGTTCTGCAATTTAGTAACTGTTTTGGTTGCAGCTGTATAATTCCTTAGTATACTGTAAAGCAAGCCATGAGACACACACAAACGAGGGTCATTCAAGAAATAAAAAAAGCAGTCCTGTTACAGACAGTATATAAAATGACAGTGAATGACACTATTCCCGTTATATGTCAATGGAATGGGAATACACCTCTGCTTCCTTATGTCTAGCATGACTCATATAAAGTAAATTTGAAATGGATTATGGGAAATATAAAGGCTTGAAGAAAAATAAAATCATGTTGATATGTCAAGCCCCATTGACAGCCATTTTGCAGAAAACATATTAAAATTCTTTATGAAGCAGTTAGAGTGATTTTGAGATATTAAAATAACTCAGAAAACAGTGATAGAGTGAAGAACAGATTTTTTAGTTCTAAGGTAGAGTTTTCCTTTAATAACGAGATATGTTCACCCAGTACAGTACTGCCATTTTGAAGTCAGGTCATGGGGAACAATGTCCCTATCAGATGTCGTATCAGTCTAATGTAGTAAAAGTGAGTATTACCAACAAATCATATTAAGCACACTAGTCACACAAAAATAGAGTACTGACAGATGTGTGGTATTGAATAAGCAGGGTTAGAAGTTATTTCTAACATGGAGGACAGTGTGATGGAATACTAGTAATAGTTTATCATATCTTCCCCAAAAAGGAAAATGTCAGAGTGCTAGTAATAGTTAATCATAGCTTTCCCAAAAAGGAAAATGTCAGAGTACTTTGAGGGGACAGATAAACAGGTAGTAGTACTGGGGATAAACACTTTGAATCTTGCCTGAATTTATTTAGAACTGGTGATCTAGAATCTAATGAAGTTCTGCATAACATCATATTTAGTGTTACCCAGTCACCTAGTCGTGTGCCTAGACAACATACAGACTCTGCTACCCAATGAAAAGTTAACCAAATCTTAGTGATTGGGGACTCTTTACTAAGGAGCATTAGGAGTATATTCCCTAGAGTGGATAATTATAGGGTTAGTATGATGCTTGAGAGGACATAAGGTGCTGGATGTCAAAGAAGTTATACTTAAGTTAAACCGTGGTAATATGAATTTTAGAGAGGTCATTTTATTCATTAAAAAAAGAAAACATCCCAGCAGCCTTGTGAATGATGCTAAAGATATTACTACATTTTGTAAAACAGTCATTAAGGTTGCTTTAATTTTGTGTTAGTTAATTAAATCGTCTCACCAGAAGATATGTGTCTGTAACTGGTAATTCTTATATTCTTTCACAGGAGAAAATGGGAGGAAAAAAATATTTATTCACTAGGAATAGGTTACACATTAATCACACTGACAAAATAATAATAATAATAATAATAATAATAATAATAATAATAATAAAACTACTTTGTGGAAAATTACTTTCAGCTTGTAATGCTTTTAGCTGCACCCTTAATTTATCTGTACTAGCTAATACAAGCACAAGGGTTTGGAATTACGCATTTTGTAATGCCAGCAGCTTACAAAGGAAAATACTAATGTGAAATTTTACCTGACTAGTGAACATACAGATGTGTGAATTGTCACAGAGATGTGATTAAATTAAGGATTCCTACTACAGATGTGAGAGGCTACTAAAGATTTCATAACACAATAACAAGAAGACTAGGTCGAGGAGTATCTATTTGTGTTAAACTTGGTAAGTGTGCTAGCCTTTGTTTTAAAAGTGACACCTCAGCAGTCATTGTGGTGAATATAGAGGTTCAAAAAGTTACAATAGTGCCTTTTTACAGGAGTACCTTGCTTTCACTAGGCCAAACTGAGATCTTTTTGTGTAAGCTAAGAAGATGTGTTAAATAAAACCATTGCATTCTGGCAGAAAATTTGACCACTCT
The DNA here is from genome assembly GCF_019279795.1 of Protopterus annectens. Taxonomy (NCBI): domain Eukaryota; kingdom Metazoa; phylum Chordata; order Ceratodontiformes; family Protopteridae; genus Protopterus; species Protopterus annectens. The sequence goes on from NC_056747.1 coordinate 951,696,822, forward strand.
AAGCATCGACCAGTCAGCATATATTGCTCAAAATAACCATGTTAAGGTCATCTTGATACAATCAATGAACATGGACTAGTGCTGGATATTAATTTTCCAACTAGATAGGGTAACATAATATAGTCCTCACTAGTTCTTGCATGTCCTAGAATATGTGGGGCTTCCCCATTAGGTAATTTAGCCCACATAGCTGAAGCATAGCAAGCTGTGAAGCATAGCAACGGATGGCACAGGATGAAATTGGGGAGAAGGTGCCACAGGATGATGCTATAGAACTCTCTATAGAATGCCCGCAGGAAGTGGAAAATAAAGGATGTGCCCTCAGTCTGGAAGAAAATGAACTAAGGGAAGAGTTGTTTGATTTAATGGACATAGATAGATATATTAAAATAAATGAAAGAAATAGACTACAGAAGGTCAATAAAACACCAAAAGTCAGAAGTCTGATAAAACAAATAAACACAGCAATTAGGACTGTCCATAGAGATCCATGCAATATAACAGAAGTAAACAGGATATATTACTGTGCAGCTAAACTAATAACTGATAAAGTTCTACCACAAGAACACAGGGTAGTAAGGCAAAGGAAAGGGAGAAATCAAATACCATCATGGAAGTATCGAATAGAGAAAACTCTAAGCAACTAAGACAAGAAGTGTCACTGTTAGAAGACTATAGAAGAGGGATTAGATCAACAAAAATAATAAGAAAGATAGACGTGATAGAAGCAATGCACAATATTAGAACAGACCAGGATCTATCATGCACTATCGCAAATAACAAACTAAAAATTTCAGCACAGGCAGAAAAACTTAGAAGATACACAGATAAATATAAAGGAAAAGTACAAAATAAACAATTTACTGATGACCCAAAAATGTTTTATAGAGAACTGGGAAACAAGGCAAAAGGAATTGAAAAAAACACCCAAAAAAAAAAGAAATAGATGCATTTTGGAGAAATATCTAGGAAGATCCTGTGGAACACAGCAAAGATGTTAAATGTATAAAAGAAGTAAAAGAAAGAATAAGAAGTTTAAAGGTACAGGATATGAAATGGGATGAAGTATCGGCCAGAGAGATTGAAAAAAAGTTAAGAAAAGCCTCTAATTGGAAGACCCCCAGCCCAGATGCAGTACCTAACTTTTGGTTAAAAGTACTAACATCTTTGCATGAGGATTTAGCCATGAGTAAGAACTATTTATATGCACACCCTGAACAGACACCAACGTGGCTAACAACAGGTAAAACAATGTTCCTACTAAAGAGTGAACCTGCAAGCTACCCAAAAAATTATAGACCAATAACTTGCCTTCCGACTAAACTATACACGGGAATTGATGCCGACAGAGTTTATAGTTATTTAGAAGAAAACTCAATTATGGCAGTAGAACAAAAGGACAATAAAAGAAAGTCATATGGAACAAAGGATCATTTGTTGTTAAATAAAGTCATAGTGGAGAACTGTAAAAGGGGGAAGACTCTAAGTATGGCATGGACTGACTACATAAAAGCATTTGATAGTATCCAACATTCGTGGATAAAAGAGTGCTTAAAATGTATAAGATACATTCTACACTGATCAACTATGTTACAGTGACTATGAAACAGTGCCAGACCACTTTGCAATTAAGCCATGTTAAAGGACAAATTACTACCCCAGGGATAAAAATTCAAAGTGGGATATTCCAGGGTGACTCTTTGTCACCGTAGCTATTCTGCCTTGCCCTTAACCCATTAAGCTATCTACTTAACAGCTTAGGCCATGGCTATAATTTAGCTCCTGGAAAACAACAAAGTCTAAAGACTTTTCATCTTCTCTTTGTTGACGATTTAAAACTGAGTAGCTCATCAAGATGAGTAACTGAAAGCACAGCTGCAGGTTGTCAAAACTTTTTCAGATGATATTAGAATGTTATTTGGCCTTGACAAATGTGCAAAAGCAACCTTTAAAGCAGGAAGACTGCAGCACCAGGAAAACATCAGTTTGGGAGAAGAATGTGATATAAAAGAACCTGAGCAAGAGAGAGTGTATGAATACTTGGGAACTGATGAAGGATCAGCAATAAAACATGAACAAATGCGAATAAAACTTAGTAAGGAATATTTTAGAAGACTTAAATTAATCCTGAAAACAGCGTTGGCATCTAGGAACAAAATCCAAGCTATAAACCAGTTTGCTCTTCCTGTCCTAACTTACAGTTTTGGAGTGATTGATTGGCCCCAAACGTGTTGGATGCTTCATGCTCACCAAATGATTCATAAAAATCAGTGCATACCAAGATTATATATTCCCCGTTCTGAAGGAGGGATGGGCCTCCTTGAAATTGATTACATGTATAGATCTGCAATCATGGGATGCCACACATATCTGCTGATCTCACGAAACCCAAATGTAGTGAAAGTTTTGAAACATGAGGAGAATAAATCTAAGATGACTTCCCTGCTTAACTTAGCAGAAGCATATTGGCATCAAGCAGAAATGGAAAACAAACCAGAAGTAGATAAAAATCAAACAGCAACTGAATATGGCAAAAAAATAAATAAATAAAAAAGATATGGTGAAGGATCAGATGAAAAGGCAAGAAATGTGGAAAATGTATAAATATAGTTGCAAGTATAGAAAACTTCTGGAAGAACCTCATGTTGATCAGGAATGAGCACAGGAATGGTTAAGGAGAGGTGAATTCAAACCAAGAGATGAAAAGTTAATATTGGTAGCACAAGATAGTGGGCTACGTACACATTGGTTGACAAAGTCCATTGAACATGTGGGAGAAACAGACAAATGTAGGTTTTGTAAAACAAAATTGGAACTGTCACACACCTAGTTGCTGGTTGTGACATACTAATGGCAGGACTGTATACTGAAAGGCATATTATACAACGACTCCCCATTAATATTCCAAAATGTGCACGCTGATTGGTCAGCATGCACATTGTAAATCAGAGTTATAGTAATGGAAAAAGGTCCAGTCGCCCGGACTTTTCCCATTAGTATAACTCTTTTTACAGCAAGATCTCCATTGCTTTTTACTCACTGTCTCGCTATGTTAAATGAGTTTAACATAGCGAGACAGCTGTAAAAAAAGTAACGGAGATCTTCCTATCTCTGTTGCTTTTTTTAAAGGTGTCTCGCTATGTTAAATGGGTTTAACATACAGAGACAGCTTTTAAAAATGCAACGGAGATTCTCCGTTTTTTTTTTTTAAAGCTGTCTTGCTACGTTAAACTCCTTTAACATAGCGAGACACTTTGTGAAAAGCAGCGGAGATCTTGCTTTCTCCATTGCTTTTTTTCAAAACTGTCTTGCTATGTTAAATGGGTTTAACATAGTGAGACAGCTTTAAAAAAAAGCAACAGAGATTTTTTGTTGCCTTTTTAAAGCTGTCTCGCTATGTTAAACTCCTTTAACATAGTGAGACAGTTTGTAAAAAGCAACGGAGATCTTGCTTTCTCTGTTGCTTCCACCCACAGCTCTGATGTACTGCGTAAGCATACGCATGCACAGTACATCAGAACTGCCGCAGAATACCAGACAGCTGCGGAAGGGCAGCAAGGAGGCATTATACAATGCCATTATTTAAGAAAAGTAATTCTTTTTTTCTTAAATAATGTCATTGTATAATAGCAATAACCAACTTCTGGGTGTGAGTAATGCTGGATTTACCCATGGTTGTCTTTGTTTGGCCACTCGGGCTTCGCCCTCGTGACCAAACCACACCAACCGTGGGTAAATCCAGCATTACCCACACCCAGGCGTGGGTTATTGCTATAATAATGTAGCAAGGCTGCTGCACTGGGGAGTGTGCAAACATTATGGAGTTGAAGGGGCTGAAAAACACTGGAAACATGAGCCACAAAGCATCATAGAAAATGATGAAGTCTACATCACATGGGATCATCCATTACCAACAGTTCAAAAAATAGATGCTAGAAAACTGGATATAGTGGTCCAGGAAAAGAAGACAAAAGTAGCATTGATCACTGAAATCACTACACCCAGTGCCTACAGTGTCCTGTGCACAGAGAGATGCAAAGTTATAAAATATCAGGATTTGCAAGCAGAAATGAGAGCAATGTGGAAGAAAGATTCCCAAATAGTTCCAATAATAGTAGGAGCAATGGATCTTATAAAATGAGTTTAAAATCTTATTTAGATACACTACCAATACATGTAACTCCATACAAACTGCAGAAGGAGTCATTACTAGGCATGTTGTGGGTGCTGCGAAGAACACTTTGGGCTGGCATCAAAGAGTGAAACAATACTAATTTCATGAACTTTAATTGTACTTGACTTAGGAATGGGGTCCATTTCCGTCATGGTATTAGAAACCCAAAAGATTTGGAGAAATTAAAAAGGGCCAATCAGAGTAACATTGCCCTAAACATTGGTGACTGCATGACAGTAGACCCAAAATAAATTAGTGAGGCATTTGAAAGTTTTTTTTCTGCAAACACAAGTATAACAGGAATTTGCAGAAAAACTTAATTTGTTAAAAGAGGAGGCACTCCCTCAACTATTGTTGAGGAATTGCTGTCTTTGTCCTTGAATAAAACAAATAAAGATTTGTCTGCTGGCCCAGATGACATTAATGGCTTCTTTTTAACTTAAGCACAATGCCTCACTTAATTATATTTGGTTATTAATAAAGTTTATGTTCCTCAAATCTGGAAAACTGCCAACATTATTTAATTGTTTGAAGGGGTGATCCAAGTGGCACTAGCAACCACAGGCCTATTAGCCTTATCTGTATGCTGGGTAAATGCTTTGAGAGGATTGTGTTAACCTTAACTTTATTATGAAGGATATATGCTGGCACATCTTCACACAGGACAGATATTGTATGAGAAATTTGTTTCAGTTGTACATCAAAGTCATTGATGGCCTGGATATAGGCTTACCAGTTGGCATTCTGCTCTTAGATATTGACAAGACACTTGATTTAGTTCCCTGCTCTATTATAATTTCCACGAAAAATTAATTGAATATCAATATCTTTAATGTAATGTTGATCTCAGCTTGGTTAAAGGATATTAACTTTTGTGTTAAAACAAAGAATTTTCACTCTTATAGTTGTATAATTAGGAGGGGAGTACCCTAAGGAACAGTGCTGGAACATTGCTTATTTAGCAGTTTTATGTCTATAGTGCCTTCATCAGACAACATCTTGGCATCACAATCTGTAGATAATGCAATACTTGCAAATACTGTATCATCTACTAATGATCAGAGAGAGTTTCAGTTGTACCTAGACCATTCCTATCACTGATCAGAAGTTTGCCAGATATATTTTAATTCATGCAAATGCAAAGTTAATGCATTTAGGACATTTAAAAAACATTATTTCAACATTATAAACAATAATACCTTGGAATCATGTAAAGTGTTTAGAGATATGAGGGTTTTGATAAACACTGATCCATCAGTTCAAACTCACATTGGTTTGGTGGTCAGGAAAAGTTTCAGTGCTATCAGTATCATACAGAGATCTATTACTTCTAGATGCAGTGTCACTGAAGCAACAGGTGGTGCTGGAAAACCAGAAGGCTGTGGGTTCTATTCTCACTCTAAGTGATTGGATTGCTGATAGTGTAGTGCAGCACTAGGGGGTGCTGCACTTCAGAGTGTGTTGTCTGTTGGATAAGACATTAAACTGAGGTTCCATCTACTTGAGTTGCTGGTAGCGTAGGTGGATATAAAAGATCTCATGGCACCTGTCGAAAAGAAAAGGGGTCCTTTATTTTATAATACTTATTTACATTATATACAGCTTTTCTTATTTATAATATATACAGTTTAACTCATTTACAATATATGCATTAATCACAAAATTTAACATTATTTATAAACACATACTTGAAATAGTACATTTCTTTTTACTACAAAATAACTTCTTCGTGTTTCATTATTGGACCCCCCACTCCATATTCTACAACAAAAATCTTATTTTTTAACATCTTTGTTTGATCCCAGTTTTTATTAAACATAATTCCCTTCACTCTTTGATTCCATATTATCCAAATTATAGAAAATATCTTTTTATCAATTTTACTAACATAACTTTTTAACTTGTTTCCACAATATCCATACCTAATCATATCTATTTTAAGACTATTTACATCCATACAAGTTTCTAAATATCTTAAATATATTGCCTTATTCCATATTGATTTAACTATTTTACAACTCAAGAAAACATGTTGATTGTTTTCAAATTGATTACAATATATACAGTTTATGTTGTTTTTACTTTTATAAGGCATATTTGTTTTACTAGTAGCTTCAGTATCATTAACCTCCATAAAAAATCTTTACATTCCCACATACTTTTATATATTTCCATTCTTGCCTTAATTACAACTTTTTTTTGCACACATCTTTCCAGGGACAAATGTAAAATAACTTATCCATAATATTATGATACCATAACTTCCTATCTTTTTCAATTTAATTAATTTTTATTTTCCAAAGCAAAATTTTGTCTTGATAATTATTCATTTCCTCATTTTCATGTAATCTCCTTCTCTTAGAACTCAAAATATTCATCTAATCACTACTATATTAAGTTTATTTTAATTTTCACCAATAATGAATTACCATTACCCTTCAGACTTTTTAATACTTTACACAAATGTAAAGAGGCTGCATAAACTAAAGGATTTATCAACTCAAACACCTTATTCTGTTTTTACATATACAATTCCACTTTTTACTGAATTTAATCTTGATCTCCAAATAAATGTCAATACAATACTATAAATTATTTTTCAAGAGTCCATGGGATACTAAATATACTTGCTAAGTAAGGAATTCTAGTGAGTAAAATCAAATTAATTAAATATATTGTTTTCTTAAAAGTAATCTAAAGATTCACCAAAACATGCACATACTTTTCATGCCCCTTAATTTTTCTTCCCATATAACTCTTATATCTTCTCTTTTCCCAAGCATCAATATGAGTAAATGTATCCTTCTCGTATTAAAATGAATACCTCCTAGCATACTGTCATAACTAAAACCTACACTTTTATCTTTATTTATACAAAAATCTATTTCTTGTATAAATTAGTGTACATAACTTATCACATTAACAATAGCTTTCTGATTTCTTGTATTAAGAATAATATCATCCACATATGATAGCATCATCAGAATATTATACCTTCATCGCTTATATATTCCATATCTCTCATCTCAATATTAGAGTCGAAATCACATTCATTACGAATACAAAAATAATACTACTCAAAGAGTAGCTTTGCTTTATACCCTTTGCAAGCACAATTTCTTTACTAAGCTACCCATTTATTAGTATCTTAACTATATTTAACCTATAAGCTGTATCACAAACAGTGTTTATCTTATTACTTATAATATAGTTATCCAATATTTTTCGTAGGGTGTTATGCTGAATTGAATCAAAAGCTTTACTTAAATCACCCACCATTAGTTTTGCTCAATCTTCTTATATAAAATGTCTTCCACTAATTCTCTGATCACTAAAAGTAATTCCTGCACTTTTTTTCTTTTTATACCATAGATATTTTTATTTATAATCTTACTTAACTTAATTTCCATTCTTTTTTGTAAAATGTTCATAAAAATCATATAGTCAGTGCTATTCAGAACTATAGCTCTCCAATTCTGCATTTCACATCTGTCTCATTTTTTCCATTTAATTTAATTCTATCATTATACAGCTCTTTATATTGAAAACAATTTCTTAACCATTCATTCAATACTTTAAAAAATAGCCTTTTGAATTACTATCATATTTTTATATATGCTATACTGCATTCCATCTGGACCTGCCACAGATTCCAAATTTGTTTTTCTTAAAATTATTTCCAATTGTTCCTTTTTATACCTTTTTCCAAATCCTTATCTTCCTCTGGAAAAAAAAATATCTACTTTCCATACCTTAGTACATTGTAGATTCCTCTAAAACTTTCTTTAACATATCCTTGTACTGTTTCCATAATCTTATCTTGCATAGTTTGTAATGTAGCTGACCTATCTTTCATTTGTCTCATGATACTATCATTTTCTTTAATAAGTTTACTCAAATATTGTGCAATTTCCTCCTTCTTTCCCCGCAATAAACAACTTTGTTTATATAACAAACATTGTATTTTCTTTTTATTTAAATCATATAATTCCTGTTCTTTAATAAAGTAACTTTCTTTGCTCTTTTTAAGCTATCACAAATATCCTTACTTAATTGGTCATAATACACTCTTTCCTTTCTTTGTTTTCATATTTCCTAGCTTATATAACACTTTTTGCATTTTTGTTTAAAAAAACAATCACCATTCAGACAAATCTTTGTAAAAAAAAAGCCTCATTTCTATAAGGTCCTTCCTCAAATTTACTACACCCATCTTTACTTCTTTATTCCATTTAACCTCATTAATCCATTTTTATTCTGTTTCCTATTTTGATATAGTCAGAATTAGTTTTCAAAGTAATCCATATGGCCCTGTGATCTGAAAACCCAGTCTCTAATATCAATCTATTCAACCCTGCTGAAACTAAAAAAAAATAATCTATTTCTGTTTTATGTTCACCTCTACTATACGTCCAAGTACTCTTATTCCAAATACTTAAATTCCCATATCTTATAATATCACTTTAAAATCATATGCTTTCTTTTTATTTTACCTTATATTGCAATTAAAATCTCCTGCAACAATTATATCCATGCTTACTCCAACATATTGAATTGTATCTTTAAACATATCTTCTCTCTTTTTTGTTACAAATGCATAAATTGCTATAATTCTAAATACCTGATTTCCCCATTTTAATCAAGAATTGTAGTTCACCCTACAGTAACACAAGTAAAATCTAACACTATTATTGTTTCCTTATACAAAATAATTATTGCTGAACACATCTCCCCAGTTAAAAATCCCCACCACACTTCCAATTGTTGTCTCTCTTCATTTGTTAAAAACCTAGTATCTTCTAATATAATAATGTCACTTTCTTTTCTCTTATACCATTCAAAGATATGTATTCTCCTTACAATATTCTTTAAATTATTGACATTTAATGCAAGTACTTTACATAAAATGTTAACTTCTGACTATTGTACTTAACCTTTCCCTTTCTTTTTTTTCTTTATTATGTCCTACCATTTTTCTTTTTCTAGCTTCAACTCTCTTACCGATAGTGTTTCTTTTTTGTTTGACTAAATCCCATTTTATATCTTCACTGTCACTCAACCCCAAATCTTCCTCATCTCCTTTATTAGGAATAAAACTTTCATTACTGAATTTTTGTAGCTCTTCTTTATATTCCAAATAATTTATTATCCACATTCTATTTGTACATTCTTTATTATTTTTTTTCTTCTAATTCTATGTCTTCACTATCTTGATTCTGTTCTCATATAAAAAGAGTAGGAGTCCTTTATTAAAATTCATGCCACCCCCAGGATTCAGTAAACTCTGTGTAGGCTTTGCTCAGAGCTCACACAGAGTTTACATATTTGTGAGGTAGTGTGCAGCGAGTGGTAGCATGCAATGCATATTAATTATGCACGGCACATCTACACTATGTTTCATGGCTGGCAACAGTGTTGCTGGCCAGGAAAACATGTAAGCCAATGTGGATATCAATTTTGTGTAAAGTAGAGTGCCTATGGTCTGTGGATTTGCATTAAATACCACAATGACCACCAGGGCTTTACAAATAGCTGTCAATTTGTTAGTGCAACACATCTGCACAAAACTAACATAATGAGGGGACAAATAACCATAAATAGGGACATATTAGACATAGATTTCACATAGAAATGTGTTAAAAGGAACACTCTCAACATCTTAGAGCAAGAAATCTGGACAAAGCCATAAACAATGGGGGGACAAAGGCCTAATAATACGGACAGATTTATAATATTGCTCTTCCAAACTTAGAAAGTTAATAGAATAATAGGTTATACAGTAACCTGGACTTTCTGAAGAGCATGAAGTTTGAAACTCAAATGTCTGTCATCAGTTTCTGACATCAGTCTGCAATGACTTGCCAATGACTTGTCAGAAAATCAACATGCTATGAAGAAAAGATCAAAAATATGAGAAAAAACTGGACAGTCTGCATAAATCAGGACAGTTGAGAGGTATGAACTAAAATGTATGTAATATTGACTGACATTAGACCCAAGATCATCCCAGTGATATGGCAGAAAGCCACAAATTTGATAAGGAACACATCTGGACATCTTGGGAATATTTGGACAGCTGAGAAATATGAATGCAAAGTATTTGGTCCAAATACAGTGCAGGGTAGTGTACCTACAGTGCAGAGTATTGTGATATCCCATTCCTGGCATTGTGCACTGAAGCTGTGTAAATGATCTGTAATGAGGCATGTACTGCCATGTAAAATGAACACTCATAGGAAGTGTGTATATTGAATAGGGACACGTGCATGAGTTGTAGGAATGAACACAGGGAAAGTGGACAGGTGAAACTACCTCATGTATAGCAGAGGAGGGCATGTCAATGGAACATGGTTATAGCAGCAACACCAATCAGATATCTCTATGGTACAGTAGGGACTGTACAGTGAAAATGTGCTTTATGTGATTGCACACAAGGTGACATAACAATGGGGAGGAGGTCTGTGTGAGATAAGCATACTTATATGAATAATGCAGAAGACATCTTTTAGGTATCTGACATACAATTGGGGTAGGGTGCATATTACAAAGCTGTGCAAACTGATATGCTTGAATATGAGAGTACTTTCAGCAGAGGTCTCCAGCAAGGTGGGCACAGGTAAAGGCTTATGGAAAACATTACAAGAACCAGCCACAATCATGGACAATATCAGAATAATAACACCAGTAATTCCATGCCTCAGACATAACATATGTGATTTATAGTGATAGGAGTTGAGTCTGTACACACACACACACACACACACACACACACAACTATTATGATATATCCACACTCTATGAGGATAACCATGCACACTGTCATGGCACTGTAACATCTGCTGGAGGTGTTAAGATGAACATTGCTATACCTGTATGTGATAGTGTGGGCAATATACACACACACACACACACACACACATATGTATATATATATATATATATATATATATATATATATATATATATATATATATATATATATATAGCACAATCCACACTGTCATGAATGATATACATGCCATTAATGTTGTCAAACACCTATGTATGTATAGTGTGTATCAGCAGAACAGGTAGCACACACGTGCATCTGGTGTAACAACTTGATTGCTGTTCCACACCATCAGAAAGTCATGCATATTCCACAGAAAGCATACCTAGGTATGGCCAATAATCTGTGTGACAGATCGCTGTGACAAAGGTGGCATACTTCACATCACTGGAAGATGTGTTGGGAGGTACATGAAGAAAGGAGCATTGCACTCAGTTATTGATGTGATGAAGGCTGAGAATCATAAAGGTATTATGTCCTCTGATGTAGATGTCCTTCACATTCCCAATACTTTTGTTACATTCAAGAGAGTAGTCAGCACTGTGACCACATGGTGGATGTACCATTTACCATCTACCCCATCACATGGATCACATACCTATTGATCTGATTATAGTGTATGATATCCACATTGTACTTGGGTGGTATGTATGTTTCCTGAATTAACAAACCCCCCATGTGTCTTGTCAGTCTATGTGTTGTCATGCCTCTGGCAGCAGTGGTTATGTGTTGCTACCATCTGTATTATACTAATGTCACAGTTTGAGTCAGTGATTGCCCACATTCTGTAGTCCTCCAGGCAGCTGTGTAGACACAGCATGTGTATGTCATCTGTGATGTCCATCATTTAACTAATGGATAGGAAAGGGCCTAGCAGATGTAAGGACCTGATCACTGGACCTCAGATATAGTTCACATCACACATTATAACATAGCGAGATGCCACATATGTGATACACACTGGTCTACCCATATGGTGATATAGCTGTTTATTGCCACATATGACGGTGTTGAGTGAATGCCTCAATGTGGATTTGTATCAAATGCCTTGACTTCGTCAAGTTCCACTAGATAATACTGTTGTCATCATGCATGCTTTCAAAGACCTATTTGAGGACATCTGTCAGATGTAATAGACATGATATAGCATTAACAAGTCACACAGGTCTGTTGCACACAGCCAGAATATGACTAGTGTACATATAGAAACGGTCCATGATCACATGTTGGTCCACCTTAGTCGAGGAGAATCAGGATGTCTGTATACATGCATATATCAGGTGCTCTTCCCCTCTACTCAGATGGATGCATGTTAATGTACACCCTTGTATGGGGATATAGCCCATGTGGAGGGTGTATTGAAGTGTGTATTCCACTGTATCACCAAGGTGTATGTGCTGAGCCATGCCATAGGCAATCTGTGATGTTGTCACAGGCCATTGCTTCCATGTAATAGGCCTGAAGGAAGGTAAGACAGTGCACTGCATACTGCCTATCATGATCTGGCCTAGGGTTTTGACACCATCCCCCATGCAGGTATCATTGAGAAACCCTCCCACATGGGGTTGAACCTTCCATCAATAGATGGATAAGCAATTGGGTCAATGACAAAATACATACTGTGAAAGTTAATGAATCAACCTGTACCAGTAGAGCTGTCACCATTGGCAAACCCCAGGGATCTCTGCCTGGCTCTTCACTGTTTGGAGTCTAGTTCAGGCTAAAGTATATTGTCATTGCCTTAACAAGTTTGCTGATTCTTGCATATTGGGTGCAATCACGGAGTCCACCGATGATGATAACATAGTACAGGAGGTGCTAACACAGACAAAGGCACATCATCTACAACTAAATACAGAAATGTGTATTTTTATGTTGTCTGTCTGAAAAGTGAAATTCCATGTTAATCACAGCATTGACAACAGTCCTGTTATAATGACACCCAGTGATGCCAGCACTGAGAACACATGTAGATTGCAGTCTAACCATTGACACAAAGTGCCCACACTGGTAGTGAAAGCCTGTGTTGTGCACATCATACATCGCACCATCATATGCAGATCTTAGGATTGCATAAGAGCACTGTAGTCAAACCACATCAGAACAGTAATAGAGTATAATGGTTTCTTCTGCATGTACCTCATCAGACACATACAGCAGCTGGAGAGACTATAGGGCTTTCTCAGCAAGATAACACAGGGCCTACACACCATGCCATGATGTACGTGCATAGAGTTAAAGCCATGTCACTTTAATCTGTCTGGTATAGGATGAGATGATATCTGCCTGGCCTCCAGGCCAGTGACTGACCCTGCCCTGGTGAGAGTACTGCATATCCAAAAATCTGATATAGCTAATGAAATCAGCAGTGTCTGTTGAGGAGAATATGGTAAGAACAGTGTACCACATGCTGGTATAACATGTCTGTAATGTCAAGCATGAACTCACACACACACACACACACACACACACACACACACACACTGAGAATAGAATCCCTACCTAAGTGCACAGACTACAGAACTCAGTACTTTATGCAAGCACCACTGCACAAGTTTGACTTGGACTGTGTCAGACAACACTTTATAGCTGATGACATCAGTAGTGTTTGTTGAGAAGATAACAGTACTTTACACAAGCACCACAGCACAAGTCTGACTTTAATAAGACTGCAGGTGAACTTATAGTAGATGACATCAGCAGGCCATGTGGGGGACAAGATGTTGGCTGGGCTGCATAAAATGGATGTGCAGGCATCTGCAAGAATCTAAATACTGTCTATCCATGGTATTGGAGCAGTAACTGTGGGATACACACTTCTGCTCTTTTGTCTAGACACACACAAACACACACACACACACACACACACACACACACACACACACACACACACACACACACACACACACACACACACACACACACTTGACTGCAGTGAGAGCAGAACCCCTACCTATCTAAGTACACAGACTAGAGAACATGGTACATTAGACGCATGCCATGGCACAAGTCTGACTTTTCTAAGAGTGTAGCTGAACTTATAGTAGATGACATCAGCAGGCCATGTGGGAGACAAAATGTTGGGAGGACTGCATAAGCTCATAGCTTCATATATTCATAGGATGCTACTAGCCTAATGGCCCTACTGTGTTTAGAAGCCTATCTGTATAAAAACACAAATACCCTTATAGTTGATTGTTGTTGTTAAAAGAGCTATTTTGTGAGCAGCTGAAATGAAGAAAATCAATGTATGATATACACACAAAAAAATGATGGCTCACATCAGATATGTCTACATAGATCTGGATTTGAACTCTCAGTCCAATGTACCTTCAGAACACAGGAGGAGTGCCTTATCCCTCTTTGCCACACAAACAGCTTTGCAGCAAAGAAATTACCTTGATCTACACACACCCAACTGCAACATCTACAGTGATAAACAATACAAGTGTTATTTGTACATTTATTACTTTTGATGTAGTGCACTTAGTGATCACACAACCCATCATGATTACTGCTTGCAAATATACAGCTCTGTCTTATATTTCTGTGTTTGTTGACCATTCTTCATTTATCTGACAGTAATCTGAGACATGCAGTGTGTAAGCCATTACATATCATTGGCCTTAAAATGTCAGGATATTAACTGAAAATAATATCATATGCAGTTGCCAACAAATGAAGGGTGGGTTGGATATTAAGGAACACAACCTGTGAATTGTGTGCTGCTTACTTACATTTCCAGTCTTACATCTAACACTTTGTAGATCTAACCTAACACACCCAATGGAAGTAAGGCAGCCTCCAGTGTTATTTCTGTTTTCCTTCTCCCAACCGTTAATCATTCACAGTTGCAATACATTAAAAACAAACACTGAGGGAGTGCCTGCACTATTTTTACATCTCCTACATGGATCCAAGTATTTGGGATTCAGCAATTCTAATGAGTTCACACCTCATTTGCATGTTCGCCATGCTAATAGCCCTGAATCGACACCATATAAAAAGGCAACCTTGTAGCTAGGCAAACTGATGGTGAGGAGAACTGTTTATGTTGTGAAGATTGCACATAAGCTATTTCTCCAGTATATATCTGTACAGAGGGGTACTGAACTTCAGAAGGTATGCTCCCATTTTGTCAGCTACAGGTTACCTTCAGAACATCGACAGCTCATTTCACTGACAAGCAAATCAGCAAGACCATTTCACTGAAACCTCATTTCACTGGCAACTCATTTCACTGACAACTCATTTAATTGACAGTGATATATGACCTTTTTTCCCCACTGTAGTGTGACCCTGGAGTTGGAATATATAGTAAGGGAGGGTGTCGGGGGAACAGCCCCCCATATTGGGGGGCGTGGGGGGGGTGAAGCCCCCACATAATTTGGTTGTATATTGTTTTCTGCAAAACAGTTATTCGTTGTACTTGTAAGTATCCACCTCTATAGCTTAAACGTTTATAATATGTGCCCCCCACACACCCCCTTACTATATATTCTAACTCCAGGATCGCACTACAGTGGGGAAAAGGTCATATATCACTGTTGATGAAATGAGTTGTCAGTGAAATGAACATTCAGTGAAATGGTCTTGCTGATTTGCTTGTCAGTGAAATGAGCTGTCGATGAAATGAAGGTAACCCGTCAGCTACATACTGCATATGTAGGAATATATTTAAAAAAGATCTGAAGCAAAGGTTTTTACACTTTTATCTGTATGCAATAGTTGGAAATGTACTGATGGCATATGCTTGTTTGTCAAGCCATATCAGAGGTATACATGCTTGCCAATACATGAAACTGGAATGCTGTGTGATAAATATGTACAAATGTTTCAGGGTCAGTTCCTTTGATAGCACTTTTAGCATTTCAAAGATGGTTTGTTAGCAGAATGTGTCATTTTCCTGTTCTTTTGGGGGGGCAAAGGTGGTTTACTGTTACAGCACAAGCAAGTGTATACTGTCCTTTTGTGGGGAGAGCAAAGGTCAGTTAATGTTATGGCACAAACAAGGATATGTTGCTCTTGTTACTCTGCTTGTTTTGCATCCTGTGTATTGTTAATATTTCACATCTCTAGACTGTTTTATGTTTCTCCAGTGGGTAATACTGACTGGCTACTTTTTCTGTTTTATTTGGAAACAGTTATTTTGTAGTAGTTATGTGATACTTATGTATATTATCCTTCTGTTGTCTTTTAGGAAACCTAGGAGTATGCCACCCAGGCATGTCAATCCTGCTGAGAACCAGCTGATTGTGCATACCTTTAGGCAACATGGTGCTTTTCTTCTGGAAAGGGGATGGGGAGATATGGCACATAGGATTATGGCATCAGATAGTTGATGATGTGAATGCCGTGGGTGGCCACAGCAAAACTTATGAGCAGGTGCGCCACAGGGCCACTGACATCACATATGCATGAAGAAGAGCAGCTGCAATAGGCCATGACCAGGTGGTTACTGGTGGAGCACCTGCTAGGAAACCATCACTAACACCCAATGAAGAGTTCCTGGCCAATATAAGAAACTGAGACAGCTTCCAGGAGAGTGCAGTACAGCAAGTGCTGGATGGTGGAGCAACAGTTTCAGAGACAGCAAGCACATCCAAGGAGGAGCTTCCAAGTAGGCTGTGGTATCTCAGCAGTTGAATACTGTTACGTAGTAAAACAAGTAAAATCAATTAGTTATGTCTGTGTCACATGTTTTTTTTGGGGGAGGGTTGAAGATTGCTACAGTTATTAGCTTAGGATGGAGTTATCTGCCACATTCTTGTTGAAAGTCTAGTTAATGGACATATAAACGGGTAAAAGTATTATCCCTGTGTTACTGTTAATTGTGATGACGTTGCCCTTACCTCTTGATTAACTTCTTCCAGGACCATCTGGATTGCAGAGTAGAATCTCATCTGCAGATGGTAAGCCAGACATTTTTATGTCAGTACTGCTGAGCAATTGAAAGAAATATTTTTGTATGTACTGCTGTACTGTCTGTAATAGTGGCAACACTGTTACTTTGCTAGCATATATTGCACTATAGTAGTGTAGGTAATAATATTTTCTGGTGTTTTCGTTTTTTATCACAGGTGATCATGACAGTGAGAGTGCGGGCCCTCTGCCACCTGATGTCAGTATATCAGCAGACTCTGATGATGATGGCCAAACTGAGGCACAGTTAGGGGTACATAGGTTGAATCTGACACTGAGGTTGACATACAGCCATCCCAGGAAATTCCATCAGACACAGCCAGTAGACCTACACCTACCCATTCCAGTGAGCCCTCAGATACTGGACAGGTGGAGGTTGAGGTCAATGATCAGGGAAGTGTGGATACTGTGGCTTCAGTGCTTGTTGAGTCTGGCCATAGCCAAAGTGTGGGTGAAGTGGCATGCAGGAAGGTTAATAGGAGTCCTCAGAGGCAGCTTGTTGAGCCACCTCTATCTGGTGCAGATGTCTCTTCCTGTGCCACTCAACATATATTTAAGATCATCAAGGAGGTACTGGCATGTTCCCATAAATGCTCCAGACAAATACTCAGGGTTGTAGATGAGGCACAGTTCAACATGTATGACTGCCTCCACCATGTTGCTGATTCAATGGATCAGATGAATGACATGTTGGAATGAGGGGTGTGTGTGATGGACTGAGGGGTGCCTGTCATGGAACAAGCATTGTCTGTGATGGAACATCTGCTGAGAGGAGAATAGCATCCTAGTGGGCATAGGTCAGCCACATCATCTGCTGCCAGCCAACATGGCTGCGACCAATCACACTCCCATGGTGGCAGTACTTCCAGTGTTTCATCAGTGAGTGTCCTATCCAACCCAGACATGGCAGGCCATGGGGGTAGTGGTCCTGGGCATCCCTGTGAATGAGTTCATCCCACAGACATCAGTCACATTCAGGTAGCAGTGCATCGGACCATGGGTGTGGATGTGCAAGTGCAACTCCTGGCAGAGCCAGTTCTTGTGGTTGGGGACAAAAATGATGAACTGTCACCTCTACCATGCATGGCTCACACCTGACTGATGTACAAGATGTAGAACCAGCACAGAGCTTGGCTGTGTTCGTGCAGACACTCGCACACCAATATCACCTGGAGGACCCCTACAGACGCGCACACACACACACACACACACACACACACACACACACACACACACACACACACACTAGGTACTCATTTTGTCTCACTGGCCATTTGTCGATTTATCCAAATTTCTGCACGCTTCTCTTTCTCACTCACACATACTCACTGACCTTTTGTGTCAGTCTAGGCTTCTTGTTCCCCCACACAACACCCTGTGCAAGTGATGATAACTGTGTCATATCCCTGTTTTCCATCTTTCTGGATTCAGAGATACATAAGCTTTGTGTCCGATGCTTAGTGTGCATAGCTGACTTAGTGCCTAGTATATCTGCATTTGTGGTGTTGAACTGGTAATTGTAGCTTTTACTTATCTTGGCATTGGAAAGTTAGACAGTTGATAGCATCAAAATTTCCCAAATTTATAGAGAATGATCTTGTGAGAGCTGTGAAATCAGAAACAGCAGTGTGTATCATTACTTTCTAACTTCTCTCTTTAATTATTTTCCACTACAGATGTATGGTGTTAAACTGAGGGCATACAGTGATCATCAGTGCTTTTGAGAGGAATGACTGTGCGTGATTCTTTGATGCCTGAGGCCTACTACTTAGTAGTAGACACATATAAGTCAAATATGTCTCTGCTATCACATGTTAAGGTAATTTCTATAAAAATCTCCCACCTTTTACTTGCTTACTGGACCAAGTAATGAAATACAAGGATATGCCACACATTTATACTATTAAACAATACATGTTAGGTTCAGGACTTACCTTATAAATGCAGCAGTTGCCACAGTGTTAGTTCTGGGCTCACTGTCTGATGCAAGCAGTATATAGCCAATACACGGGGAAGTAAAGGTTGTGTGAGTTGCCTGGCATATATGTTACTATATGTATGTGAGTAGGAGGAAGGTTTTAGGAAACTAGGTGGTGAGTGAGTATGCTGTGCGTTATCTCTTAGCCAATGCGAGGGCATACTGAGCATGCCTACATCTGTTTACACACAGCAGCTGGTGGTTCCCTCTCTGACTCCTCATCTGCCTGTGGCTGTGATGACTTTGGCATTGGTGGTGGGATGTGTGCCTCTTCTCCTTGCTAATCCTACTGAAGCTGTTTCCTCAAGATGTTGTGTAGAGTGGCATATACTGTGAATATTTCTGTGCATGTCCATGGATTGCACTGCAGGACTCCCCAAGATGTATCTAGGTACTGGAACCATGACTTCAGCAGCCGAAACCCACACTCTGTGATATTTCTGGCTTGAGCATGTGCCTCATTGTGGCATTCTTCCATGGGTGTGTGTGCATTTCTAATGGGTGTCATCAGCCATGCATCCCCCAGTAAATAACCCTGTGGGATACCCCCCCCCAGCAAATATCTAGTGCAGTTTGGAGGTGTGCCAGATATGTGAGTCGTGGTAACTGACACACATTCAAGATGATTCCCTTGGCATTACACATGACTTGGCAGTGGATAGAGTGGTAGCCCTTTTTGTTTATGTAGAGCCTATTCTTTTCCCCAGGTGGTGCCTTAATTTCTACATGAGTGCAATCAATGGCATCTAGTACTTCAGGGTAGTGTGCTACATGGTAGAACTGCATATTTCTGTCACTCTCCTCATAATTACAGGGAAAATATATGTGGTCACTGGCATGCTGGAGCATAGCATTCAGGAATTGGTGGAGGATCCTGGATGCTGATGCCTGTGACACACCCAGCATGTCTTCTGTTGGTCTCTGAAAGGTACCTGTATCTAAGATTCTAAGGGCTACACATGCCTTTGTCACCTCTGGGATGGGTTCCCCTTGGTTGGCTCTGGCTCTGAGTTGAGGATGGCAGAGGTCACAGAGTTCCTGTAGTATGTCCCTGTTCAACCTGTGGTGCTCTACAATTCCCACATAATGTAGGTTGTGAAAAGTTAAAAGGGACCTGAAAACTCTTCTCTTTCTCAGCCTTGGCCTATTAGCAGCAGCATTGGCTTCAGCCTGTAGCACATACAAATGAATTAAAGCAGTGGCAGCCCTTAACATTCTGCCTTTGTAGACTCCTTTCTGTGCTAATATTACAAACGTTTTGGAATTTGCAGGAAAAACCAGCATGGAGTCTACATAGATTCTTTATAGCTTGTTGAATAGCTCCACTGTGTTGGATTGGTTAATTAGCATGCAATTCAGCTGCTTATGCTGTAATTAGCATGCCAAGGTGTTTACTTTGTTTGCATGAGTGTGCACACCTCTGCACGGGGCTTACTGAATCTAAAACTTGCTGCAGCCATGTGCACATTATGGCACAATGCACACAAGATGAAAAATGACTGTGCAGGCTTTATTGAATCCCCCTACATGTTTTCCTGTTCTTTTCTATGTTCCTTAAATCAGTCTTCCATAGTAGTATTTTCTCTTGATGTAATTCCATTTCCATACCAATGATTCCCTTACTTCTTTTTAAACCTTTAAGCCTTTCCCAAATTCATATATATTTTCCTCTATAATCTTTATTAACAATTTTCCTTTTTCCTGTATCCCCATCAATCCCTTCTATATGTTTACTGAGGTGGTATATAATTGGGTGTACTAAACCCAAACCTCCTTCCTTATTGGTAACATAAAGAATTCCTCTTTTAATAGGGTTCAGTCTAGATTGCCATATGAATGTAAATACATTCAATAATTCTTTTTCACATTCTGATGGTATCATAAATATGCTTGCTAGATCTGCCATTTTATTCAAGATTACTGAATTAATTAAACAATCTTTTTTTTCTATATGTAAGTTTAAATGTTCTCCAGAATTTTCAAATACTCCGTATTTTAAGTATCGTGCCCTTTCATTTTGTCACCCTCTGTTGTTCAATACCAAATTTTCAGAATTTCTATTTCTTCTTTATTAAACTGGATACCTCTTATTTTTCAGAGAACCCTAGTCCTTTACTCTTTTCCTCATTAACACTTAATCCTAACACCTTTAGTTCTTTGTTGAGTGTCTTGATGGCTATAGTCATCCATTCTTTATTTTTAACAACTAAGACTAGGCCGTCTGCATAAGAGAACATTACAAAGTTTGTATCCTTCAGAAAATGGTTGCCAAATGCAGAGTTTGTTATTCTAGCAATTTTTTAAGTATATAAGAGAAATCTTTCAAATATTATTCTAGTAATTTTCAAACTATATAAGAAAAATATTTAAAATTTCTTCCTGATTTTGGATCTTTAGCATTGACTCTTGAGCTAAGAGGTTGGGAGGGTAAGAAGGCGAATGGGTTGCACTGTATGGTTCTCACAGCATAGAGATAAAATGCACTTCTTGGTTATTAATTATGCATTTGTACATTCATTTGACCACAGGCAAAATTCTGAGTGCATGCAAACATACAAGGGACTGTAACTGATGGCCACATTCTAGGGTTTGTGTGAATGTGTGGTGTGTACGTGTGTGTGTGTGTGTGTGTGTGTGTGTGTGTGTGTGTGTGTGTGTGTGGGTGGGTGTGTGTGTGTCTGTGTGTGTGTAAATACATGATACCTCTATCCCAGATAACTAATGGTGTAAAATAAGGAATCAGCATTATATGAGCTTTGTTCTTTTGGAATGATCCCTGGTTTCCTTGTTTTGTTGACTGTTGACAGTATATTTATTATTTGGCTATAAATAAACTGGATAACATGACATCTATGAGTTTAATGTTATTGTAACTATGTATGCATTTTTAATTTAAGTTGTTTATGTTTACAGGTTGGTCTACAACAGTTTGTCTGGTACATAGTCCAAATGAGTAATGTTATAAGCTGTTAATGAACTGTTTCACATAGTGGAGGATTTGATTTCCTCAGCCTCTGTTTGTCTAGTGTGGGACTCTGCCCAAGTCACTTCACCAGGCTCCCTGGCTGTCCCAGAAAAGGGACACTTTTGTCCAGTGGGTTTTCACATGCTGTTAGCAAATACATTATACATTTGTCTTTTGAATTCCTGCACCTTTCACATAGTCACTAATTACTGCTTCACTATATGTTATTAGACTACAAATCCCAGCATGGCTCTTGTAGTTTAATGTGTTTCCAGATGATTTTCAATAAATGTGAGTTTCAAAGGAAGAAAAAATTTCTGTTGCTCATGCTAAGTCTATTTTCACTGTGACAGTATGTTGCTTTGTTCATCAAACGGCTGTCAGCGTTTTTACTGTTACATTTTAATAAAAGGTTTTAAATTAAATCCAAATCTCTGTGGTCATTATAAAATTAAAGAAAGGAGTATTATGCACACTTCCTCATCTTAACAGTGTTTCATGGTAACTGGGGAGAAAGGCAAGTAGTGGGATGTTGGTATAGCTGTGGGGGGGAGGGCATGGTTCATTACCCTCCCTAGGCCCCACCCCACTTGACCATGATCCAGCTCTGTGCCAAAGGAGTGACTGCAGTCAAAAGACAGAATTAAAATTTTCCTCCAAGAGTTAAAATTTTACTTCACTTGGTGACTCTCAGTCACTCAACTGAGTAAAAGGGGGCTCTATGAACACTGCCCCAGACTGCCACATTAGCATACAGTTTCACCTTTGAGACCACTGTACATGTCAAGACTCCCTACATGGGAAAATCATAGCAGCAATTTGTTGTTTATTACTCATCTGTATGGATGGATGTAAGGCCTGGATAAAAGTCTTCTGTCATTTATTTAAAAAGCTTGCTACTATATTTCATCCTCTCCTTTGGTAAGTACCTATATTTACAATTATGGTTATTGTGGATTACTTCCTTATATGTACATCAAGTCAAAATATGTTTTATAAAGAAATGCAACAGATATGAAATATGTAAAGAAATCAGCTTTTTTCTTGTAAGCTTCTGTGATGCTTAGATTTCTGATAAAATGTTTCTGTATAGATAGTTAGCAAACAACATTTGCTGCTTTCATTTATCTGTCATCAACAGAAAATCAATACTCATTTAATGGTGTTATCAAACAAGGCTTTAATACAAAAATAAATAAAAACATTTAATTTACTGGAATGATAAAGTTCAAATATGTTTATAGCAATGTTTAGCCTCCAGCGTGTTAGCACTTTTCTTGTCTATTCTGAATGAAAACAGGATGCAACAACTCATATTATCCTGCTGCATATGAAAATATAAACACCCAGACATTTCATCAAATAATGCTCAGGGTCCACTTGGTTCACTTGTGAACTGCTTCAAGCCATTTATACTTGTCCTTTCTCTCTCCTCTCCTCTCCACCAACGCTCTGACTATTCCTTGTATGCTGAATGTGAAAAGTGACTTTTAATCCACTACTGCACTTTTGAATCCCAGTATATGATATCACATCACTTATATTAATCAGACAAACTCTTGAAGCTGAATCTCCCTTGTGGTACTGATGCTGTCTGAAAAATGTAGAGGTTTTGGGTAATGGAGAAACACTGAGGAAACAGTGGTTCCTTTTTTAATGCAGCCTTGGTGTGCCACCATTGTGTAAATTATTTTCTAATTTCTGAGTGTGATTTTTGGGGGGAGGGACACTGAAAGAAGATGACAGAGCAAAACAGGTTCTGCTCTGCAGGTTCCAGTACAGCCTTAATTTTTATTTGTAAGCCAATATGCTCAGTCATTTTTAACAGTGCACTATGGTTTGCTTGAATCAGGAAGTATGACCTGCATCAGAAGTCTTGTAAATGTGATACATTTGCACTGGTTAGGACTTGACACTTGCATTAGTTGTGTGTCAGGGGTATTAGAGGAAAACAGAAGAAAGAAAGCTGCAATAATATCTTTCTGCAAGGTAGTCTTTGTTACATCCTAATTATTTGGTTGATAGATATTTTAATTATTTTAATCTGTAAACCTTTTTAATCCTATGAACAGGTATCTATTGTGATGATGTGAGGTATTGCCAGCTATGCCAGGAGAAGTAGGGCAGTGGATGTGTAACATATTCCAACATAGCTAGCAGCAAGATTGTTAATAATTATATGTCATTTGTATATCAAACTGATTTGTACAAATGTTTGTTTTGAAAAATGTATTTGTAAAGCTGTGTGTGTTAAATATGTACCAACAGTGTGTCCTGCTGGACAGAAAAGAAATATACATGTATGTCAGACTCTACTATTATACCTGATTAAATGTATATATATTGTAACAGAGGATACCGGAAGAAAAGAGGTTAAGCTCAGCCCAGCTAACTTTTAGAAAAATATCTTGAAATTAAATTATCTGGTTTAGGCCATAAAGATTGTATCCTACAGTTCTGATTGCAACCAGAGATGAAATGTTTGTGAAAACAAGGACTAAGAATCCTGCTGTATTGTCCTTAACAGTAAACTAATTGCAAACCTGGAAAGATGGAAGTGTTGAAATGGTTTTAAGGCTTCCAGATGCTATAACACATCTTAGCAAAGATCGACATGTGTGTATGGTAGCACACGTGCTAAATTCTGGTTCAGTTTCTAGTGAAGGAGGGTGGCATGGGAACCAGAAGTCAGATGACCAAATGTATGTGATGTCATTCTGTAATCCAGCACTGAAATGATGTTTTAATACTAGATGAGACAGAAGTCTTGGTGCAGTCTGTTTCTGAAATCTGACATAGAAGGATCACTCACCTACTTCATCTTGTCTTGCTTTATTAAGTAACCAGGGAATAGTAATTCTTTAGATCAGTCAGGAAAATATAGTGAGATTTAAGTACTGTTTTTCTGTATCTGTGTGAATCTATTCATCTGTGTTATTTTAATATTTCCTGTGATTGAAACCCTGGTGTTTATTGTAAATAGATATTCAGTATTTTCATGTTATTTTATTATTTATTAGTAAATATATTTAAACTTTTCATTGTGGCTGGCCCTTTAGAGAATATTTTAACCTTTGCGAGTACTTATATTTATTTGGTGACACTGTGGCCACTCCTGAAAGCCTTACTGCACTGGTCAGACACTACCATTTGTATTAGTATTAGTTTTAATCAGTATAATTGGGTACCCTTGTAAGAGCCTTAGAGTAGCTGGCTTTGGAGTTTTCTGGTAGCAGTATCTACCTTATAGTCTGGGCAGAGGGGCATCACTAGTAAATATGTGCCAGTCTTTCACAGGTGTGTGTTTGTATGAAAATCAAATCTCAAAGAGTGTGTGTGCTTCAGCTACTTGGGGCAGGGATACAGAGCACAGGTTTCACAGAGATGGTGGTGGAGGACTTGGCCTGGGACACTCAGCTAAAGACTCAACTCTATAGTTCTGCCAGTGTGGAGTCTTACTGGGGGCCTGGAGAGAAAGAGAGGGGAAACTCAGAAACCATACTGTGTGTGTTCCCTGTGTGCTCTTAAGGGAAATTGTGCTTGGTGCAGAGAGCTGCATCTAGAAATACTGTGTGCACCTATCTTTCTTCCAAGTGAACATCCCTCATCAGTGTCAGTAGTGAGGATTAAGGCTTCTTGATTACTGGCCTGGGGGGAGTCACATCTATATAATGAATACTCCTTAACCAGAATGTGGAAATGTCTCCTTGCCATGCGGTTATTTATAGTTACTACTGACAGCAGGATTCCTCTTACCTCCCTCCATTTGTTCATGTTGTCAGTCCACTTTCACTATCCTTTTTCTGGTCAAGACAAATGATGGACTTTGAGGGATATTACTAGAATGTAAAGAATGACATTGAGCCAAGCCTTATATTAGAAATATGGGGGCATTTCATTATAGTCTGCACCAGTAAGACATTTCTATTAGTCTAGTTGCTGGAGGGGCTGACCAGAGGAGGGCTGGGTACAGGCTCACCTTGTTTTTTATTTTTCCTTTGGGGTAGAGGTGCTGGAGGTAATAGCCTAAGTGCTGCATTAGCACCCTTTCCACCTAAACACTGAGAGTGTCGGAGCTGCTTGTAGAACCTCATGGCAACAGGGTGTGTCTAGTAATGCTAGTAAAATAAGGCACTTCCAGAAATGTATTTATTTATTTATTTTTAGGTTCATAGGTTCATAGGATAATACTAGGCTATTGGCCCAGAGGCCCTTATAAGCCTAGCCAAGAATTTCGACAATGTTCTCTCAAAGTCAGCACCTGTTTCCCTTTTTCAGCAGGGGCACAGATGGGATCCCAGATGTATATTTTCTGTTTCCCATACAGTTGTCCAGGTTCCTCATAAAGAGGGCTAGAGAGGTACTCTGCTTGACATGGAGAGGGAGTCTATTCCACAGATGGGGGAGTCTTTGGGACACAAATCTATCCTGCCAAAAAGTTCTATTAATGTCACAGACCAGGTTAAGGCCTTGTGGGTGGGTTGCATGAGTGGAGTTTGTCTTACAGATATGCATCAAGGCTGGGTCTGAAATGGCCTTGTATGCTAGACACAGGTCACCGGTTTTAGCCTATTTGTATAGGATAGGTGTTTGAGACCATGGATTTTCCTGGTCAAGAACCTCTGTGGTCTCTCCATCTGCTGCATGTGCTTGGTAAGGTACATGCCGAAGGGGGCATTGTACTCAATAATGGGTCTGACAAGGGGGAAGTACAGGGATGTTATGACCTCCTTGTTCCTGGGTGAAATACCCTTATTTATGAGGTGGGTCATGTAGAAAGCCTTCCACACAATGGAGGTTACACGGTGGTCAAAAGTCAGGTTGCTATCAATCTGAGTGCCCAAGTCCCTCACGACTGATTGCATGCTTAGTACATTGCTATTAATGTGATAATTATTGTGGATGACATTTTCCCCAAAGGGGATAATGATCCATTTCTTGGCATTAAGTTTGAGGCCATGCTTCTGGCACCAATCATTAGTTTGGGTAATGACCTCTTGGAGGATGTTCACATCACTAGGGGAGTTTAAGACAGCACCCAGCTTGCAGTCATCTGCAAACTTGGTCAGCCACAGACCACTGGTTTTGGCTTGCACCTCAGAAAAGTGCATTCCAAGCAGTAGAAGCCCCAAGACCGATCCTTGGGGTACACTGCTTGTTATGGGTCTACTACTAGAGGTGGCTTCCCCTACTTTGACTGAGTGGGTTCTATCAGTGAGCCAGTTAGCTACCCATCTGGTAACATACGGGTTGATCCCTAGCTGGGAGAGTTTATCTATTATGCCCGAGTGGGGAATAGTGTCAAAGGCTTTGGCTAGGTCAAGGTAGGGGGTGTGTACTGTCTTCCCCTTGTCCATGGCTTTGGTGACTGTTTCAAAGAAGTCGACCATTTTTATTTGCATTTGTTTACTGGGATGGTCCAGCTGCACCAGAAGTGCCCATTTTCAGTGGAGTCCTGGTGAGAAAAACTCCACATATAATACATTTCACATACAATGCAGAATTTACATTAATAAAGACATTTAGTACATATTATTGGCAGTTTATACAATTGGTGAAAAAAACAGTACCTAAGTAATCATTCTCAAATCAAAGATATTATACAAGTAATAGGGAATATATACATGAGAATATTCCATATGAATAGTTTTTAGCTAGCAAAATTTATATAGGACACTTCATGCAGTGGGTGCAAAGCAGATATCGGAATTAATTAGAGACTAGGTACTTAAATTTTTCACATGTTTAGGAGGTGAAATAGCTGAGTGGTAGACTATATTAGTCCTGTTGCAGGAATCAGCAGTCAGTGCATTTTATAGCAGATATAAGTGGTGGTATGATATTAAGGTTGGCTGCGAGAGCACCTGAATGTCTCACCTGGTTCAATGCTAGGTCTATAAGGGAGAAGGAAGTAGACAGGAGGGATCAATGGTAGGACAATAATGGTTAGTAGAATAGGAAAATAGACAGGATGGAGAGGGGGAGTAAGTAAAAAGACAGGTCACTGTGAAAGGAGGATGCCAGAGTAGTAGATTGGGAGTTAGAATAGTTGTGATGGTTGAAGTTAGATTATATGAGATGTGGTGTTAGCACATGTGCACAACCAAGATGAGGAGAGGTGTTGTTTCAGAGATGTCTTGAAGAGGGTTACTGAGCCGGTGGATCTAAGTGTTGGGGGGAGGGAGTCCAATGTTTTATGATGGTAAAGGAGTAAAGCATCTGGCCAGCTGAAAGTTTGGGTTTTTCTACATTTATGAGCAGTTGGTTGTTGGATTGGACTGGTCTGTTAGGATGGTATAAAGTAAGTATAGAAGATAGAGTAGGGCACATGGATGGATTATGAATGAGTTTGTGAGCTGTAGTTAGTTGGATAAAGGTGAGATAGCTGGGGAATTCCAAGAAGACTGAATGTTGGTGAGGAGGGGGGCACCATATAAAAGAGAGGGTAATTGACAAGAAGAGGCAAGGGAAACTCGGGCTAATGCACTGAGTAGATGTTTGTGCCGGTAGAGAGTGCCAAGCTTTTGATGTGTCTTTTTGACATTGGACTGGATGAGCAGGTTGAATGTGAGGTGTTCGTCTATGATGACACCTAGGAGTTTTGTGGTAGGAACAATGTTGATGGTAGTACCATTTAGGGGTTGAACGGGGAGTTCTCTTTTTGTAGGGGCATGGACTTTTGGGGGGCAAAGATTACTAGTTTGGTTTTGTTGAGGTTCAGGGCAAGATGATTATTAGACATCCAAATTTCGGTGGAAGTGAGGGCATTTTGGGTGAGTTAGTGTAGTTCTGAGGAGTTGTTTGCAGTGCAGATGATAGTGGAGACATCTGCATACTGGATGACTGAACTTTGAGAGAGTGCGGTGTGGAAGTTATTGATGAATATGCTAAACAGAAGTGGGTCTAAAATGGAGCCTTGAGGAACACATGTGGTGGTGTTTAGGAAAGGAGAGTAAGAGCTCTGCCATTTAGTTGATTGTTGCCTGTTAGTGAGGTAACTAATTAACCAGTTTAGAGTTTGGGTAGAGGTACCTATGTTAGAAGGAGAGAGTGGGATATAGTATCAAAAGCTTTAGAAAGATCAAGAAATAATGAAAATACAATTTTACCAGCATCTCGGGCTCAGTTGACAGTGTCTATGAAGGATATGATGGCAGTAGCGGTACTATGTCCTGGCTTAAATCCATGCTGGGTGGGGGAAAGGATGTGGTTGTGAGTCAGATGGTGAAGAACTTGAGAATGAATACATTTTTCCAGAATCTGAGATGGGTGATAGTATAGCAATGAGGTGGAAGTTGGTGGTGTCTATGTTGGGGCCCCCCTTGTGTAGAGGGAGAATATAAGCTTTTTTCCAGTTGATGGGCATATAAGATTCTTGGATAGATCTGTTGAGAAGTATGCTGATAGGGTAAGCAATTAAGTTGGCTGGGATTTGCAGGTATTTGGCAGGTAAATTGTCAGGGGCATTTGTGCATGGTTTGAGTTTTAGAAGCAATTTTTAATAGTCGAGGTGGGTATAGGTGACAGAGTAAAGTTGGGAATAGGGGGTGTACTGGTGTTAGCTGTGGAGAGGTCTGTGGTGGATGAGTTAGTCTAGGGAAAGGTAGTGGTTAGATTGGCTATAGTATCTATGCATCAATTTCATTAGGTGTTTTATTTGGGTCTGGGCAATGATTATTGCTAGATCCTGGGTTTAATAAAGAGTTGAGAGAGCTCCAGAATTTCTTTGGGTTTTGCTTGTGTTGATTTTGTAATGTAAGGTAGTGTTCTTTTCTGTTTTGTAGTACTAGGCACTTCACCTGGTTTCTGAGCTGTTTGTATTGGGCAAGGTCAGATGGGTTTTTGTTTTATTTTGTGCCAGATTTTCCACGATTTGTCCCTGAATTTCATGAGATCCTTAGAAGGTCTTGTTAGCCAACTGGCATGGTTGGTCTTTACTCTCTTTTGTCTAAGGGGAGCAAGATTGTTTAGTATGCTGAGGAAGGTTGAGTTGAAGAACTCAACTGCCTCATCAAGGGGAAGTGATTCTAGTGTATCCCAGTTGATGCTAAGCAACCTTTGGTTAAAGCTAGATGGACAGAACTGGGATTCATCTCTGATAACCCTGTACTGATGTTTATTAATTGTTGTTTTACATTCACATTGTATAAAGGCTGGTAAGTGGTCACTTATACTATTGGAGAGTGTACCAGCAGACGTGATCTCATCTGGGTTGCACACTAAAATCCAGTCTAGGACTGAGCCATTAGTATTAGTTTTATTAGGCTTGGTTATGGTGTTAACTAGCTGGGTGAACTTATATAGATTGATATTGCAGTTAGAGTGGTGTGGGGATATGTCTAGCCAGTTGATATTTACGTCTCTCAGTATGATAGCCTCATTTTTTATGTTAGTAGCTGCCCAGGCAAGGATTTCCTCAGGAATTGGGATGTTTTCCCCTGAGAGGAATGTAAATGACTATCACACAGAGGCTTTTGCAATTATTCATTTTAAGGAAAGAAATTAGAAGTTTGGCTGTGGAGAACTGTGGGATGGGTTTTGTATATGGGACAATAGTGAAGGATATGGGCTATATTAGAGAGATGCCTCCACCTTTTTTTCGGGGTCTGTCAGCCCTAAGACAGGCAAAATCTGGAGGAAGGAATTCTGTGTCCATAATATAGGATTTTAGTCATGTTTCAGTTGCAGCAATAATATCAGGTTTGTTGTGGGCTATCCATGCATGGAAGTCAGATATTTTATTTCTGATGCTTTGTAGGTTAATTGTAGTGAAGTTTATTGATTTATGGGAGTTGGGTGGTTGCAGAGGAGAGGAGATGGGACCTGGTTTGGGATGTATGTCTCCGTATAGCGATAAGTTTGTTACAGGATATGATAAAATAGTGTATTCTAGTTTCTGTTTTACTTTGGATAATTTAGAGAAAAAAATATTATTGTTGTGGTGATGGTGGGGGAGGATTTTTACTCTGGTAAATGATAATATGTTTGCATTATAAAGGCTGGCTGAAATTTGTGAGAAAGAAGTGGTATGTTCAGACTGTATGGGGAGAGAGGATAATAGGCAGTGGGAGGAAGAGGTAGAAATATGATGTAGAGAGGTTAGATGTAGTAGGATATTGAAAGAGAGTGATAAGGTAAGTAGAGTAGTGATAGTAGAGATGGGCATTGTATTATGGGATGTGAGTGATTAAAGGAGAGTAAATTAGTATGCAATACCGAGATGTGGTGGTGGAGAAGAGGTTGCACTGATGGGGTAATGATGAGGTGTGTTAAGATGTTGGGTATGTGTGGGTTTGGTTGGGGTGTGGTTGTTGTTATAATGAGAGTGGAAGTGAAGAGGTGTGGCTTGTGGTGTAATAAGATGGGAATTGGAGGGGATAATTTGGTGGTGGGGTAGGGAGAGGACCTAAAGTATAAATTTAATTGATGTGGGGGAGGGTGAATGGAGTGGGTTGAAACCAACTGCGGAGTTGTAATCTGGAAAGAGAACTATCAGTCAGATAGGAAATCTGGAGGGGGAGCAAATAGTCTAAGTATTTAAAGATGGTGCCACAGCACAGGGAAGGAATAAGTAAACTCTCAAGAGGAAGAGGGAGGGAATAGACAGGACTGACAGGACTGGGAAGCCTGCAATAAGATTGTGTTAGGAGGCCAGGAGAAGGGGGGCTAAGAGCCAGGGCTTGGAGAAAGCTGTGAGACAACAGGTTTGACAGGCTAGGAAACTTACAATAGAATTATGTTAGGTGAACAAGAAAAGGGGGAAGGCTATAAACAAGGACTTGGAGAAACCTGTAAGAAGAGATAAACAATCAACCAGCTAGCCCAGGTGAGTACCTAAAGGTGTCTGTTTATCTATGTGAACTCAAAAGCAGATTTATTAGTGCATCAGGGAAGTAGAATATAAAATAAATGTAATGTTTTGGGAAACTGTATATTTGTTACAATAAATGTGAGAATAAAATATAAGAATATAAAATAAATGTAATATATAAGATAAATAAAATATAAGAATATAAATTAAATGCAAAGCTTTGGAAAATGTATATATTTGTTACAATAAATTGGAGGAAAAGGGGGCGTCCAGTAGTGTGCACAGCAGAAGAATCAGTAGGAGTATCACAGAGAGAAGATTATAATAGAACTACACTTCTCACAGTCTGTTGATAAAAGTAGGACTTGCAGTAGCTTTTACTGATTTGTACCGGGTTCCATTTTCTGTTTTCTTGTATGCAGGCAGTTGCTTCAGTTTTTTTTTTTGTTTTGTTTTTATTGGACCTTTGAATGTGTTTAAGGGAACTGCTCACAGTCTGTTGATAAAAGTAGGACTTGCAGTAGCTTTTATTGGTTTGTACGTGGTTCCGCTCTCCATGTTCTTGTATGAAGGCAGTTGCTTCAGGGTTTTTTTGTTTTGTTTTGTTTTTGTTGGACCTTTTAATGTGTTTAAGGATGTTGTGCACACTACTGAGGGATGCCTGTGAGACAGAGAGAAACAGAGTGTAATGAGACAGAGGTTTTTAGTAATTTTTAGTAATTTCTAATTTCATTCCAGATTTTGCATCATTATATGTCCAGGAATTGGAAGGCAGTAAGAAGAGTTATGCTACTAAATATGCAAATTCCATGCAAATTAGCTGTCGTGTTCTTGGTCAGATGTACCTAATTTTCAAGAGCCTTAGTCCAGATTTTCGATGTCTAGAGGTTGAGAGGCATGCTTCTAATTTAGGCACCTCTATGTAGGATGTAGAAATTGATTAACAGAGAAACAATTGGAAGACAGACTGATTCTTTATTTGTGCAGCAAATTCTTCATCCACATTAAGGACTGTTTAAACTTAAAGCCAAGTTCATAAATGGTGTGGTGCATTATCTGTACCAAGCAATAGTAATGTCAACAGAATGGTGATATACAGGTAAGGATTCTAAAAGGTCAGTGTGCAAAAGGATATGCATAAATAAACAAATGTGAATTGTGTACATAGAAGCACACCACACAAAGTGTATTGAGTGGGATATACAACATCAATGTAAAAGAAGAACTCTGACAAAAGGTGTACGACTTATCAAGGAACACACATTGTGCAGCTATGCACATGCTGTGTGGGAAGTGACTGCACATCAATGGCAGGAGAAAATGTTCATGACAGCTAGATCTTTAGTAGTTATCCCTGCAGGTGGACAACAGCTTAGAGCAGCTATCAATATGCAGTAAAACATCACTGGCTACACAGGCCTGTGTGTAACACAAATAGGAAATTTATTACAGGGCCAGCCAACAGGTTACATGCAGCAGGACATCAAAAGTAGCAGTACACAGAATAATCCAAGGATGACCTGAAACAGCTGACTAAGTACAGCATCAGAAAAACAAGAGACTACTAATAACAAATTGTGGGATCTGTGTATATATGTAAACACAGGAATGTAAAGTCAATGGAATAGATACATTACCAAAACAATGAACATCTGTGTGGCCACAAATGCTGATGTAGCCATGCACATTGTGGAGTAAAGGCAATTACATGACATAAATAGCTGGTATGTGCAATGACGGCAGAAGCCCTCAGTGCACATTTGTATCTAGGACCATGTCATGCAAGGATTAAGTATCTGTCATAATATGCAGCCATATATGCCCTGTGCTATCAAGGATGTCGCTGTCAAATGAAGTAAATGATAAGCAGGAAAGGACGTGCTGACTGGAGAGTTTGTATAAAAGGGATGCACTACATCTTCTCATTTCATCCAAGCTTGTGTCACTAAAGCTCAGCAACAAACACTCATGTATAATGAGCCAGCGTACATACAAACATGCAACAAACGCACTTCAGTTCATCATAATATGAGCAAATGTGTCAAAATAAATAATCAGTTTAGAGGGGAGCAAGCTGCATGTACCAACAATACCCTCTTACTTTATTATTTTCACTCTGAGGTCACTGTATCTCAAGGAAAAGGGATCACCAATGATGTGAAAACTGCCTCATGGTTTCTACAGGAGACTGTGATATGAGAACACCCTGTAAGCACTACCATATTTCATTCATATGTGACTCAATTAACCATGATACAAGCACTTGCAAAGTCAAGCTTCTATATTCAAGCAACAGTCACTTGAGCTTGGGAGATCCAAACAAGAAGCTCAAAGCCATATAAAAGACATGCCCAACACTTTAAAACACTGTAGATGCCCACATATACAGACATGCATGTGATGTGCCAACCAAGATGGCAGGAGCATGTCTATACAAGAGTGATACAATATGTGGAGTTAATATATTAAACCACAGTGACATCCCAGAAAGGCATGTCACACATGTCAACATGCATTCACATAACAGATAAAAAGAAAGACAATGGTCTAACATAATAGCAAAAACATTCAAAATATATAGTTAAGCATCAATAAATAAGTGAATGTCAGATATTCAGGGATTATCTATAGAAGTGGTATATGCATCGTATCAGGAGACAGAGCAGGCAGTAAAGCCAGAAATGCTTTCCTTGAATAGGATGTGGAGGTGGTGATGGTCCCACTGCACTGGAAGAAGGATGGGCAATCACTACCCGTGGACAACAAGACCTCAAACACAGGCTTTTAGGGGCACATCAGATAAAGTAAATGGAACTATGGGAATTTCAAAAACAATGAAATATGGCAGATATATACCTGCAATGTCCATCAAGTGAGCTTAGAGCTGAATAGATGCTGCTGCATCCTAACACACAAATGCGTAGATTTCATAATGCAAAGGGAACTTGGACAACATACTTGCCATATGTTATACCACTGTTGTTGCTTCATCTAAATAGTCGGCATGTAATCCTTCAATATCCATCTTATGGTCAGCTCAAAGCTCAGACCCCCCTGTGGCCACTGCCAACTGTGGTGGCACTGCAGTGCTTCCAAATTTTCCTGCACATCTCACTGCAGGTATGACTACTTAACACATTATTGTCTGCATATGTGTCTGTCCAAGTTGTTACTGCATTTGTATGGATTGTTTCCTTCAGGTGTTCTGCAACTTGTCAGAACAGGTGTTGCTAATCTAGCTCTTGGACAGAGATGTTTGCCAGTTAATGGACAGTTACTGCTGAGTCTGTTGCAGTTAAGAATAGCAGCTAACCTGTGGCAGACATGACCCTAGTGATTGCCCACTGTGGAGCTGAGGATGCTCATAGGAGACACAGCAAGCTTACAGCATTGGGGGGTAGGTACAATGCCACCGACGATGATGATGCCAGTGCACACCATATTGTTCAAACCATTGCAGATGCATTGTCATTGGTCAACATGCCTATCAAGCAACAGATGCATGCACACAGAGGGACTGCAGTCTAACAATGCATGACATGATAGTGGTTCCGCAACATTATCCTCTGATGGCTTACAGTGTCATATAGCTGCAGAAGCACAGCAAGAAGAGACAGCCTGTGCTGCGCCAGTGGATGCTTCCCTGCTGGTATTACAGCTAGTGATCCACTGTCACAACATGCAGTTATCTTGTGGGAGAATGTTACAACTCCATACTCACTACAACATATGCCATAACACACTCATTACAATATATGACATCTAAGAAAATGTCTTACTTTTCTCCATTGTACCAGCTCCTTTGTGGTTAGTTCTGCATTGTCTTCTCAGCTATGAAAGACTCTACCCTACTAGACCTCCTCCATCTCAGAAATTCTGAGAATACTAAAAAGACTCACTCCAAAGACACCCAGTTGAATTCAAGTATTTGTTTCCTCCTGGAGTTGGGAGCTGGGATTTTTGTAGGGAAGCCTACTTTTCTTTGTCAGTTATCCAAGTTATCCAAGTCACTTTTTAGGTACTCTACATCCTTCATATTATTTACAGCACTCCCCACCTTTAAACTCTCTGCAACATACTTCTCAACTTCTTAGTGCAAGAATCATTGAGAAAGCCAAAATTATTTGGGGATAAAAGCCTAAATCAGGAACAGAATTTAAATATTGCTCTTAGAAAATTGCTAGAATAACAGTTTTTGCATTAGCATACATTTTCTGAAGGATATGAAGTCTGAAACTCAACTGTCTGCCATTATTTAGTAATTGCAATACGCAACAATTGCTTTGAAATCCACACATTTTACTAATAACAGATCAAAAATATGAGGTAAAAAATCTGTACTTTCTGATAAATTCTTTACATTATTTTCATTATTAAGTCCATCAGTGTGCTACTAAAATATGTGGCCCAGCATGGTTCTCTGTGGCACACATGATCTATATGTATCAGTTGAGCTTCATTTAATTTTTATCCCCCTACCCAAGTAACCAATGGTAAAGAATCACAATGCAGAGAAACCAAATAACAAAAAAATGAAGAAGGCGAAGACTTCAGAGCAGAAAACCACAATCTATTATTTTTTTGTTTATTGTAAATGTTAAGCAATTTCATCTATTACTGTAATGGACTTCATCAGATTCTGATGAAGTCCATTTTACCATGATGAAAACACTTAACAGACAAAGGCACTTAACATTTACAATAAATAAAATTAATAAATAGATTGTGTTTTTTTGCTCCAAAGTCTTCTTCGTCTTCGTTTTTTGTTATTTAATGTTTTTATCTTATTAGGACCTACAGTTACTTACCCAGATGATCTGAGCTTTAGTCACAGATGTTTGGCCACAGTAGCTCAAAATGACATTTGCTCAAGTTTTGAGGCTCACTCTACACTGAAGCAAGAGAATAATACTTGAATGATAATGAGCTGTGAATGGTTTGAGGGCAATATACCTTGCAGAAACAGCAAGACATATGTTACATTGCCCATCATACAGTAAGCGCTCTTTCTCCAAGGTAGAATGATCTTGAAATATAATAATAATAAAGTAAGTAAGAAGGGTGTGGGGAGTGCAGAGCAATGACAAATGTAAAAAATGCTTATCCTTGTTATACTGGCAAATAATGAGGCCAAGTGCATCTATTGCAGAAATGTGCACATTTCAGTTATGACAATGTTCATGTGAAATGAGCTCTAGCAGGTCATAAAATGTATGCAATCCTTATATTAAAACTGTCCTTTGTTACTACCACGTTTTCACCAAACTAGTAATATGGAACATATGTGTCTTTCTCACTTCATCAAGTAATATCTTATGACCTAATCCAAAATATGAAGTAACCACAAACCACAGCTAAGACGGACTGCATAGGACAATAAAGACTCCCAGTTCCATGAATATTACTGCATAAAAAACTTTATTCAGAGTGATTGAGCACTTTCATCCTGCTTGACAGGACTTCATCAGAATCTTTTTAAATGAGGTTCTCTGGCAGTTTTTTGAAAGTGATAAATTCTTCCCAACACACAAAACTGATGGAGCTCGTTAAGAACAGCTATCTCTTCAGTCCTGTCTGGTACAGGTAGGGCCAGGAATGTGCCTTAAACTTTTTAAAGGGAGATTGTGCCTGGTTTTTGTTGTGCTGACTGCATACATTCTACTGATGACACCTCCTGAGACACCCCTCAAAAGGTCAAGTTGTACAGTCCTCATGCTGTGAAGACCGTCATCTCACAGAACCCATTTTGGAACAGTCTTTGTGATATATTGGATACTTGCTTTCTCCATGGACTTCAGACCTCCCTGCAAGAGTGAGTTTATTCTGCTTTGCTTTGCCCATCACATTTTGTACTTACTTGATATTAATAGCTAGGGCTTGATAATTCTTTTACCAGACTTTGCTCAGGAAATATTTAGCTAGTCAGTTAATATTTTTCAGTGAGCCAGCTGTGTGTTGAAACACTTTATTTTATATTTCCCTTATATAAACTTGTCAGTATGATGTCTGTATATTTAATTTCCAAAACTGTATGTATTTAATTTTCTTTTAGTAAAAACATCTACATGTTTAATTTTAAAAGGTTGTGTTTAGCTGTTTATTTATTATATATATTCTGAGTATTAACTTAACTGATAATGGTAAACTGCTGTAGTGTGATGATTAGCTGTACTTATCCAACCCTGACTGAGCCAGACTACTCAGCTACACATTGCCATCACTTTTTATACTTTATTTGGTTTATTTTTCTAAGATTATAAGGCTAATTGGAGTTTTTCAAGCTTGATCTGCATGTTGGCAATTTTAAGATGATGCAGAAGGTGGTTGTTGTAGAAGAAGATATTACTAGCCCCTCCTTGAAAGTATTGCTTGTGATTTTAACAGTTTAGTTATATAACAGTTCTGTGGATAATCTAGCACAGTAAAGTACTACATTCAGAGTGAAGTTGGAGAAGGGCATATAATACTGCTTTATAGTGGTCCCCAGAGAAGAGCCTTTTTGGATTAGGTTGGTGTGGGGCCATGGCTAAAGGCAGCAGTGCATATTTTCTACATGGTTTTAAGGCCAAACTTCACTATATTGATTTATACTAATACATATTGATATTTTATTGCATCCGTAGTCGTTTGCCAATATCTTGAGACAATGGATTAGATCAAAGAACCATAGCCCCTGTCCTTCACATACTGGTACTTGTGTGATGGATCAGGAGGCCATATCCCTGGAGGTCACCATATCCATAGCCAGCTTTGCATTTCATCCTTTACTGCCTGCTCTGCTGTACAGATGAAGAAAGGTCTGACTATACTTCAGATGACCTGAATTTGATTAGTTGCTTGATTGTCTGAAGGAGCTGCATGGGGAGGATAAGAATGAGCAGCTTCTACCAACTATCCCTTCCTGCAAGAGAGCCAACCTGGGCTAAACACTTGTGTGACACCTAGTTGGAGCATTAAGTGCTTCACCTGTGAAGTACACGTCTAGGGAGTCTATGTAGCCATAGTGCACTCACACATGTGAGTTGAGGTCTCCATGGAAGGCAGCAGCTGTGGAGCTCAATGAATTACCAAGGGAGAAATGGGTCTCCACCTGGGGAAAGGCTAGACTACTGCACAGGACCAGGAAACAGGCCCTCTCCCTACCACCAGACTCTTACAGACAGAGGATGGATGAGATAATGTAGCATTTCATGTAGGAACAAATGGACTATAGGGTTCTTGTCTAGCCCTGGAATACCCAACTCCTACCCACAGAGAATGAACGGGCCAGCTGGGAACCAATTAGAATGCTTCACTGCAAAGTTAACAGCATGCATATTCAATACAAAATGACATGGTCAGGGCTGAAGTGCTTCATCACATTGTGTGTGGTATAAGCTGTGGCAAGCCACTTGTTAAAGATGTAGAACTAGTTTGCTATAGTATTCAAAGAAGAGGAAGAGCTAGGTCCTGGTGGAAGAAAAAAAAAATATTTTACTCTGTCATTATTTGTTATTACATTTAGACCCACAGCTTTCTTATCTTTTAAATCAGAAATATGCTTTTGTTAACATGAACTTGGTATATCAGACTCTGTTATAGCATTACCCTTACTATTGGCTAATGTAAAGAAATTCACAAAGCTTTTCATCTTCACCTAAATAATTTTAATATGGTATTCTCAGAAATTATAACAAATGGATTTTATCAAAC
This sequence comes from Protopterus annectens, assembly GCF_019279795.1. Classification (NCBI taxonomy): domain Eukaryota; kingdom Metazoa; phylum Chordata; order Ceratodontiformes; family Protopteridae; genus Protopterus; species Protopterus annectens. Next base: position 951,736,193 of record NC_056747.1, read on the forward strand.
GTTTCTTGTGGATCTTCTTCCTTATTTGTATAACTATTAATTTTCATGTTTCATTTTATTCTCTAATTTTTCAAAACCTTTCTAAAAGTTTTTCCTTTATTATCATATTTTAACCTATTGTCACCCCTAGGGTTTTGTTTTCCATAACCATTGCTCTACTATGATAAAATTTGATCCACAGGATTGTCCTAATGTGACAAAATTGGATGTATAGGTATTAACTGATTTGTCAGTTATAACTTGTCAACTGTAAGTTACTGAAGAACAAAACAAACTATTAATTTTTTTTTCATGGCCAAGCTCTTGTGCACCTTCCATACTCCTGTAGCTTTAAAATAACTATGAGAATGTCCACCCTTGAGGAATGGAGAGGACTTTTATTCTTACCTTCACGTAAGGGAAATCTATTTCCCACAATTCAGTGACCATGGAGCTACAGCAGAAATGGCAGAGGATGAAGTGGGAGCCAACTGGTCAAAGTCAACGAGACAGGAGTTGACAAGTGTTCCATTCACTAATAATACCGAACCTATCAATCACAATGTTTTATTTTAACTTGACTCTTATATAAAATTCTAATACTGGTAACTATTTTTTGTTGAAAAAACTTATGTAAATGTATTTTTTATGATTTTTTTAAATCTTGTACTGGTTAACAATGAAAGGGTGGTTAAACAGTTTTAATAGACCAGTCTAACTGTCTAACTGCACATCTCTATTGTGTTATGGCTTTTTTAGTCTCTTCATGAGCTACCAACACCAGTGATAGCAGTACATCTGACTTTGAGGCCATCATATTTTAATTATAAAATTGTATATATAAAATACTGTCTCTTTCTCTTGCTTTATTAACTATTTGATGTAACTGGTATTTGTTTACAGTACTACCCAAAAAAATCCTTTATGGGAAGAGTACTTCATTTCAATTTATATATGGCATGTTCAAATCCAATTTCAAAACATTATGCTCCTCAGTAGTTTTAACCCATTATGGCATATAAATATGTATAATTCTTGTAACTTAATAGCTTAATATACTTCATACTTTTTTATAAATATGTACAGCATAAAATGTTCCATACAATGTCATTTTGTATTAAATGTGCACACTTTTAACTTTGCAGTGAAGCACTGTACCTAATGTCTTTCATTATTGCTTGATACATGTCTGCCATAATGTATGTCTGGGTCAATCTGCTTACCTAGTTAGGAAGTTGGTAAAAGCTGACTTTGTAACCTAGCGTAATGCTTCACACTTGTTCTTTCTGTAAGTTGAGGTATATTTGTAAACATCGTGTCTACCTTTTTCTAGAATTACACTGAATTTTAGAGTGGTCATGTCTTGTTTACCTCTGTTTGCCAATTCCCACACTCCAACCAGAATACAGTATAATTCATCTTGTTCAAACACAACTCTGTAATAGTCCAGCAGACCTTTAATAATAAATAACATTAGTAAACACTTTCATCCATTGATTTACAAATACTTTATCAGAGTAAATACATAAAGACTAACTAACATATAAAAAGCTTGAGGCACAAGCCACATGTATCATAGGGAAGTAATCAGCTTTAGTTAATGCACTTCAATTTCTTTTTCAGTACGCTGGCAATATAAATTGTTCATTCACACTAGGTGCTTTATCTGCTTTGTAGATCACCTGCTAATATAATCCCTATAAAGGAGTTGGTTAGACCAGTCCACATCCCTGTTGTTTTTTACAACCCTTTCCAAAATAAAAAAAAAAATGTGATGAGAATAAATTGTAGTTTAAGCTACCAAAAGTTTTAGCTTGAGCAACCATTTATTTTAATTAGATAAATATTTATTACTTTATTTTTTGCATTCTTGTGTCAATAAAAAATAGCCATTTCCCTAAATATATTTTCTCTAGGATTTTGTAAATAACATTTTGAAACTGCAGTTCACCAGACAGTTTCATGCACTGAATAATTTAATAGCTAAATACATTTATATTATATATCTGTCAGTGTTCAGATGTTTTATAACAATACATTAGTTACTCTGCATATTAGGAGGATAAACTGTATGAAGAAGAGCTGTTGGGGAATCTGAATCTTTGATGTCCTTCCTTTGTTTCTGGGATGCTGAATCTGTGTTTAACACTGCCTGAAAGCTCCCTGGTGGGTGCTGAAGAGTAATAAAAGGTAGGTAAGTGGTAAAGATACAAATATACATCTGACTTGTGACTCATATGATAGCATATAGGTGCTTCACATATTGAGGTCACTATATAACATTTGGATATTAGGAGGGATGGCGGCATTTACATATAAAAACAAATCCCTACACTGTAATTATTTTGAGATCTACCACCAAACCTCTTTCATTTCCAAGAATAACTTAAATGGCATGGGAAAGTGAAGCAAATATACATCTTTAAAGAAACCATTGTTAACATATGTGAACAGCATGGAGAGGAAATACAGGATAAGAATGAATATAGAGGGTTTAATTAGTTGAAGAAGGGATCTGCATTTTAATATTTCCTCTGCTGAACATTTTTTATACTTAATAGTAATACTGGCAACAGTTTCTAAAGTTTTTAGTAAATATATTTCATTTATATTTAGAGAAATGTGACATTTTATCACCATTTAAGATATATGCTAATAGCACTCTTTTAATGTGGTCATTAGTCCTAGATTAGACCAAGCATGTACTACCTCTGAATTTAGCATCTATGATAAATAACCTTGTTCATGCCCACAGTCTAAAAGTAATATATACTTGACAAATATTTTACTCTAATGTTAGAAGATGTCAGTATATTTATAATGTAATAAAACTGTATCAAAAGGCAATATATGTATCTTGCTAGGCATACTTCAGAACTAAAACACTTACATTGCAGGGGCCTAAGTCAATTGGTATTTTTTCCTTTAATTTTTTTATACAGTAAAGTTATTTGTATCAAAAGTAAAGACATAAAGTTAAAGTGATGGTAAACAGTGAATATAAAAGTGTAATTGTAATAATAATAAAAGCAAGTTAAAGGGCTTTACATAAGAAGATTACAGTATGCATATCATTTATTTATTCGACTTTGTTAACCAAGCAAGTGAACTGATGCAAAGAACATTTTCAGGTAAGTTATGGGTAAGTAGGCAATATCAACTTTTCAAAACAATGTTAACAAACAGATTACATTCAAAGTTACATTTAAAGCCAACATTTACATTCAGTTACATAGCAACCAGCATCTTGTGTTCAATAAATGCTTTAGCTGTGCTTTTTACATTAATGTTATGTGCACAAATCATTTTATTTTGTACAAGGGTACAAACATTAATACAGTTCTATAACTATCACAGCAGATTAGAATGAAAATCAGAGATCAGAGTGACATAAGTGGAGGACCAAACGTTAAAGTGGTCACAGTGCAAGGGGAAGCTTGGGTGGTGGTGGGTATGGGTGGAGAGATGTAGGAAAGGAATGAAAAGGAAATTGCACATATCAAGCAGGATAATATGGGATTTACTCTAGAGTGGATAGATTTTATATATCAAAAGAACATGAATACTTGATTACACAAACTGAAAACACATCCAAGGTTAAATTTCAATGCATGTTGCATGACCCTACTATGAAAGAAATGAGCAGGCACTGGAAAACAAGTAGTAGTACGCAGAATAGAGAGATATGGAAACAAATGTTAAGAGACTGACTAGAAAGACAAGATAATGACAGGCCAAGATATGACAACAAAGACTTGGGAGGAAAATAGGACATTACAATTTTTTTCAGAGGCCAGGAGGGCTATAGTAGCAAGGAAAAAATTGGACTACAAATATAAGTTAAAACAGAGGGGTAATCGGGGGGGGGGAGCTAAAGCAACTAGAGAAAAACTGACATAGTTATTTGGAAGAAGAAATAAGGTAGGAGCAAACAATGTTAACACAAAAGCTCTTTGCAAATACACCTAAATTACAAAAAGTGTAGCTTATACTAAGACGTCAAAAGGCAGAAAATACAGATTGGAAAATAAGAGAGTCTATATTAGAATGACGAAACCTCACTTATGTGAATCCTGAAAGGCCAACACATAAACAGCAAACCACACGAACACCGAACGTCATTAAGCGCGAAATTCAAAATACCGAATCACCATAGCTGTCCACACCATGTTTAGTGAGGTAAAACATCAGTAGGGGATTCCCTTATCCGGTATAGCTCCATAACGTAAATGTGCAATAGTTACTGACCTTAGCGTTAAGGTGTGGGTTAAGGTAAGTGCATATATAGTAATACATTCATATTTATTTTGTTTGGGTAGGCAGTACGTAGTGGGCGGTGGAGTTGGCCATCTATGGCAATTCGATATTTTGAATTTTGCGCTTCAGGACATTCGGTGTTCTTGCGGTTCACTGTGTAAGTGTCAGCCTTTCGGGATTTGTGTAAGTGAGGTTTCGGCATTCTAATATAGACCCAAATAAGAGACCCTGTTTCAGGAATGTTACTGAAGAAACCTAAATGTGTGTGTGGAGGGGAGGCATCAACAGTATTTTGAACAGCTATATACAGAGCAGCAAGAGACAGAGGAATGGGAGAAGGGGTTTAAACAATTTATGAAAGGAATTAATTTAAGAAAATTTCAAAGGAAGACACAGAGAAATTAACTCAGCAAATTGCAACGCTGGAAATGCAAGAATACTTACAGAAAATGAAGAGTGGTAAATCATTAGGTTGGGATGACCTGTCAATAAATAAACGTAAAGAAGGGAAAGAGGAATGAAATCAAATGGCATATAAGTTATTCCGAGAAATATGAAAGAAGATAATATTTCCACACTCATGAAAATAAGTTGTAGCTTCTATCTTACCAAAAGAGAGAAAAGATCCTTCTATCCCAGGGTCATATAGACCAGTAGCAGCATTAAATCATGATTTGAAATTATTTAGTCATACAAGCAAAATGGATTGCAAAGATATTGCCAAAAAGTATTAATGAAGACCACTGTAGTTTTGTAAAAGGCAGGCAAACATTTGACAATACTTTACTGGTAAATATGCTATATGTAGAAGCAGAATAAATGAAAAAAAAATGGTATTGATGCGTCTGGATGCAAGACAGGCACTTGATAGGATAAATTGGAAATATTTATAGGAAATTATAAAGAGGATGAAGTTCAATGATGCACTGATAGAATTATTACAAGACTTATATAAAAGTACTTTGGTGAGGATAAGAATTAATGGCAGTCATTGGGCATTTTTCTATGAAAAGTGGACTCAAACAAGGCTGCCCCCTGTCCCCATTGCTTTTTGCATTGTACCTAGAACCATTAGCCCAAACTTTAAGGCAGTCAGAATTTAAAGGATGGTAAGAAACAACAAAGAAAATAAGAGAGCACTGTTTGCAGATGATATGACTGTATTTTTGTCAGACACAGATAGTGATACCACAAAAGTGATCAAGATGCTACATGACTTTAGTGGAGCAGCCAGCTATAAAATGAATGAAGACAAAACAAAAACAATTTGTGTAAATTACTCCCCATCAGTTCAACTGATACAAAAATTGCCAAGCTGCTGGGGCATTATGGAATGAAATATTTAGGGGTCTGGATTACAAAAAAAGCATAAGATTCTCCAGTGGACTCGTGGAAAGAGATGAGGGATAAGATAAACCAAAAGATAAAATGATGGGAGAGAGAAAAGGTGGATTTGAGAACCTTATGAATTTCTCAGTGATTCAAGAAAGGGGTATGATTTGTAATGGAATGGGAAAATTACATAGGAAAAATTAACATTATGGGAAATAAAAAGACAAGCATAGGTTACATGGGCAATTCAAGATGACAGAAAGACTGATGGATATTATAGAGGGCATAAGAATGTTTTATAGAGACAGACTGCAATTTTGTAACAAAGTTAGGGTTTAAAATTGGATTTGATATACAGATAATTGAACATACAAGCTCACCATTACATGGTTGATAGTCAAGTAGAAGTCATGGATGATTATGGAGTAAAAAAGTAAATATTAGTATGAGAAGCAGTTTAAAATTTTTGGAATTAAAATGTTTTGTACATGAAATTATAAATACAAGAGAAGAGTGATGTTAATACTCTGGGGGAATATATTTAAAATGGATGTGTTAAATTACAAGGGAAAAGTACATGAAAAAGTTATTGTCCTCAGAGTAAATGTAAGCAGTGCACCATGCATGAGAACTGCACAAACTGTATAAAGTGTTGTAAAGGCAAAATAAATAAATATCACAGCAGTCTTTTACTTGAATGTTATTTACAGAATCACTCAGTTATATAAAAGTGTACTTGTACTATTTATTTCCAATTTACACTGATTATATAACTGCCTTTATATAGCATTTTGGCAACAAATTACTGAGTACAGTGTGACTTTTACTGGTATGGCTTAAGTACCAATTTTCTAGATATAATCAGGTTAGCGATAATAATTGCAGTTCTATTTGTTAGTGAGTTTTGCCTTTAAGAGTCACTATTTCTGTTGTTGCCATGTTTATTGTGTATCTTTTTATCTGTTGGTTGTCTTGACTTCTAAGATTATACTGGACACTTTTTACTAGTAGTTTATGTTTATTTTTAATGGTGGACAGTAATATTCATAAGTTATATTAAGTAAATATATGCTCTTCCCTCAACTGGTAACCATTTGCTTTTTTTCTGTATGATATCACAGTAGTGTTCTCTCTTATATGATAAATACATTAATCTCAGTATTTTGTACTTGGCTATCTGAGGAGTAGCAATATGTGTTGGTAATTAAACAGATTAGTAGTAGAACATATTCAAGACATGTAAACATTGTACATTTTTATTCCAAGAGTGGATGTCTCCAAAAAGTGAAAATCTCTAGGAGATAAATCTGTCCCCAAATCTTTGTGTTGGATTCCATGCCCCTCTAGGTTGTGTATCATGTGCCATATAGGTTAGAGAGAAGAATTCACATAGAAAAGGGTTCTTAATATCTCTTTACCCAAACAGAGGTCACATTTACTCTACCTCATACTGATTTTTCAATTGTGACCCGTGTTTGTAAAATAGTTATGCTTACATTCATTATTAAATAATATTGCTGTGTATAATAATTTTGTTTCCTCTCAGCTTGAATAACTTGCTTAGCGTGATATGAATAGAATGTTGCACTGTACTCTACATGGAAATTACTCAATGAAGTACAAAAGAGCAACATGACTATTTCAGATTTATTACCAATGCATTTTAATATCATCTGCATCATACCATAACATTTTCAGGCTTTGATTTTTTAACAAGAAGCATCGTTATTAAATTTTCATTTATGACATAGGCAATTATATATATATATATATATATATATATATATATATATATATATATATAAATGCAAACAAAGCCGTATTGACATCATGTTAGTTGCACACGTTATATAATTTTATAATTTTAGTTGCAAACATTATACATCACTTATAATCTACCCAGTCATTGTCAGTCAAACATTACATAGCTAATTCAGATCCTATCTTCTTTTAAACCTCATTCCCACCCTGTGTGTATTGTTCCTACAATTCCCATTTTTTCCTATATAATTTGCTCATACCCTTTTCTAAAGATCCCAGTTCCAGTTGTTTTATCTTTGTTACTACATATACTACATCTAGTACAGTTGGTTTAGACTTTAATTTCCATTTTGTAGTAATTGATTTTAGGAAGCCACCATAACTAGACTCAGCAAGGCCTTACTATGCCTAAGCAATTCCGATTCTGTATGATGGCTCAGAAAAATCAATTCTCTAGTTACACTAATTTTCTCACCCAGTATCTCTGATAGAGTAGTCTGCAGGGAATCTTTAAAGTCTGACAACTCATTACACTCCCAGAAAATATGTTCCCAATTACCTCTTTCTTTCCCGTCACACCTCCAACAGTTACTGTATACCTGAGGAAAATTCTCTTGAGTCTATTTGGGGTATAAAAATATTTATGTAAACATTTCCAAATTCTAAAGCTTCTAGATTGTGTTGCATATTTAGGAGACAAACATATATTTCCCCATTGTTTCTTTGTGAATTGCTTATCCAGTCTTCCCAACCCTTTCTAAACTCCTCTGATTGATTCTTATAGTTATCATGCAGCATTGTATATGCTCTACCAGTTATTTTTTTTTTAACAGCAGCTTCTGTTCTAGATTCTACTGAAAATTCTACCAGTGGCGGTCTTTTGTTTATGACCCCTCCCCCCATTTCTTTCTCTTTGCCTATACTCTGATATCAGTCCTTGATAGGGAAGGCAATATCTAACCTGCAGTCCAACTAAATTCTTGTCATCTTCCCATTCTATTAATTTTCCCTCTCTAGTTATTTGCTCCCAATACCTTGGTTCCTTTGCCAGTTTTCTCCAATAAATTCCAGCCCCCTCTTGTCTATTGTCTGTATCCCTAATTGCAGTCATCCCTATTGGCAGAATCTCCTTTCTCCTTTCCAGTGTTGGCTTAGTTCTTAGAATATTTTCTGCTGCTTTATGAATATAATATTCTGTAGGATTATTGTTATTCTCCTTAAAGGTCTGCATCCAAAATCCCAGACTCTCCTTGTTTCTTGAGCTTCTCCCCATTTCATCATCATCACTTTCTACTTTGAATTATAGCTTTCTGCTTGTGCTATGTATATGAGCCTTAACTGTGTATCTCTGAAATACCCCCTTCAAATTGGGTAATCCCAATCCAGAAAAACAAAAAGTTAAATGTAAACAAACTCAAAGCACACACGAACCAAAAAGGCAGAGGAGCACAACTCTACTTGGCAGAATAAACATTTAATTGATTAGGCTTTTGGTTTTTGAGTAGAAACTTCTTTAGATAAAAAAAACAGACATCAAACAGACTAATTTATAAGCTCAGGTGGTCTAAAAACAGGTCATATGACTGCCAAGCCCTCAAACAGAACAAGCTATTTTTTTAAAACAACAGCAGCAAATATATAAAAAACATTTAAAATCCAAACAACATAAATGTTTAAAAAGCTAAAAACATCTTGTAGGTGCATATTTAAATGTATGGGTAATAACAGACCTTATCTCTGTAATGCTTTCAACTTTAAAATACATGCCAGTGATATTTGGTCATTCAAACCTGGCCAATTGTTAGCATTTAAATGCAATTGCCAGTACAGCTCATGCCTCTCTGCATCTAGAGAACATGCACTACCCCTCACATTAAGCATAACTTTTTCTATAATAATAAATTTAAAGTCATGTCCAGGGTTCTCTCCACATGTTTTGATAGGGTGTTTGTTTCCTTTTTCTTCTTAATTTCATAGTTGTGCTCCTAGATACAATCTTTTAATCTACGCTCAGTTTTTCCTATGTAAAATGCATGGCGTAAGCCGCAAAGTACAAAATAAACTAACCCTTGTTTCACACTTAAAATAATCATTTTAATAATAATTTAATAATTTTAAAACTATTCACCTTAATATTGTCAACTACAAGAACATACTTGCAATAACCACAGCGGCTGCATTTTTTATACCATAATTCTCTTTTCTGGGTACTTTTAAGATTTCAAACAGTGTTTTAAAATGTTTACCTTTTCTACATATTATGTTTGGTCTATCCCCCACATTGTCCCTTACTTCTCTGTTGTCTTTTATAAGGAACCAGTTTTTCTTTAATATAGATCTAATAATATTGCTATCCAGGGAATACATAGTGATGAAAGATTTTTTTAAATTTCTATTTTTGTTCATACTAACCTCGGTACACATTACATTTGTCACAGACTCCTAATTGTCCACAGTACTACCCAAAATAGGCAAAAAATGTTTTCGTTCATGTTTTTTCTCAGGACCTCCAGCATTAAATTGTCTATGAAATAAGTTGGATAGCCATGTTTTTGGAAAATTTCTTTAAGTAAGAAACATTCATCCCAGAAGGTTTCATCCAAGGTAGTCATTCGAGCGGCCCCAAACAAACTGGCCCTTGACAACCGTCTTCTTCTGGACAAGTGGGTGTGCATTTGAAAAATGCAAAAAATTGTTTGAATATGTAGACTTCCTCTAAATTTTAGACAGGACCATCTTATTTCCAGTATCTTTCATCAACCAGATGTCCAGGTATGCAATATGAATCTCATGCCATTCAAGTGTAAACTTAAGAAAGTGGTGGTTTGATTAATGTATGTATTGCACCTGCAAGATATTTATAGCTTTCTAAACTTTTATGTTGTTTGCATTTTATATATTCTTTATTTATTTGCTACTGTTGTTTTAAAAAAGTAGCTTATTCTGTTTGAGGACTCTGCGGTCATATGACCTGTTTTTGGATCGATCACCTGTTTTTAGACCATCTGAGCTTATAAATTAGTCTGTTTGATGTGTGTTTTTTAACTGAAGAAATTTCTACTCAAAGAAATGAAAGCACTAATCAATTAAATGTTTTCTGTCAAGTAGAGCTGTGCTTCTCTAATCCCAATCCACCCTGTTCTGTTAGAAGAATCAACCTATCCCACCTGACTCTTGCCGTCTTCCCCTCCCAGATAAAATCCTTCAGCTCTTTATTAACTGCTATCCACCACATCTCCTTTAGTTGATAAAAATATGCCTGACCTGTGTATAAGATTAATGGGACTGAAAACATTTTAACTGTTTGCATCTTACTGTCCATATCCATATAACAGAGCTTCCAGTTTCTTAGTTTTTGTACTATCATTTGTTTAGTCTCTTCCAAAGATCCTTAGCTGCCACATCTGAATCATTTCTAATTCATACTCATAAACGCTTCATTTTATCATGTCCTCATAAATATGGATCTTGCTGAACCAATTCATGTGTTGGTACATAACTTACCACTATTGCCTTTGATTAAGCTTCATTAATTTTGTATCCTGAAAAGATTTTAAACTGTCTCAGAATGTTCCACAATACTGTAATGTCCTTTTCTGTTTTATCAGGTATAAAATAATATCATCTGCAGATAGAGCCAGCTTTTCTTGACTACCATACCAATTGTATGTTCTTTGCTAATGGTTCTAAATATAATGCAAATAACAAAGGGGAAAGAGGACACTCCTGCCTGGTTCCTCTGTGCAAGCAGAAATTATCAGAGAGGAAACAAAGTTCTTTATTTTTTGTCTTCAATCTCTCATGTATCCTCCTAATTAACCTTGTAATTTTATCAGGGAATGCAAATGCTTCCATTGTCCTGCTCATAAATTCCCAGCTTACTCTGTCAAATGCTTTCTCTGCATCAAGACCCACCAACAACAGTGGTATTTTCTTATATTCTGTTTTCCTATGGCTCATCAGTGTTCTGTTAATGTTGTTGAATGTCTCCCACCCCACCACAAAACCACATTGCTCCATATCTATCAATTTTGGCATCACTTTTGCTATTCTTTTAGCCTTTCTAGACATAAACACTTTATAATCATAGTTTAGTATTGAAATGGGCCTGTATGAAGCTGGATCTGATGGATCTTTACCCTGTTTAGGTATTACAGCTAACACCGCTTTCTTCCAGGATGTTGGTACGTCTTCTTCTCTTCAAATACTGTTAAAACCTTCCATATGTTTTATCAGTTTTTTTTCCCTCATAACTTCCAAACTTCTACAGGAATGCCATGTATTCCTGGGGACTTTCCTGTAGATTAGTTATACATTACCATTTTTATCTCATCTCCTCATATCCTAGCTGTTAGTAATTGAGCCTTGTCTACCTCTAACCTTGGCATATTTAATTCTTCCATAAACATTTCCATTTGTACCTTTTCCCGATTTCTATATTTCCTTGTTTTATACAGCCTTTCATAGAATTTCTGAAATATTTCTAATACTTCTATAGGACCTCGTGTTATTTTCCTTGTTATAGACTCCTTAAGCTTGACAACAGCCTTTTCTACTTTCTGTTGCCTGAGTCACTATGCTAAAAGTTTTTATGCTCTAGAGTAATTATCAAAAAACAGTTGCTTAACAGCAATCTTTCTAAACTCATGCATATTATTGAGGCAATCCCGTATTTTCTGTTTAGCATTCTGCAGTTGCTCATCTTCTTGTTCTGTGAGATTCCCCCTATTTTGCAATGCTTTAAAAGTAGTCAGTCCCTCTAAGTGATTCTTGTTACTTCTTAACCATATCTGCCTTTCTTTTATTTCCATTCTATTTTTAAACTCCATTTTAATGTTATCCCACTCCCTAGCTATATTTTCAGAAGAAATGTCTGTCTTCTCTAATAATTCCTGAATAATTTCCACTATTTATTCCTTAAATTCCTCTCTTATTTTCAGACTTTGTTTGAAAGATTATGGCTAAATGTGAAATTTAGAAACACACCAGTGTGGTAGTTTTTAACTGTTTTGCTATGGACCATTTTCAAGAAGATTGTGACTTGGCTGTTTCTGGTCCCTGTCCAAAGAGGTTTTTCCTCTCTCTCTTATATATATATATATATATATATATATATACACACACACACACACACACACATACATATATATAATATATATATAATACATATATATATATATATATATATATATATATATATACACACACACACATTCACATAATTTATCTTGTGAATTTTTACATCTGAATGATGTACTGTCCATTCATTAAAGATACATACATGACATGTATATACATGACATGTATTCCATTCTCTACCCTAACAAGATGTCCTGTAATCACCCATAAAAGAAGCTGAGTAAGGTGCAATATGTGATTTTGTCACTGTAAAATTCCTGCATACACCTGAATTTAGTACTAATTTATACTGCACAATATGCCTGTAAAAGTCTGCATTTATAATTGCAGATTATAATAGGGGCAATTTGGATAACCACTAGGGGACTGTGGGGGAGGGGGCATGGCTGGCTAAATACTATACTTGCCCGAGCACTTTTTTTCTTTAAAGTGCTGCTTTCTCTTAACCGCATGAATCAGAAAGGTCATACACTTTTCCTTAAGCGCTTTTCTGTAGTACTTTCCCAACACACAATATCAGAAAGGTCATAGGAGCATTCATAAATGCATACAGGTGGTACTTTTTCTGCCTTATTTGATTGGGCCATCTGCTGTATTATGCCTGATGTGGTTGTCTGGTATTTGTGTGTATATGTATATGTGTGTGTGTGTGTGTGTGTGTGTGTGGGTGTGTGAAGACCTCTTCTCAACTTGGATTTCAGTTTACCTCAACTTGAAAGATGATCATTGCAGACCTGGATTGCATAAAACCATTTTCTGGTAAATCATAAGTCTGGATTACTTACAGTCTCAGAAAATGAGCATCTTTGATTTTGTGTCTCATCCTTTTTTTTACATCTATTTGATCATAGGTTCATAGGTGTGTACTAGGCTAATGGCCACTAGGACCTTTTTACGTAGCCATACATTCCAAGTCTCTGAAAATTCTGGTACCCTTAATAAGTGTAAGCAGGAGCTTGGGAGATGAAGCATTTACAAGCAGGGGCCTGGGAGATGAACCATTTACAGGTTACTTGTATCAATTAGAAACAGGTGCCAAACCATGGATCAATTTCCTGTTCCTCATCCAGTTGTCAAAGTTACACTTGAATTGGATTAGGGAGGAACCCTGTTTCACTTTGATGGGGAGCCTGGGAGCCTATTCCAAAGAAGGGATAGTCTCTGGGATACAGACCTGTCTCTCCAGCTGGTCTTATTTATATCACAAGCAAGAATGAAGTATTTAGAATGGGTAATTCTGGTGTTGTTTCTTTGTGGATTTGCAGGAGGTCCATCAGGGTGGGGTCCAACATTTCCTTGAATGCCAACATTTATCTCCTCTCAACAGCCTGTAAGAGACAGAATAAAGAGGTAAAACTTGGAGGTGGTCTGCATAGGACATGTTATTTATCCCCTGTATTATTTTAGTGAGGAACTTCTGTGAATGTTTCAATCATTGATGTGCCTGGTTGGGTACATACCAAAGTGGGCATTGTACTTAATGGTAGGTTTGATTAATGCTAAATATAGTGGAACAGTGACTTCCTTGGACCTAGATGCCATACCTTTGTTTATAAGTTGCACAACATAGAATTATTTCCTCACTACTATTAGACACATGATGGTCAAAGGCTAAATTACTGTCTACATGTGTCCCAGAGTCTCTAACTACTGGGTCGACTCTTAGGGGTGTTCTGTTGATATGATAGTTACCAGGTGTTGATGACTTCCCAAAGGATACTATAATGCATTTATTAGCATTTAGTTTTAGTCCATGGCTCTGACACAAGGTATTTGTCTGTGTCATCCCTTCCTGGAGAACATTAGTGTCAGTAGAGGATTCTATAACTGTTCCTAATTTGCAATAGTCTGTAAATTTGGTCATCCAGAGGCCCTTGACATTGGCCCTGACTTCAAAGAAGTAAATGCCAAAAAGGAGTGGCCCCGTGGCTTATCCCTGAAAGACTCCGCTTGTTATTGGCCTCTTTGTAGAGGTGGGCTCCTCAGTTCTAACTTCCTGGGTCCTGTCTGTCAGCCACCTAGCTATCCACAGAGTTACATCAGGGTTAATACCTAACCTCTTGAGTTTATCAGCAATCTCCGAGTGGGGTATTGTGTCAATGCATTGGCCAGGTCAAGGTAGGCAGTGTGAATCATTTTGCCTTCTTCTGTTGCTTTGGTAACCTTTACAAAGAAGTTTAATAAGATGAGTAGGCATAATCTGCCCATCATGAAACCAGATTTGGTTGGGTCCAGTGTCTGAAGGTTTGCTATGTCATTATTGATCATTTCCATGATAATGTTTTCCATAGCTTTGCATATGAGACTAGTGAGATTTATCAGTATGTAGTTTCCAGGGTCTGTAGATGGCCCGCCTTTGTGAAGAGGGATGACTGTCGCTGTTCTCCATTCATGAGGCACAAAGCCTGTTTTGAAGCTACTGTTAAATAGCAATTCCAGGGGGTCAGACAGGACATGTTTCATGCTATTTAGAAGGAATCCTAGGATAATGTCTGAGCCCATGAATACAGTGTTCTTGGCCTTAGAGACACCATTAAGGACCTGTTCCTAGTGATAATAAAGGGAGTTATATTTGATGGTATTTCTTGAGAGGATGTTGAGGAGGAGAGAGTAGTATAGATAAAGCTGAATTTTTCTGCCAGTAAGTTTACTATATCTTCTGTTTCAGTATAGGTGGCTCCATTAACAATGAGCTCTCACATCTGTGTATTGCCTTTGAGGTTGCAGACATGGCTAAAGAATGCTTTTGGCTGTCCTTGGTCTGGGGGTGGGCAAATTTACCTCAAGGTAATCAGGTAAACCTTCATTAGGGCACCCATGAGCACTTTCTTGTTAAGTGACTTGCTCAGAATCATACAGTAGGCAAATGGAGGTAGAATGACTCAAACACTGCACCCTTGACTACAGGAAGCAGCTTATTAAGAGCTTGGAGCCTAAGTCCACTGCACTAACTGCCAGACCTCTATTAACTTCTGCATGTTTTAGTAAATCGCTGAGGATTACAGGCAGTCAGTAGTACCAGTTATTAGAATTTCATAGTTCTTGTTATTGAAAATGCATAACAATGCATGACATGCCATTCTGTTTTAAGTAAATTAAACTAGACTGTCTCCAATTTTGCAGTACATATCTGTTTTTTGGTTTACTTTCATGTGTGTATATTGTACAAGGGCAAACAGCAATTGTCCGAAAGCTGGTTTGCAAAGTTTGCAAACGCCGAACGGAAAAAGGTTCAAATGTGCAATGAGCGAATGCACATTAACATTCGTTCATTGCAGATTTGGCATTTTGGCACAGATTGCACTATAGTGGGGATTAGAAAATGGTCCCTTTCCTCACTGTAGTGCGATCTAGGAGTTAGAATATTAAAGTAGGGGGGTGTGGGGGGTGCAGGGGGCTTGCCCCCATGCTTTACACTTCATTATATTCATTTTTCGACATTTATGTTAGAAAATCAGTGAATCTGCTTTTCGATTTGCTGATTTTCAAACATAGGCGAAATAAACGCTATAGTACCCACCACGTTGAAGAAATGCAGTCAGGAAACAAGGCTGTAGTCCATAAGGTAGTTTATTCACGATGCAAACAAAAATGATAAGCGCTTTCGCGTACTGCTACCGTACGCTTCTTCAGATCAATTTTAAGACCAGAACCATACCCTTTATATACTGATACAGGGGTATCAATTATTCAATTATTGAATTAATTAACTGAAGAATTCTTACAATCAGGCAAACTAATGCCTCTAAAGTCAACACCCCTCCCTCTACCTACTACAAGTATATTACAAGATAAAACTAAGTACAATAGCAGAGTCAAAAACTCTTATTAAACATTTAAAACTAAAGACATTCATTTTAATATAGAATGCTATCTTTAGGATGGAACAAGAAATTAAAACCAAAGGTTGTGAATATATATACATAAGCAAATATAGGCACAACTCTATTACTATTCATACATAAACAATTAATAAAACCTTAATAAGGAATAAAAACTAAGTGACTAAAGTGTTAAATATTTATACAGCATAAAAGCATATATATATGTGTAGAGCAATATATAAATAACATAAGAATTAATACAAAGTATCTAACTACACTAAAATACGTTAAAATAAGAAGTGTAAATGTGCGTGAAAGCTTGGTGTGCATATACTAAAGCTAAAACACGCTAAAAATCTGTAGCTAACTTACTACAAAAAGCATAAAAGGCATGAAGCATACTAGGCAACCAACTTATTATGGGACAGAACGTCAGTTCATGCGCTAAAAAACAACTTATTGCTACACATACTTATGCAGACAAAATGTTAAAACATCAAAAAAGCTGGAAATGAGAGATGCTAAAATACTCATAAATAAATAGATAAATAAATAAACAGACAAACAGAGTAATAATTATATACAAATCTATTCACTACTCTGCTCTTACTATGTATATATTAATTACTGACCAATAAAGATCTAGGTGTAATTCATAGCAAATTACTATGAATCCTACATAAAGAAGTGTGAAAACTTGTGCAGACATATGTATTAAGACTCTTGTTATAAAATATAGAGGTATTCACTACTTTCAATAACTACTAAAGCAACTAAAAAAATACTTATTAATAGCACTGTCAATCCCTATTTTTCAATATAGGTTTAAGGGAAACATAGGCATTCAAGCCTGGGGGCATGTGTGCTCTAAGTTTAAGGATCCATTCAAGTTCCACCATCTCTAGGTTGTTTACATGGTCCCCCCCTCTAACACTTTTCTTACCTATCTGTAGGACCCTAAAACAAAATGTATGGTCTGGGAAGGCTATGATATGCTTAGCTAAAGCATTCTGCTCCTTTTTCTGGCGTATATCATAAATGTGATTATAAAGCCTCTTCTTAAAGGATCTCTTAGTTAACCCCACGTAGAAGGCTGTACAGTGCTCACAAGTTGCAAGATAAATCAAATTCTGCGTTTCACAATTAGCATAAAATCTAGGCTTAAATGTCAAACAATGTAGGATGGTTAAAAACTTGTTCTTTACTTATATACCTGCATGTGTTGCAGTTCATGCAGGGGTAAGTCCCTCTCTTACTGGCCTTAATGGTTACAGGTACTTCACATGTTCTGAAGTTATTACACAATAGTCTCTTTAAATTCTTGGGGCTGCGGTAGGCTATGCTAGGTGTATTCCCTACTAAACTTAGAGTGTTATGGTCAACTGTCAAAATCTTCCAATTATTGCTTATAATTTTCTTTATAGCTGCATAGTCATTAGTGTAGGTGACTGTAAGCCTAACTTTGTCTTGACCCAAGGGTTTTGGATGAAAGGCCTTTGTTCTCTGCCTATTTGAATATGGAGTTACCCTCATAGGACCTAATATATCCTCCTTGATATCTCTTAATATTGTGTTGTCGTATCCCCGCTCCTTAAAAAGTTCTTCCATGAATCCAATCTGCACTGACCTGGTCACCTCATCTCTGCACATTCTGCTTACTCTAATGAATTTTCAAACATGTAAAACTGTCGCTGTTTTGATTTTCGTGGTTACGATTCGCTCATATGAGCAATCGCACCACTGTGATTCAGCGTTGTAAAGGTAAACCTTTGTTTTTGCCTCATATTCATGTGCTGTCCAATTAATCTTTTTCTGGTAAATAGCTAAGGATTACTGTCAGACTGTAATGATAATCATTAGAGTTTAATTAATTAATTAATTAATTAATTTATTTATTTATTGACATTTGATTACCAAGAAAGTCCGACTGGGTAGAAGCCCAGTTTCATTGGAGGCCCGGGGAAAAAGTTCCAAATTATTACAAAGCATTCTAAGAACAATAATTTTACAGTAACTTCAAAAATAAAACAAAAACATCTGCTGTTTAAATAGTTATAACAAATTAGACATAATATAAAAACATTGGTTAAGTATCAATACAAACTATATGACAATCACGTAATATTCAGAGAAATTTTAGACAGTTTGTTGAGAAATTAAAGGTAACTTAGTCTAATGTGAATATGAGTTGCAATACAAAGTGAGGGAAAACAGGCTTATGGTATATTTTTAGATAAAGTCAGGAAAGATAATTAAGTAAGGAAGTAAGTGAAGAAGGGAGAATAAGGAGGTATAAAGAATGAATAGGTACTTGTTCACATTCAGAGATATAGTTTATCCTGGTTCTTACTGTTCAGAAAATACATATCCATGCAACACCAGTTGTTTTGTTAACTTTTTAAGTGAATTAGAGCTCTCTGGTACTTAAATCTCTCAACTGTTAATGAACTGCTGTCCAGAGTCAAAAATACAGGATTTGAATCCTTCCACCTCCATTTTCCTCCTGTGTGAATGTGAGAAAATCATTTAAGCAATGCTCCTGGGTCGCTCTTGGAAAGGGGCACTTAGCCAGTGGGTTTATCTGGTTAACAAACAGGTAACATAAAAAAATGTTTAAAATTTGCCCTTCTTGGTCCATCATATTCCCATTATTTTGGCTTTGTCCAAATTCTTGAAGACAAAAGCTGAGAGGTATTTAATCTATTCCTTGTAAAATGTGTGGCTTTCTGACAAATTGTGGTGGATTGTATTCACTGAATAATGACAGGCTTGTGAGTTTCAGACTTTGTATCCTTCATAAAATGCTTGCTAATGCAAAGCTTGCTATTCTAGCAACTTTCTAAATATATAACGGAAATGTTTAAAATATGCACTTGATTTTGAGTCTTCATCTCTGATCTTTAAGCTAAGAAGTTCAGATGGCAGAGAGGCAATGCAGTGAGCTGGACCATAGGCTACTGAAAGCAGTAAGCTGACATACCTGTCTGGGGTATTATTTATAAATTTGTTTATTCAGTTAATCTCAAGCAGATATCTGAGGTGTACAGTCATACATATACAGACAGGTTGAATCCCAGGGGTGTATTTTCTGTTTCCCATCCAGTTATCCAGGTTGCGCTTAAAAAGGGATAATGAGGTACTCTGCTTGATGTGGAGAGGGTGTCTATTCCACAGATGGGGGAGTCTCTGGGACACAAATTTGTCCAACCAACAAGTCCTATTGATGTCACAGACCAGGTTGAGGTTGCGCATGTGGGTTACTTGAGTGGAGCTTGACTTGCGGATATGCAGCAGTCCTATCAAGATGGGGACTGATATTGCTTTGTATGCCAGACAGAGGTCATCTCTGAGGAGCCTGTATGAAACTGAGTAGAGGGACAGAGTTTTTAGCCTGTCAGTGTAGGATAGATGTTTGAGGCCCTGGATTCTCATGGTGAGGAACCTCTGTCATCTCTCCAGTTGCTGCATCTGCTTTGCGAGGTACATGCCAAAAGGAGCATTGTACTCAATAATGGGCCTTATAAGGGAAGAATACAGGGATATTATGACCTCCTTGTCCCTGGATGAGATACTCTTACTTATAAGGTGGGGCAGATAGAAAGCCTTCCATACAACAAAAACAGCATGGTGGTCAAAATTCAGACGGCTATCAACACCTGTATGCCCAAATACCTCACGACTGATTGTGTGCTTAGGATGTTATTAATGTGATAATTTGTGGGGATGTCACTCTCCCCAAAGGGGATGATGATGCATTTTTTGTTATTCAGCTTGAGGCCATGTTTCTGGCACCAATCATTTGTTTGAGTGAGATCCTCTTGGAGGCTGTCCACATCACTAGGGGAACTAATGACAGTGCCCAGCTTGCAATCATCTGCAAACATGGTCAGCCATAGCCTATTGGTTTTGACCTGCACCTCAGAAAAGTATATCCCAAATAACAGAGGCCCCAAGACCAATCCCTGGGGTATGTCACTCATTACGAGTCTACTACTTGAAGTGGCTTCTCCTATTTTGACTAGGTGGGTTCTATCAGTTAGCCAGTTTGCTACCCATCTGGTAACATATGGATTGATGCCTATCTGAGACAGTTTATCTATTATGCCTGAGTGGGGAATGGTATCAAAGGCTTTGGCCAGGTCAAGGGAGGTGGTGTGCACTATCTTCCCCTCATCCATGGCTTTGGTGACTGTCTCAAAGAAATCAACCAAATTTAACAGACATGACATCCAGTTGACAATGCCAAACTGTGTGGGATCAAGTGTTTGGAGGTTGCCAATGTCCTTGTTAATGAAGTCCATGATAATCCATTCCATAACCTTGCAAATCAGGTTAGTTAGACTGATGGGCCTATAATTTCCCAGATCGGTGGACGCTCCACCTTTGTGCAAAGGGATGACAGTGGCTGTCCTCCACTCAGCTGGGACAAAGGCGGTACTCAGGCTTTGTTAGAATAGGGTGCCTAATGGTGCTGCAAGTTCCTGTCTGTGTTCATGTAGGATACAACCTGGGATTCTATCAGGTCCCATGGAGGCTGTATTTTTTTTGCCTTTGAGAGGGCAGTGATGACCTGTTCACTAGAGATAAGGGGAGGGGGACAGGTACTGGGGATGTCCTGATTTACTGATGGGGGCAGTGGGGTGAAGTTTTTTGCTTAATCTGTCAGCCAGCAAGTTGGCTATATCTATGTCATTTGTGTATGGGGTGTCCTTAACCAACAGTTCTGAGCAGATCTGGGTGCTACCTTTGAGACTGAGGACATATGTGAAGAAGGCCTTATGATTGTCTGTAGTAGATGTGGCCAATTTGGACTCAAAGTTTGCTTTGGAGTATTTCACTAGTGTTCTTATTTGCTTGTTCAGGTTAAGGAGAAATTACTTCCAATTGGGCACCTGCTCCTTCTTGGTCTTAGACAGCAATTTTTTCCTTTGGTTAGAATTTATTTATTGCAGATGTTCACCAGACAGATTTATTCTTCCTTGCAGAGTATGATTTCATCCTGTTTGGTATTCCTGATTCCATGCATCTATATAAATGCTTGTATATTACTCTGGTGTAGATTTGGACATTGGTGCCAGTTCCTACAGAGGGGGAGGGGGCTGTGAAGCTGTTTATACCATCCCTTAGGAGGTTGTAATCAGATATGGAGAAGTATTTTTGTTTGACCTTAGCTAGAGGGAGGTCAGGGGAGATGGTAACTTCAAACGTGACCGCTTTATGGGCAGTTCTTACCAGGGAAGACGATACTGTAGGGATGCTGCAGTGGTTACTCATGTTGGTTAATACCAAGTCCAAGATATTATCACCTCTTATGGAGGTATCAACTAGTTGTTCCTAGGCATTTGCATTGACAAAATTGAAGAATTTCTGGGAATTTGTGTTCTGACATGAGTAGTTCTTCCAATATATGTTTGGATAGTTAAAGTTACCCAGGATCAGGGTAAAGGGTTGAATCTTGACAGATTCAAAGAGGTCCAGATAGGCAGATTGGGGATCTTGAGTCAAATTTGGGGGCCTGTAGCTATCTATGATTCGAATAGGGGTCTTGTTTATAGTTAACTGCACCTGAAGTGTCTCATGTGTGTCATAGCGACTGACCAGCCCAGAGATGTGTATATCTTTAATATATATATATATATATATATATATATATATATATATATATATATATATATATATGTATATTGAACCTCCATTCCCTTTGTCTTTGCTACTCACAGTTTGGGGTCTGAATGTATGATAGGATGAGTAATCAGGCAAGGCTGGGCTGCTCTCTGCAGCTTTGAACCAGGTTTCTGTGACTGTGCAAATGTCAGCATCTTTCAGAGTTAAGAATGTTTGCAATGAGTACAGTTTCATGTTTAGACTCATAGCATTTAGCAGCATGACCTTTAGTTTTTGTTTTATTGAAAATTTTATGTTGGTAGTTTTCTTAGCCTCTTTGTTAGCCAACCACTATTCCTTCCTGGCATGGTCTGTATTTTCTATCTCCTACTTTTTCCTAAACTTCTTATTTCCTTTTATGACTTCCTGGAATTCTGCATTCCACCACCAGCTTTCCTTATGTACCTTATTTTTGCACCTGGTTCAGCCACATATCTGTTCTGTAGTCCTCACTTGTCCTGCTTTGAGGTGCTGCCATTCTTTTTTAACTCCACCTATTTCCTCCTCTTCTTGGGGGACCTAGAATTTTGTATGGGGGATAGCCGTGGATAAAAATTACTTTCCCTGCTGCGTTGATAAAGTTAAATATTTATTAGTCTGTGTTTGAAGGACTAAAGTGTATTTGTTTAAAGCAAACTGGAATACTATACTGTGGCCATTTTTATCACAAATAGATATTTCATGTGTATACAGCGAATAAAGTTTCTGTAACCAATGAGTGTGAATATTGTTGAACGCCCCTAAGAGTTGACCCAACTTGAGTGTTTTTTTATTGTTGAAATGCTCTGAAATGGCTACTTTAGTCATCACTGATTAATACATTTTTTGCTTACTGAAAAAAAATGCTCAAAACTACAAAATGAAAATACACTCTACAATTATCATTGTATTAAACAAGAAGTACAATTTAAAATAATCAGGAAGGTGAATCCAAAAGAACACATGCATTTATGCATGATTCTAAAAATATGTGTGGGGGAGGCGTATAGTTTGAAAACAGCCTGGGAACCAAGATACACTTAATCAGCCATGCTACATTTTGTCCTAGTTAATAGGAGGTTATATATTAATCAGCCATCAAGACTGCATCATAAAATGTTCAGTGAATTAAGCACAGATACTTAGGTACATACTGCCATTTAGATGGCCATTCCTAGTAAGGGATTTAACTTGGCTTTATTGTCATGGTCAGCATATAAAGTTTTAGTAAAGACTTCTTTCCAATGAGAGAAAAAGTAACAATTTGGAGAAATGTATAAGATTTTATTTTATTCTGATACAATATCAGTTCATTAAGTATATATTATTGACATTTATTGCATTCCACACCCTCAAGAAAACTCATAAATCCACTACTTATTGAAAAGAGGTGTAATGCAATGTGGCAGACTGCCAGTTTGAAACATCTGTAAAAGTCTACATTTAATGCCAGAGGTGTAATGCAACGTGGCAGACTGCCAGTTTGAAACATCTGTAAAAGTCTACATTTAATGCCTATGTGTAGGAGGCAAAATTTTAGTCCCTTTTAGCAAAATGTTCAGGAAATAATACTTGGCCACACAAACGTGTACTATACCTACTGGCATTTCACTGTTAAGGTCTTAAAATGCAACTCAGCAGTAAAGTTAGTTTGACATTTGTACTATGGTCAGTACAGTGAGTATTGGTACTAGCAGCTTTTCAGTAGAAGGAAATGCCAGGGTTATGGAGAAATAGGTATGATTTATTACTTCTGATGTAATCCCAACTGAAAACAGATAACCTTTGGATAGATAATACATTCAACAGAAGCTGTATACTTACCACTTATGAAAGCCTACAGTAATACAACTTTGTGTCCTTGCACATTTTAATAACCATGTAGGCCTACTAGTAGTGCCTATTAATGCAAGATTATATTTCTGAAACAGTTTGGCATTTTCAAACAAACATTTTTGAACAACAAATTAGGATATTTTAGTATAAACTAAAATTAGGATGCGATTTTAGGAACAGCTGCATCTTGAACTTTTGCATATAATTCTCAGTTTTTAGTAATGTTTTCTTTTTTCAGATACTTGAAACTATTACTTTTAAAAAGTCATTAATAGTAGTTGTAACTTTATTGTTATATCAGCACAAAATATCTGTGATTTAATGCACTGTATTTGAGCTTATGAAAAAGAAGTAAGTATGTTGCTGTGAATGTATTTAATGATTTTGTAGTAAATATGGTATGAAATAATAATAATCATAATCATAATAATAATGACACTATTCAACCTCAGCATACATAAAAGTTTTGTCCCAAGCAAATAGAGAAGAGCTACAGTCATTCTTCTGCATAAGGGAGGAGCTTTCATAGACCCAGGCTATTCCAGACTTATATGTCTACAACCTTATATGCAAAGCCATGGAAAGACCTATCATGGAACTAATCAATAAGGATGTAGGGAAATTCCAAACACTGGATCTGTCTCAGTTTGTCTTCATCAAGGGCAAGTCATGCTTACTCAACCTGATGGACTTTTTTGAAAAGGTCAACATCAAAGCAATGGATGAAGGTAAAACTGTACACATTGCATGCCTCAACCTGGCTAAAGCTTTTGACAAATCCTTCACTCAGGCATAGTAGAAGAGCTAAATAAACTGGAAATAAACTCGTATGTCACCTGAGGGATTGTCAACCGGCTCACAGATAGGATGCAGGAAATCAAAATAGAAGTTATCTCCACAAATAGACCAGTCACCAGTGGAGTCCCCATGGTTCTGCACTTGAACATGTCCTGTTTGCCATCTACTTCTGTGAGGATATTAGATATTGCTATCTGTGCTAGCATGACTGGCTGAAGTTATGTAAATAATTGTAAATTACCCTGTGTTACTTATGCCAGAATGACTAGCTATAATACTATAAATAAGTTTATGTGTTTGGATTATCACTCTGATTTATGCAGGATATTTGAGTGTCAGGCAGTGTTCTTTTTTTGAAGGGAGTTCTGGATGTATGTTGTGCCAGAGCCAGGTGACCTAGATGTGATTCCATTGTGTGCTAGAGCTGGGAGAATAGACTCTTCACTGCAGCTGATTGTTTACTTTTCAAAGTCTGATATGAGAAAGTAGAATTCTCATAGCAGCCTCCTGTTACTTAAA
The DNA here is from genome assembly GCF_019279795.1 of Protopterus annectens. Taxonomy (NCBI): domain Eukaryota; kingdom Metazoa; phylum Chordata; order Ceratodontiformes; family Protopteridae; genus Protopterus; species Protopterus annectens. Next base: position 951,761,281 of record NC_056747.1, read on the forward strand.
AAACTGCTATAAAAGCAGGTTCTGAGTCAGTTGCTCAGTTTTTGTTTTCCAGAGCTGTTCAGCAGTAGTAGTCTAGTTGCTTCTAGAGTAGCTGTTCTAGTCACTGCGGGCAGACAACAGTCTGGAGTGTGGAAATAATTCCTAATCTTGCCTTGCAGACGTAAGAGTACAATCTTGCCTTTCTGATTTATTTAGATTAGATAACAGGTAATCTTCAGATAGTCAGGGAACTACAGCTAGTTAGTTAGAGGTTTTCTAAAATCAGTGTGAAATCTATCCTACAGTGTTTTCATATTTCCTGTGTGTGAAACTCTGCTGTTTATTGGAATCAGTTATTCAGCATTTACATGTTTTAAATCCTTTTATTTATTATTAAATATTTTACTATCTTTCATTGTGGCTGGTTATTTAGTGACTATCTTAATAACTTGAGTTTGTATGCTTATTGTGATAACACCAGGGCCACTCTGAAAAGCTTTACTGCTTGAGTTACTTGCTAGCATTTGTATCAATACCTATTTTACCTAATATAATTGAACACCCCTTTTAAAGGGTATTGTGGTATTTGACTGGTGGCAGTTGTTACCTTGTAATTTGGGCAAAGGAACACAGCAGGCAAGTCTGTCCCAGTCTTTCCCAAGTGTGTATGTACGTGTGAATATCAGATATTTAAAAGTGAGTGTGTCAGATACCTTGAACTGAGACACAGTGCTCTGCACTGGTTGATGTGAAGACTCATTTGGAGACCTGGAGTGAAGCGTATAGTCCAGTCCCAGGTTTGCAGTCTGTTCCCAGTGTACTCTTAGGGGAAATTGTGTATTTCTATCCCCTATTTTTGGTGATGCTCCTTTACCAGAGACAGTGGTGAGGACCGATGCTCCTTAGTTACTCCCCTGTGGTAAAGACGGCTCATCACAACTTCTCTGAAGTAAAAGCCAATATCAAAGGGCTGTGACAGAGTATGTTTGTAGATGACTGCACTGTAGGAGCAGCCATTGAATACTCAAATGACTTAGCTATCCTGCAGGAAGGTTTGTCCCAAATAAATAACTGGTGCCAAATCACAGACTAAAACCAAACAGCAAAAATGCATTACAGTATTCTTTGGGAAGTCATCTACCTTGGAGAACTACCACATTGAAAATTCACTTCTAAGAGTTGGTGCAACTGTTCAGGATTTGGGAACTTATGTGGATAGTGACCTAACTTTTAACCAACATGTATACATTGTTGTAAGAAAGTCCTTCTATATTGCAAAGTTTACAAACAAACGAATATGTGTAGATCTAAGGATGTCATTATCCCACTTTACTCAGCCCTCATTAAGCCAGTCACTAAATAATGCTTCCTTTGTCTAAACCTGTTCAGACACATGCAACAACTGGAATGCTTACAGAGATACCTTACTAAAAGGATACAAGACCTAAACAATATGTCCTAAATGGACTGACTCAAAGTCCTGTCACTATGCTCAGTATCCTACAGACTGCTAACAGGTGACCTGTGTCTGTCAAACAAGGCATCTTCTGATGCAGTAATGATGGATTTACTGCATGATGGCAAGTCAAATAGCATCAGAAATACTTTGGGATCTATGCCTTTTCTTCAACATCAACAGAATGGTTTGGTGGGACAGGTTTATCCCAAAGAGGATACTGCTGCTTTTGAAAACTCTCCATCCTTTTGTATCCCTATCCATATTCAAGTTCAACTTGGGTGCATGATTGGGAAAGAGAACATTTACCCCAGGACTGCCACCTGTAGTACTAATGGACAGAGGCAGCTCCTAAAAGTTTTATCCCATGCATGGGTCTAATCAAATTATCTTTGGTATGGTACAAGTTATTCTCACTAAGGGTGATATTTGATTATTGATCATGTGATGGGTAAGGCCAATCTAAAGTTAATTAAAGTAGGTCTACCTCACGATGTCGAAAGCCGACAATATCAATGCTGATATTGTTAGCACCACAACATCGAAAGCGCAGAACATCGTGCAGGTAAACGGAAATCTCCGTAGGGGGAGATTTCCATTTACCTCAATGTAGTGCGGTCTCGGAGTTGGAATATTTAAGTGGGGGGGAGTGTGGGGGGTGCAGCCCCCCCCACGTGGGGGGCCCCCTGCCTACACTAGTTAGTTTTTTTATTTTTGCTTGTTTTTTTTTTTAAACGTTATTCGATGTTTTACTACATTGATCACTAGAGGTCGACCTTTAGTGATTCGATGTAGTAAGATTTCGATAACGTGATATAGATGTATTAAAGCACCAAAAGGGAAATTGGCTAGGCTTCAAATGGTCCACAAATGCAGCTAGCTTAGTACTTTTATATGAATCTTTAATAATATTAATAATATAACAAATCTAAAAGCCAAAACATGGGTTTCATACATGAACTACCAAAACGTAGCTCATTTTGCACACAGACTATCTTGTTACAACTGTATCCCTTTTGAAAAGGTGTACTATGAAAAAGTCACATAAAGCAATTGCAAGTAAAAGCTGTGGATATTTTACCACATAGATTCCTTAGATATATACAAGTAATTTGATGGCACTTTTTACGTAACAAAATGTCCTAGATTTTAAATCTGATATCACTGAACATTGCAGGAACTGTAACTTCAAGGCTGCTGAATATCATGATTAAGGGGGTATTCTTTCATTTTGAGACTGAGTGACCTCAGATAAAAAAGATTTCTGAGGATATGGGGCAGGGGAACTTTCTCCCTGCAAAAGTATTTGCTTGTTTTAATTTTGTGTTATGTGTTTATCTTATTTTTTTTAGTATTGAAGAGTATATTTAACACTTGATGCACTGACAGGAATCCATTTCCCTTTTCCCCTCCCAGAGAATAAATTCACATTGCTACTGGCAAGTCATGAAGATGACTGTTTAACTGTGAGAGGGTGACAGCATTGGTGAGTCATTTTCATATACAGAGTGAGCCATCCACCTGAGAAGAATAAAAAATTTATGGATGGGTGTCCCCTGCAGCTAAACTTAAATAACTCCCTCCTCTCAGAATAGGTAAACTAGCACTGACTGTTTAGTCTCATCCCTCACCAGCTGGCTTCTTAAATGCCTGAGACACTCAAACCTGGGTCATATTGGTCATGGGTAGGAGTTTATCCTTTTCATCATGGAGTCAGCTTTAATGTACAACATTTATACCACTTGCACTGAGCCAATATATTGATTTTCTACTGAAAACAGACTTTGATGCATCTCATAATCATATCAGGTAATTCACAGCACTGTATGGCTGTTTTGTCATAGGTTCATAGGTAGGTACTAGGCTATTGGCACAAGGGCCTAAGTAAGCCTAGCCAACAAGGTTCCCAGGCTTACACCACCCAAGAAAGTTATTTTCCTGTGCCCCTGTTGAGCAGAGCCACAGAAGTTATTCCCAGGGTGTATTTCCTATCCACTCAAGATTTTTCTTGAAGAGTGCTAATGAGGAACTTTGCTTGACATAGATGAGTAGCTTGTTCCAGAGTATGAGAAGTCTCTGGGACAGGAATCTATCCCTTCAGCATGTCCTGTTTATTGTGGTGACAAGGTTTAGGTCCCTAGAATGTGTAGCTCAGAGGGATTGGGATTTCTTTAGGTGTAGCATGTCCAACAGCTCTGGGTTTGACATAGCTTTATATGTTAGGCAGAGATCACCTTGGAGTAGGCAATATGCTATGGGGCAAAGCTGGAGTTTTTTGAGACAGTCAGTGTAGGGCATCTGTTTGAGGCCAGTAATCCTCTTTGTGAGGTACTTCTGTGGCCCTTCCAGATGCTGCAGATGTCTTGTGAGGTACATTCCAAAAGGGGCATTGTACTCTATAATGGGTCTAATGAGTGTCGAGTAGAGGGGAACAATGACCTCTTTTTTTCCTGGATGAGAACCCTTTTGTGATGAGGTGTGCCACGTAGAAGGATTTTCTGACTACTGTGGCAATGTGATTATCAAAGGAGAGACTACTGTCCACCTGTGTCCCAAGGTCTCTTATTACACATTCAGCGTTAAGTATACTGCCACCTATGTGGTAGTTCATGGGTACAGAGTTTTTACCAAAGGGGATGATAATGTATTTTTTGGCATTGAGCTTGAGGCCATGGCTCTGACACCAGGCATCTGTCTCAGTGAGGCTCTTCTGCAGGATGTCCACATCATTTGGGGATTTGACTATGGCTCCTAGTTTGCAGACAAAGCAGGCTATGATATGTTACTGTTTTCTCCCCTCCTACAGTTGTATCAAGAAAATCCACAGTGCTGTAGTTACATTATAATGCACACTAAGAAAATATATTGCTTTCCCACCGAAAATATATTTTGATTTGTTCATAGGTGTACAGTAGGCTAATGGCAACTGGGGTCTTTATAAGCCCAGCCAAGCATCCTAACTGTATCCCACAAGTTTATGTGCTGACCTTTGTTCATAGGTTTATACTAGGTTAACAACCACCAGGGTCTTTACCTAGTGTGCAATCCAACACAGTTTTGTCTCTGAGTTACTAGGATACCTATATGGTGAGGTACATTAGTAAGGAGGTAGCTAACGGTTATGGGGTTATGTAGGGAAATATGTTAGTTCAGGATTAATTTACTTACTGTTGACCTCTGTCCATCAAAGACACAGAGACCAGACCAGGGGTGAATTTGCAATTTCTCATCCAATGATCAAGGATTCATTTGAATAGGGTCAGGGATGAATTCTGCTTCATGTAGATGGGGAGCTTATTCCATAGGGCAAGGATCCTTTGAGACACATACATGTCTCTCCAGTATGTTCTATTTATGTTGCAGGCAAAGTTTAGTTCCTTGGATCTAGTGTTTCTGGTCCTGTTTGTTTTTCAGATGTGCAAGGGATCCAGCAGCATTGGATCTGAGGATGTCTTATATGCCGGGCATAGATCACCTCTCAGTAACCTGTAGGAGAGTGAGTTCAAAGATATGGCTTTAAGGCAATTATGTGTAGGACAGTGTATTTATACTCTGGATACACCTGGTGAGGAATGTTTCAGGGTGTTCCAACTGTTCCATGTGGCTGGTTAGGTACATGCCAAAGGTGGCGTTGTACTCAATGATGGGTCTGAAAAGGGCTAAGTAGAGTAGTACTATTACTTCCTTGGATCTGGATGTCATACCATTTATGAGTTGGGTGACATGCAATGATTTTCTTACTATTTTGGTTACAGGCCAGATTACTGTATACATATGTTCCCAGATATCTGACTATTGGGTCAACAACTCTTAGGTGTGTTTTATCAGTGGAGTAATTAGACTAGATGGATGATTTCCTAAGAGCAGTAAAATGTATTTATTTGCATTGAGTTTAATCCATGGCTTTGACACCAGTCATTTGTCTGTGTTAGACCCTCTTGTAGGACATTGGTGTAGAGGGGGAATCTATGATAGCACCCAATTTACAGTCATCTGAAAACTTGGTGAGCCAGAGGCCTTTCACATTAGCCTTGACTTCTGAGAAGTAGATGCCAAACAGGAATGGGCCAAACACAGAGTCCTGGGGTGCTCCACTGGTGAATGGTCTCCTGGTGGAGGTGGTCTCACCAATTTTGACTTCTTGGCTCCTATCTGTGAGCCATCCAGACAGCAATCCAGTGAGTTATGTAGGGATTTATGTCTAGTTTTGAGTTTGTCAACAATCCCTGAGTGGGGTATTATACTGAATGCCTTGGCCCAGTCACTGTTTTCCCCTCACCCATAGCCTTGGTGACCCTTTTGAAGTCTACCAGATTGAGTGGGCAAGACCTTCCCTTAACAAAACCAAACTGTCTGCAGGTTATCAATGTCCTTGTTGATCATTTCCATGATAATATGTTCCTTGGCTTTCCATATTTGACTCGTCAGACTGATGGGTCTGTAGTTCTTGGGGGGTCAGTTGATGATCCACCCTTATGAACAGGGATGACTTTTGTGGCACTCCATTCACCTGACACCTGTTTTGAGGCAGTAGTTGAACAGTGCCTCAAGTGGACCAGCTAGGTTTAGGCTATTTAAGAAGCAATTGCGGATATTGCTGGGGCCCATTGATGCAGTGTTTTTGGACCTAGTGAGAAACACCAGGTCCTTTTCCCTGTTAATAGTTGAGGGGGATATACTAAAAGGGTTTTCACAGAGGGTAGTAGAGGGAGGAGAGGTGAAATTAAAACTAAATTTATCAGCCAGTAGATTTGCTACATCACCCTGTTTAGTGAAGGTTGTGCCATTTACCAACAGTTCTGCACATTGCTGAGTATTACCTCTAACATAGCAGAAGAAGGCCTTGTGATTGTCATTAGCCTGAGAGGCAATCCTACCCTCATAACTGGTCTTGTTGGACTTTATCAAACCTTTTAATTTCTTGTTTAGTTGAATTACAGATTTCAATTGCTCTTTCTGGTTTTGGCCATGACTTTTTTATTTTGTTATACACCCTAAGTTAAGGATTCCAGCAGTACAGTTTGTTTTTGGTGTTAGTTCTGGAATTACTTCTGATAAGTATGACAGCCTCAATGCAGCCATTTACTTGTTTGTACAGAGTTTCTGTGAATAATTCTGCATAGGTAGCTGTGCTGTCAGGATTCGGGGGGAGCCATAAATTTTGACAAATAGTCAATAGAATGTACCTTGCTTTAGAATAGTTTCTAACTCTTGCAGGTTTCGCTGGGTTTTTCTGGGTTGATTATTTTGAGGGAGACAGCTTTGTGGTCTGACCTCAACAATGAGGAATGGCACACTCTTCCATGTTGGTGAGTACTAGGTCCAATATATTTGACCCCTTGGTTTGAGTGCACATTATCTGGTTAAGAGTGCTTGTATTAATAAAGACCAGGAAATACTGTGCATGTGAGTTAGAAGTTGTATATTTCTCCCAGTCTATACAAGGGTACTTAAAGTCACCCATGAATAGGGTATTTAGTTGGATGGAGAATGTCTCTAGTAGGTCTGAGTTGTGAGTTTCACGGGTCACAGAGGGTGACCTGTAAGTAACCAGGACAAGGTAAGGAACCTTGTCTATGAAGACTTGGACATGGATGAACTCCAGGATATCATCCTGTTTAACCAACCTGGAGGTGTATTTGTTGTTGACATTGCTTGAGACACCTCCACCTTTAGCCCGTCTGTGATGCTGTTGGTCTAAATGTGTGGAAGGAACTGTAGCCTTGTACTGCTAGAGTACTTTTTACAGCTTTAAACTAAATCCGGGTAACAGCACAGACGTCTACATTGGATAATAAAGAACTCCAAGCTTTATTAAAACCACATCCAGTGAGTACTTTAATCTACATAAAGAAGTCTTCAGGCTGAATGTTGTAAAATACACACCCTTCTTAAATAGCAATCATAATTAACATGTCTCACATTAATTAATGACAATTCTGCCTTGTTTAATGCCTTAACATTTTCCTTTTTAAAAACACTTTATAATTTTCTTTATCATTTAAACCATGAGTATTGCTGGCATCTAAACATATCTGCCAGCAATACACTTTCCAGTCTAATTCCTGTTCTGCATCAAACCTAATCAAACAGTCAGGAACACTGTCTATAACTAGAAACTTAGGCAAGCCTTTACATCCCTTATTAACACAATGCTTACCCCATGCATTGTTAAGATCACCTTTTTCAAAAGCATGCAAATGCTCATAAATTCTCTTATTTAACTCTCTGGCAGTCCTTCCTAAATATGCTGAGCATTCCATACAAATGGAAAGATAAACCACATACCTAGATTTGCAGTTATAATATCCTTTTATAAAAACGTTTCTACCATTAATCTTCACCTCTTCTATACCCACTAATAAACTTTCATAATAGTTACAATTATAACATTTGTACATACCTTTATTATTATTGTTAGACAAGACCTAATTTTTATTTTTATTTAATTTAACTTGAAAACTGTCTAAAATGTTTTACCTTTTCTGACTACAAAAGCTGCCCCCTCACCTACTTTTTCCTTAACTTCAGCAAAACTACCTAATATTTTCCAGTTATTCTGAAGAATTAATTTTATACATTCTGAATCCAATGAATGTTGCAAAGGCATGCTCAGCTTGTAATCATTTGCTCTTTCAGCCATTGGAGCTTCACCTTCCTTTTTCTCCCTTATACTAATAACCTCTTCAAAGTTTTCTTCTATAACCTTAATCTGGTACCCTCTAGCCGCAAATTTTGAGCATAAGGTTGCCCCTTCCTCTGAAAAATAAATCATCATCATTGGTTAATTAGCTTGCCCTTAATAGTTGTCATTTGACTACATTGTATTTCATATGAACATGATGCATACTACTGTATTCTAAGTAAGAATCATTTTAAACATTCTTTTTAAAAAAAAATTGTCTTAAACTTCCCTTCATCTTTGTAAACTTCAACATCTAAAAAATGAATTTTGTATAAATCATATTCATACATAAATTTTAAATATTCACAGGCAGAGCTGACATATTGAAAAAATAAATTCAAATCAGTTAATTCAGCTCTCCAAAGAATAAATAAATCATCAATAAAATGACCATAGTAATGAATATTGCATGAAAAGTTACTTTTCAAAATATACTCTTTTTTCCCCAAGCAGACATAAAAACATTAGCATAGCTGGGTGTCATGGCAGCCCCCATGGCAACTCCATTTGCTGTTGGAAAAAAATAGAATAAAATTCAAAAAAATTATAAGACAAAATCACATCCAACATTTCAATAATTAAGGATATTTCTTCTGAAGAAAAAAGCTTAGAGTTCGATAGTTAATTTTTAACCATTTCCAGACCCAAATCATTGGATAAAATACTATATAATGAATGCATATCCAACATCACAAGATAATCACCATCCAATACATCAAGCTTGTTAATAATGTTCTTAAAGTCAAAGGTGTCCTTAATACAGCAAGTACTTCTCATCACCACTTTCTGTAATTTTTTGTCAATGAAAATGGCCATTCCTTCCATTTTGCTCCCCTCACTCGCCACTATAGGCCTAAGTGGGGGATTATCTAAGTCTTTATGCAGTTTTGGTAGACCAAATATGCAACTAATTTTAGGATATCTATTAATCAAACTAGCAGCCTCATCACTAGACAATCTTCCTTCACATGTCAATTCTTCTATTAACGAATCCACCAAGCTATAGCCTCTTTTGATGGCCAAGAAGCTAACATTTTATAAAACTTATCTTCCATTAGCATTCTTTCCATTTTATTTACATAAACAGCTTTATCCATGATGACTAGAGCATTTCCTTTATCTCCCTTAGTAATCATAATCTTATCATCAGTTTTTTAAATTTTCTAAAACCTCCATTTCATTTGCAGTCATATTATAATATCTATAGCTTGGCTCTTTTAACAACAATTGCCTTATTTCTCTTTCAGTGATGGACAAAAAAGCCTCCAATTCAGGCTTTAAAGGAGGACTGAAACTACTTGATTTCAGTGATTGGTGAACCAAGTCACTATATCCAGCAAAAATAAACTTGAAGTTTAATTTATGTATATAGTCTCTAAAACTGTTTATTACATCAACCAAATCAGATCTGCAGGCAGACACAAAAGTCCACCCCTTTCTCAATAATTAAACCTCCTCATTAGCCAAATGCCTGCAAGATAAGTTAACAATCTTGAAAAAACAGTCAAAAGGCATACCTTCTAGTTCCTGGTGCTCCTCGTGCAGCCCTTCCATTTTCGATAATTGCCTTGCCTACACCTTGCTTTTCGACATTGGAATTGGCCACCATTTTCATGCATGTTTTTATACCTGTGCCAATGTCTTGGTAAACATTCGTCGGCTGAAAACCCTGAACCATGGGTTTTCCAGGATTCACATTCAGACTACAACACATATTTGAACTGTTATTGCCTTCGTTGTTAACTCCGTTGATGCATACACCTGGACCACAACTATTAGTTGCTGTTAATACACCCACAGAATGAGTGGAAGAACTTGCAGCATGTACATTCACAGTATTATGATTTGCTTGACCCATTCTATCTGAATTAACTGCAACCTCAGAAACAGTATCATCCTTTTGCCTCAAACTTGCTTGCCTTTCCGGTGTAGATCTCTGAACAACTTCTTCACGGAGCATCTCACTTCCTAGTTAAGCACCACCCCTTTCATATTCAGTACGCTCTCTTTCAAATTTTTTCATTTTCCACCTTTTCAAAATGTCATTCTTCTTAATTAACTTATTTTGAATGAGGCTGAATTTCATATCAAAGTTCTCTGAAGTAGTATCTCGCTTCATTTGCCGAAAACTTTTAGTGATCCTCACATTCAGCTCTTTCATTCTCTGCCTGTACAAATCCACTAGCATTTTCATGTAGGTCATTCCAGTCCTTTGATTTAACTCAATACATTTATCGATGAAATCACTGGGCAAATCAGGCCAACAGGCATTTTCATCACATGCAGACCCTTCGGCACCCTTTCCTCTGCCAAGCTGTTTTCGAAAAACAGCATATCCCACTGCAGCCTCTTAAACTTTAACAAGTCTTTTTCTAAATTAGAGAACCTCTCTTTTAGGGGGATTTACCTCTGGCTCTCTTTGCGCATGAAAAACATCACTGCAGAACGGATTTAAAGGGGTCGCCATACAGTTCTTCAGCAAATCTTCTGAACAACCCTGGGAGATCGAAATAGCTCTAGCATCACCAGAGTTAATTCTCACTGCATTGTTCTCAATACCATTTCGATTGCAAATAAATGAGACATTTGGGGTATCATGTAAAGTGAATCCCGAAGGCAAAACCATAAAGCTGGGTTCAGGTTGGCTCGTGATGAAAACTGGCCACTCTGTTAATCAGAGAAATATTTCCAAAAAATTGCTAAGCAAAAACATAACTGAAAAACTTGTAATAAAACAAGCAAAAAAAAATAATAAAGAACTCCAAGATTTATTAAAACCACATCCAGTAAGCACTTTCATCTTCATAAAGACTTCTTCAGACTGAATGTTGTAAAATACACGCCCTTCTTAAATAGCAATCATAATTAACATTTCTCACATCAATTAATGACAATTCTGCCTTGTTTAATGCCTTAACCTTTTTCCTTTTTAAATACACTTTAAAATTGTCTTTATCATTTAAACCAGGAGTATTGCTGGAATCTAAACATATCTGCCAGTAATACTCTTTCCATTCTAATTTCTGCTCTGCATCAAACCTAATCAAATAGTCAGGAACACTGTCTATAACTAAAAACTTAGGCAAGCCTTCACATCCCTTATTAACACAATGTTTACCCCATTCATTGTTAAGATTACTTTTTGTAATTCTTATCATCATTATATGAGCAACCATCCACTTTCATAGATAAAGAACTTAGTCAAAGGACAGGCTATAAGAATTGCATGCATGACTTCAGAATTGAGTGATGTGAGCAGGAATTTTTCACATTAAGAGATCTGTTTTTAGAACGGGGTTACCCCAAACAGGTGGTGGAACAAATTATTGAGGAGGTTTACTCAGGGTGGGAAAAAAAATATAAGCCCCTGTTAGGAAACCACCCATTAACTAATATAGCCCCCACAGATCCTGGTGAAACGGGGTGGCCGCGGTGGTGCAGCAATTTGTGTTGCCGCCTCATGGCAAGAGGTTCTCCAGTTCGATCATCGGCTGGGGTGCCTTCTGTGCAGAGTCTGCATGTCCTCCCTGTGGTCGCGTGGGTTTCCTCCGGGTGCTCTGGTTTCCTCCCACATCCCAAAGACATGCTGTAGGTGGATTGGATACTCTAAATTGGCCCTAGGTGTGAGTGCATGCATGTGTGTACCTTCTGTGGAAGGTTGGGTGCCGGGCTGGCAACTCAACACCATAAAACTCCACTGCCAATCATGAGTGGTCAGGTGATCCGCTGTGGTGACCCCTAACCGGGAAAAGCCGAAAGAAGAAGAAGATCCTTGTGAAACGAAGATTTATGAGCATGCATGTATAGTGAAATACAGTTCTATATCATATGAAGTAAAAAACATATTAAAAAAGAACTGGAGTATATTTAGGGTAAATAATGATGTGTTAACTGCAGTGGGAGATAAACCAGTTTCTATCAGCAAAGTGGGCATGAATATTAAACATCTTATAGAAAACAAGTTGAATTTACCGATAGAAGATGGTTGTGGTACAACACCTTGTGGGAGGTGCTCCTAATGTACTAATATTTTCAAAGCACCTCAAACCCACCTAGCTAATAAGATGGCATCTAAGGTTATATTCAAGAAAGGAAATTGTTTTACCACCAGAGTGGTGTACCTTGCTCTATGTGACACGTGCAATGGATTCTATGTTGGGAAAATGGAGAGGGCATTGAAAAGTAGAATCTATGAGCACATATATGATGTTAAAAACAAGAAGGATACACGTGCATTATACATGCATTCCCTCACTTGTTCTAATTTTAAAGGTTTTAAATTTAGTATTTTGGATACTGTGGACATAGATTTGGGGGGGGGGGGTGACGGGAAGAATTTATTAAGTAAAAAAAGAACTGGTTTGGCAACTCAAACTAGCAGCTAATTTTCCACTGGGTATAAATGATTCCTTGACAATACTTCCAGCCCTGAAAGAAAAATCTATGAAACTTTAAGTATTTTAACATTTTTACATGCATTACTGTGCCTGCATTTTTAAACATATGCTGAAGGCATTTAATATATAATAGTGTTTTATTTGTAAAAAGCTAAGTTGGCTTGAATATTAGCATCCTGTGTATTTAATATTGCTCATGTAACCAATTTACATGTGACTTTTTTTTGACAATACCATTGGCTTAATTTTATCTATTATGTAACATGTACTTGTATAAAAATGATTCTTGAATCAGTGTGCTTTATTCTGATGAAGTATTTTATGTGAAAGACAAAAGCGCTTAATATTGGTGTGTTTTTACTGCAATAAATGGAGTTCATATACAGGCTTGTTTGGTGCATTTTCCATTTGGTTCCATTTCTCACATCAATTAATGACAATTATGGCTTGTTTAATGCCTTAACCTTGTTCTTTTTAAAAGATAAACAGATTGAGTTAAATCAAAGGACTGGAATGACCTACATGAAAATGCTAGTGGATTTGTACAGGCAAAGAATGAAAGAGCTGAATGTGAGGATCACTAAAAGTTTTCAGCAACTGAAGCGAGATACTACTTCAGAGAACTTTGATATGAAGTTCAGCCTCATTCAAAATAAGTTAATTAAGGAGAATGACATTTTGAAAAGGCATAAAATTAAAAAAATTGAAAGAAATCGTACTGAATATGAAAAGGACGGAGTTTATCTAGGAAGTGAGATGCTCCGTGAAGAAGTTGTTCAGAGATCTTCACCAGAAATGAAAGTGAGTTTGAGGCAAAAGGATGATACTGTTACTAAGATTGCAGTTAATTCTGATAGAATGGGTCAAGCAAATCATAATACTGTGAATGCAAATGCTGTGAGTTCTTCCACTCATTCTGTGGGTGCTGTAACAGCAACTAATAGTTGTGGTCCAGGTGTATGCAGCAACGGAGTTAACAACAAAGACAATAACAGTTCAAATATGTGTTATAGTATGAATGTGAATCCTGGAAAACCCATGGTTCAGAGTTTTCAGCCGACGAATGTTTACCAAGACATTGGCACAGGTATAAAAACATGCGTGAAAATGGTAGCGAATTCCAATGTCGAGAAGCAAGGTGTAGTGAAGCAAGGCAATTATCGGAACTGGAAGGGCTGCATGAGGAGCACCAGGAACTAGAAGGTATGCCTTTTGACTATTTTTTCAAGAGCATTAACTTATCTTGCAGGCATTTGGCTAATGAGGAGACACAATTATTGAGTAAGGGGTGGACTTTTCTGACTGCCTGCAGATCTGACTTGGTTGATGTAATAAACAATCTTAGACTATATGCACAAATTACGCTTCAAGTTTATTTTTGCTGGATACAGTGACTTGCTTCACCAATTAATGAAACCAAGTAGTTTCAATCCTCCTTTAAGGCCTGAATTGGAGGCTTTTTTGTCCATCAGTGAAAGAGAAATAAGGCAATTGTTGTTAAAAGAGCCAAGCTATAGATACTATAATATGACTGTGAATGAAATGGAAGTTTTAGAAAATTTAAAAACTGATGATAAGATTATGATTACTAAGGGAGATAAAGGAAATGTTCTGGTCATCCTGGATAAAGCTCTTTATGTAAACAAAATGGAAGGAATGCTAATGAAAGAGAAGTTTTATAAAAAAAAAATGTTAGCTTCTTGGACATTAAAAGAAGCTATAGCTTGGTGGATTTTTTTAACAGAAGAATGGACATGTGAAGGAAGATTGTCTAGTTGTGAGGCTGCTAGTTTGATTAATCTTCTTCTTCTTCTTTTGGCTGTTCCCATTAGGGGTCGCCACAGTGGATCATCTGCTTCCATTTCATCCTGTTCTCTGCATCTTGCTCTGTCACACCAACCACCTGCATGTCCTCTCTCACTACATCCATAAACCTTATCTTAGGCCTTCCTCTTTTCCTGTTACCTGGCAGCTTCATCCTTAGCATCTTTTTCCCAATATACCCAGCTTCCCTCCTCAGCACATGTCCAAACCAACATAATCTTGCCTCTCTGGCTTTGTCTTCAAACCTTCCAACCTGGGCAGACCCTGTAATATACTTATTCCTAATCCTGTTCATCCTCGTCACACCTAGTGCAAATCTTAACATCTTTAACTCTGCCATCTCCAGCTCTGACTCCTGCCTTTTTGTCAATGCCAGTCTCCAACCCATATAACATACCTGGTCTCACTACCCTCTTGCAGACCTTCCCTTTCACTCTTACTGGTACTCATCTGTCACAAATCCCTCCTAATACTCTTCTCCACCCACTCCATCCTGCTTATACTCTCTTCTTCACCTCTCTTCCACACTCACCATTACTCTGAACTGCTACTCCCAAGAATTTAAACTCATCCACGTTCGCCACCTCTACTCCCTGCATCCTCACCATTCCTCTATCCTTCCTCTCATTCACACACATATATTCTGTCTCAGTCCTGCTGACTTTCATTCCTCTTCTCTCTAGAGCATGTCTCCACCTCTCCAGGGTCTCCTCCACCTGTTCCATACTTTCACTACAGATCACAATGTCATCTGCAAACATCATAGTCCACTGGGACTCCTGTCTGTTCTCATCTGTCAACCTGTCCATCACCATTGCAAATAAGAAATGGCTCAGAGCTGATCTTTGATGTAATCCCACCTCCACCTTAAACGCATCCGTCACTCCCACCACAGACCTCACTACTGTCACACTACCCTTGTACATATCCTGCACCAGTCTTACATACTTCTCCGACACTCCCGACTTCCTCAAACAATACCACAACTCCTCTCTAGGCACCCTGTCATATGCTTTCTCTAAGTCCACAAAGACACAATGCAACTCCTTCTGACCTTCTCTGTACTTCTCCATCAACACTCTCAGAGCAAACATTGCATCTGTACTGCTCCTTCCTGGCATGAAACTATACTGCTGATCACTAGTCAACACCTCCCTTCTTAACCTAGTTTCCACTACTCTTTCCCAAAACTTCATGCTGTGACTGATCAGTTTAATCCCTCTGTAGTTACTACAGCTCTGCACATCACCTTTATTCTTAAAAATCAGTACCAAAGCAATTTTTCTCCGTTCCTCAGGCATCCTCTCACTTCCCAAGATTTCATTAAACAATCTAGTTAAAAACTCCACTGCCATTTCACCTAAACACCTCCATGCTTCCACAGGTATGTCATCTGTACCAACATTGCTAGTTTGCTAATTAATTAATTAATTAGTTGATTTGTAATGCTAGTTTGATTAATAAATATCCTAAAATTAGTCGCATATTTGGTCTCCCAAAAGTGGATAAAGACTTGGATAATCCCCCACTTAGCCCTATAGTGGCAAGTGGGGACGCAAAATGGAAGGAATGGCCATTTTCATGACAAAAATTACAGAAAGTGGTGACAAGAAGTACTTGCTGTATTAAGGACACTTTAGACTTTAAGAAGATTATTAACAAGCTTGATGTATTGGATGGTGATTATCTTGTGACGTTGGATATACAGTCGTTATATACTGTTATACCCAATGATTTGGGTCTGGAAATGGTTAAAATGAACTATACAACTCTAAGCTTTTTTCTTTAGAAGAAACATCTTTAATTATTGAAATGTTGGCTGTGATTTTGTCTTCCCTTACAATTACTGTATAACAGCAGCTATGGAGTCTTTTAAGAAACATAATCAAGGTACACAGGCACAACTGCAAAAGTTAAGCAAGCTCATTAATCTTGTACTGGACTTCAATTTCATTTACTTTTAATGGCAAACACTACAAACAAAAAACTGGTTTAGCAATGGGGGCTGCCATAGCTCCCAGCATAGCTAACATAGCCCTGGGCAAGTGGGAGGAGGACTTTGTGTTAAACAACACAGACTACATGCAGCATATCACATGCTATTTATGTTTTATTGATGACATCTTTATTGTGTGGGAAGGTGACACCTTGCAGCTTGGAGATATTATCACTTACCTCAATCAAACAACCCACTTCCTGAAGTTTACCTCTTCCCATAGCTATACTTCAACCACTTTCTTAGATATGCAGATTCCCAAGGACTTCAACAACAGAATCACCACTGATCTATTCAGAAAACCAACAAGGGTTAACTTATTATTTCACAGTAAAAGTCTAAATCCTACAAAAAAAAACAAGTATAATGTAGTGAAGTCCCAGGGCTATAGATTAGCTAGAATTACCACAGAGATGGAACTACTTTTGAGAAACCTGAACAACTTAGAGAATGATTTTCTAGTGAGAGGCTATGAAAGTCAGATGTTAAAAAACATCCTGGAACACATTGTAGAACTGAAAAGGACTGAAGCACCTTCACTCAACCTCCCCATTAGGAGAATGTTAAGACATTGTACAGAGAATAACAAATGCAAAAATAGCTGCATCCTGACATAAACTTTGGATTATCACAGTATCAAAAATATTATTGAAGAAAACTGGGACATTGTCACAGGAAACCATTTCTGATTAACATCTTAGGTGAAGCCCCATCATTTGTTTATAGGAAGGCCAGGGACATTTTTTTTAATTTAAACCTAAACCATATGAGAGAAACACTACAATATGTGAAACTAATTGTACATTTTGTATATTTATACAGCAAGGTGATAGTTTTTATTGCCCTTATTTAAAGAAAATCATTAAGACCAGTGCAGGGGGGTGATTGTAACAATACAAAAGTAATTTATAGGGCACAGTGCAATGAATGTGATGCATTCTATAAATAAACTCAAGCGTAGGATTTCATGTCATCTGTCAGAAATCTGCTCTGGATGTAAAAATAATGCACTAGACAAACACCTTTCTCTTCATAAAAGACACACATGTTTTAAGTTCCAGATCCTGGATCACATAGAAATGGGTGATCTTGAAGGAGACATCCTGACTATTCTGGAGAAACATGAACTAATGTGGCAATTAAAGCTGAACTCTTTTAGGAAGCCTGGACTAAACTACTACTGTTCAATTAAAAGTGTACTGTAACATAGAAAATTGTCACATTGTTTACATGACTAATTTTATTTTATTTTATTCTACCAGTTGGTTTTAAATACCATTTTAAATCAGTTGTAATTTAAGTGTATATTTTGTTTCCATCATCATATATTTTTTCTTATTTTTTTTCTTTTTCTGGTTCTCTTTTTTCCACTTTATTCAAAATGATGTGTAATAACAATACTAACTAATTATACAATAATATTTTATAGATAGCTTTTAAGGTTCTTGTACACAGACCTGAAGAAGTCTAGAAGGACAAAAGTGATCTTTGTTAACAATAGGTTATGAAAATAGAATATGATTTTTACAATTGAGTGTATATGTATATATTTACATATATTTTTTGATTGCCAAATGGACTAAGGTTGATACATTTCCAGCCATGTAGTATATTGTCTTGGATAAAATCACAGACTTAATAATCTACTTAATAATCTGGTTAAAGAAGAGGCACCACATCATTATACATTTTATTTAAAGTACATAAGGGTTATATTATTATGACAGCTGCTAAGTAGGGCAGGACCAGCTCGAATGTCACACTGATGGGGGAAGGGATGTGAATTTAACATGTGTACCTATAACACTTTGTTTTACAGCACAATAAACCACTCCCTTGCCTGATAAAAAGTGTGTGTGTGTGTGTGTGTGTGTGTGTGTGTGTGTGTATATATATATATATATATATATATATATATTTATTTATAAAGCTTGTGAGGAAACTATTACTCTATTTTTGTTTTACTTGGATCGCTTGTCTGTGTGCTTAATAAAAGATTTTCGACTGGAAACAGTGTGCCTGCCTTGCTTGGATTACTTTGAATACTTAGTAATTCTGTACAATTATATATTTTTTATTATTTATTTATGTTTTTACTTAAGATGAGTTTGTGTTGGCTACTTCTACTACTATTTTCTGATCTGATTAATATACAGTGATTAACTAGAGATATATGGACTGAAAATCTTCCACACAAAAAAGTTTCTTACACTGTTTTGTTTTTGGACCCACTATACTTGTTTAGTGGGTTGTTTTGAGACTTTGGGGATACCACGGAGATTACTTGTTTTTTTATTAATTATACTTTTTTTCCAACAGGCAAATGGAGTTGCCATGGGGGCTGCCATGGCACCCAGCTATGCTAATGTTTTTATGTCTGCTTGGAAAAGAAGAGTACATTTTGAAAAGTAATTTGTCATGCAATATTCATTACTGTGGTCATTTTATTGATGATTTATTTATTGTTTGGAGAGGTGAATTAACTGATTTGAATTTATTTTTCAATAAGTCAACTCTGTGAATATTTAAAATTTACATATGAATATGATTTATACAATATTCGTTTTTTAGATGAAGTTTACAAAGATGAAGGGAAGTTTAAGACAAAAATTTTTAAAAAGAATGTTCAAAATAATTCTTACTTAGAATACAGTAGTATGCATCATGTTCAAATGAAATACAATGTAGTCAAAGGACAACTATTAAAGGCAAGCCAATTAACTGATGATGATTTATTTTTAGTGGAAGGGGCAGCCTTGTGCTCAAAATTTGCAGATAGAGGGTACCCGATTAAGGTTATACAAGGAAATTTTGAAGAAGTTAGTATAAGGAAGGAAAAGGAAGGTGAAGCTTCAAGGGCTGAAAGGGGAAATTATTACAAATTGAGCATGTCTTTGCAACATTCGTTGAATTAAGAAAGTATAAAATTAATTCTTCAGAATAACTGGAAAATATTAAGTAGTTTTGCTGAAGTTAAGGAAAATGTCGGTGAGAAGCCAGCTTTTGTTGTCAAAAAAGGTAAAACATTTTAGACAGTTTTCAAGTTAAATTAAATAAAAATTAGGTCTTGTCTAGCAATAATAATAAAGGTATGTACAAATGTTATAATTGTAACTATTGTGAAAGTTTATTAGTGGGTATAGAAGAGGTGAAGATTAATGGTAGAAACGTTTTTATAAAAGGATATTATAACTGCAAATCTAGGTATGTGGTTTATCTTTCCATCTGTATGGAATGCTCAGCATATTATATAGGAAGGACTGCCCTAGAATTAAATAAAAGAATTTATGAGCATTTGCATGCTATTGAAAAAAGGTGATCTTAACAATGCATGGGGTAAGCATTGTGTTAATAAGGGATGTAAAGGCTTGCCTAAGTTTTTAGTTATGGATACTGTTCCTGACTATTTGATTAGGTTTGATGCAGAGCAGGAATTAGATTGGAAAGAGTATTGCTGGCAGATAAAGTTTAGATGCCAGCAATACTTCTGGTTTGAATGATAAAGAAAATTTTATTTTAAAGTGCTTTTAAAAAGAAAAAGGTTATGTCATTAAACAAGGCAGAATTGTCATTAATTGATGTAAGAAATGTTAGTAATGATTGCTATTTAAGAGGGGTGTGCATTTTACAACATTCAGTCTGAAGAAGTATGTAGACAAAAATGCTTACTGGGTGTGGTTTTAATAATGCTTGGAGTTCTTTATTATTTTTGCTTATTTTATTACAAGTTTTTCAATTACGTTTTTGCTTAGCCATTTTTTGGAAATATAGATATCTACATTCTCCAGATAGAGGAGAGCTTGTAGGGTGTGGAGTTTCTTGTTTAGGATCCTAGCATTGAACAGTAACACCTTAAGGTTGCTTTTTTTGTTATGTTGGTAGTTTCGTCATTTGGAGATTGCCTAAAAAGTCTCTAAGGGGGTGTATGAAATTTTCGCCAATATGTCAAAGCCTGGGTGGGGGGGGGGGGGCAGGTGCAGACCATCCTTGGCTAAGCAATATGATCTGTTAACCATGACCTCCTATGCTGATAGATATTGGATCTCTCATGGAATGACACCTGAATTAAACAAATTATTTAAATCAATCATTTTCTTTTTACACTATGGCATTTGTAAATCTAACCAAGCTTGCAAGAAGTATCATTCAAGTTTATGTGCCTTAGAGGTTATTTCAAGGGGTACATGTAAGCTAGAGCAAGATTTACAGGCTGCCTCTGTCCATAAGAGACATGTGTTAGACCAGACCTGGGGCATATTTCCAATCCACTGATTTTGGTTTCTCTTGGATAGGGTTATGGAAGAACTTTGCTTCACATGAATGGGAAGCCTGTTCCAGAGAAGGGAAGTCTCTGAGTTACATACCTGTCTCTCCAACATGTCCTATTTATTTTGCAAGCAAGGTTTAAATCCCTAGATCAAGTAATTCTGATGCTACTCATTTTGTAGATATGCAGAAGGTCCATCACAGTGGGATTCAAGAATGCCTTGTATGTCAAATATAGACCACCTGTCAACAATCTATAAAAAACAAGAGAACAGAGATGGGGCTTTGAGACAATCTGCATAGAACATGCTGTGGAACTTCTTTGTGCGTTTTAGTCATGTGCCTAGTCAGGTACATACAAAGGGGGGGGGGGTTGTACTCAACAATGGGTCTGATGAGGTGTGAGTACAGTGGAATGATAACTTCCTTGGACCTAGATGCTATGCCCTTGCTTATAAGTTAAGCAACGTAGAATGATTTCCTTACTACCTTAGAAACTTGTTCATCAAGTCAGGTTATTATCTACGTACGTACCCAAATCCTTAACTACTGGTTCTGCTTTTAGGGGGTGTGTTGTTATCAATGAGGTAATTTACTAGGGTGGCTAATTTCCCAAAGGATACTATTACATATTTCTTGGCAATTAATTTTAAGCCATGGCTTTGGCATTAGTCATTTGTCTGTGTTAGCGCCTTGGGGGAATTCTATGACTGCTCCTAGTTTTCAATCATCTGCAAACTTGCTCAGCCAGAGACCCTTGACATTGGCCTTGACTTCAGAGAAGTTGATGCCAAAAGGAATGGATCCTGCAGAGCCCTGAGGGACTCCACTAGTGACCAGCCTCTGTGGTGGTGGTCTCCCCTATCTTAACTTCCTAGATCCCATCTGCGAACCATCTTTCTTGCTTTCCCATAGGTTCATAAGGCAGTCATTGTCACTCTGATAACCATTTTAATTTCAAACCAAAAAATAAAACATAAATATTTAGTCTTGCTGTAGACAGGGTTTACTACTAAAACTGCCCACTTAATTATTTTGTATTCTGCCAGTGTTTGAGTAGCAGTTGCTGTTCCAGAATTCCCTTTCTATCCCCATTTAGACAACCTTTAAACAAAACAGTGATCCTTGTGGACAGCTTATGCTATATACACGTCTCCACTGTCCCTGATTTTCAGAAACGTCCCCGATTTTGACTGTGATTTTAGCTCTGTCCTATTAGTCCCTTCTGAAACTGGTGACTTGGAGAAAAGGTGGTGGGTTCTACTTAATAAATAATGACAATGATTGGAGTTACAGATTTCTTTTACTACAGAAAATGCATGATGTTAAGTTGTCCATCTCGCCTTCATTCTTGCTGGATGGGTTCGGAGCCGATCCTCGGCTCCGACTCGGCCAATACTAAAGCTCGAGAGCTAATTCCACCAGCTCGAGGCTCCCATATATCCCACAATGCTAGGCGGTAACTACTCAGATCTCATTTGCCGCTTAGCTGATGAGGTGCTTTTCTACCAGCTCTGGCAGGTTAGTCAAAGATTTAATTCTAAACTCTTCAATCTTAGACCCCTAGTACTCTTTTTTCACTAAAACCTTTAGTTTTAAATACCCCTTTTCCTGGTTCGACAACTTTGTTGCCCTTAATTCCTTCTTTTATTTACCACTTTAGTTTTAGGCCTTAGGCCCCTTCTAGTCCCCTTGTGTGACTGGTATTTTATTTTTAATTAAGGCCTGTGTGTGTTTTTTCTTGGACCTTTTATTATGTCTAAGGAATCGAAGGTCTCAGGCTTCAAGAAGTGTGACTCGTGCTGTCAGAAAATGTCTCTGACAGACGGTCACACTTCTTGTGTGTATTGCCTGGGACCTTTGCACCTGCAGGACTCTTGTGCTGTTTGCCATGGTTTTAGCCCTAGAGTCCTGCAGGAACGCAAGAATAAATTAATCTTGCGTGGCTTATTAAAGCCTGAAGGCCCCCCGACTCAGTCTGTGTCGGGGAAGCCTTCTAAAACTTCCAAACAGTCGGCTCCGGTTTCTGAGTCGACTTCTGGAAAGGTAAAGTCTGCTTCGACATCGGCTCCGGCTGGAGCCGATGTTTCCAAGCCTCATACTGTTACCTCGGCTCTGGCTGGAGCCGAGGTTGATAAAACTCCGTTGGCTCTGATACTCTTATTGGAGCAACATTCTAGGAAGAGATCTAGATCCCCCTCTATCGGCTCCATGCACTCGGCGCCAGGATCCCCTCTTCTTTCTGAACGGAGCCATAAAACACATTCCTCACGGTCTTCCAGGCTATCTGACCACAATTTGCAAAGGGCAGTGAGTAGACCAAGTCCGAGGCACTGGCCCAAATGCTGCATAGCCTGACTCAGCAGTCAGTGGCTATTTCCGTTCCCCAATATATTCCTCCTCCGACTTCTTTGAGTTCGGAGCCAGGGCTTGTCGGAGCCATGACTGTTGGTGCGTCGGATCCGATACCTTCCCTTTCGGCTCCGTCGTCTGCTCCGATCTCCTCCTTGGAGGGATCTCGGCGCCGAGCTTCCCTCGTCGGCTCCGAGGGGGCGAGTGGCATCAGACCCTTGTCCGACCCCGCTCTCCCTCTCGTGGCTTCGGCGCTGGTGAGTTCGGCTCTGACATCGGCTTCGGAGCCGTCCCTGTCGGTGCCGGGGGGGGTCCTTGTCTCTTCGGAGCGGGGACCTCCGGCCTTGCCTGACAGGGGTGCCTTCGAGGTCATGCGGAGCGTGCTAGAACCAGGGTCTTCCACACAGTCGGCTCCGTCAGCCCCTCCATCTACAGTGCCTGTGGTGATTTCTACCCACCCCCTTGCATTAGACCGCAGAGAGCCAACTCCTCAAGTCTCCCCATTGGGAATTTCCTCCTCTTCAGAGGCCTCTCCTGACCCGGTAGGAGATCCCCCTAGGAAGAGGCAGTGCAAGAGGAAGCACATTGACTCCCCTGAGTCTATCACCTCTGACACTGACTTAGAGGAATCTGAAGGTTCCCCTTGATCCCCCTCTGAGGATGTCTCCTTTGCTGACATCCTTGAGATCCTGAACAGAGGGAGAATTGGCCAGCCCTTAACCCTTCGGAGGATGAGTCAGTGTATCTTGAGGCGTTCGGCTCTCGCCCTTCTACCTCCTGGGTGTCTCCTCCCTTTGACCCCCTTATGGAAGTGGTGGCAAGGAAGGCCTGGACGGCTCCTGATTCAGTGGAACCCACCCCAAGGAGGCCATCTAAATTTATTACTGCCCCTAGAGATAAAGATTTTTTTATCCAAAGGTGTCCCCGTTGATGCTAGGGTGGTGGCTGCGGCCACTAAGAAGGAGTTAGCCGATCCTTTGGTTCCTGTCCATCCTCCTAATAAGGAATCTAGGACCATGGACAGGTACGGCAAGCGGATGTTCTCATCAGCGACCTTTTCAATGCGGTCGCTGAACTACTTATGCCACTTCACTCGTCTCCAGAGAGATTTATTCAAGGATATGGGTGAAGTGATAAAGGATCCTACAGCTGAGGGGTTCCAAGACAGAATGAACTCCCAGTTGGCAACCCTGAATTCCATCATTAACTCCTCCATGTGGCTTGTTTCATATGCTGCGGATGGGGCGAGTAGAGCCGCAGGCACAGGTGTTGCCTTACGACGTCATGCCTGGATGCGGCTGTGCAACTTTGCGGACCCTTTCAAAGCGTCCTTCACCAATTCTCCCTTTGATGGATCATCCTTGTTTGGTCCACAGGTGAAGGATATATTGACCAGGTGTGAGGTAGAAGGTAAGACTCTCTCTGCCGTAGGAGTCCATTTTTCTACCTCTTCTAGACCCTATCCCAAAGGTCAGAGGGGAGGAAAGATGTGGTTCCGTAAACAATCCCAGGGAGTCTCATCTGACGCACAAGGTCGATTCCCCTCTAGAAGCAGAGGGGGGGAATAATAATAGATGCCGCCCTAGAGGCAGAGGAGGTCCGCAAAACCAGGGTAGCAGAGAAATGTTCTCTGATAAACCCTTTCAGCATCCCTGAGGGGCTTCCCGGCTGTCCACCTTCGGAGGCAGTCGGGGGAAGGTTATCCCTGTACCCAAAAGCCTGGCTTTCCCTTACTCAAGACAAATGGGTACAGTCGATCATATCCGAGGGTTACAAAATTCCCTTTATTCACATCCCATCCCAACCCAAAAGATCCCTTCCAGACGTTCTATCCAGTCTAAGGGAACAAGCAGCATTAGAAATTTCAAAGCTGCTATCAAAAAGAGCTATCCAATCAGTCCCAGCAGACCAGCAAGGATCCGGAATCTACTCCGAATTCTTTTTGGTTCCAAAGAAAACAGGGGACTGGAGACCCATACTGGATCTCAGCTACTTAAACAAGTATGTCAGGAAAACAAAATTCCGGATGGTCACACTACAGTCCATTCTACCCTTCTTGGGTCAGGACAATTGGATGTGCTCGATAGATCTTCAGGACGTGTTCTACCACATCAAGATGAATAGATGCTCCAGGAGATATCTCCGCTTCAGGCTGGGAGCCAGTCACTACCAGTTCAGGGCCCTGCCCTTTGGTCTCACTACAGCCCCCCGTGTGTTTACCAAATGCATGGCAGTGGTCGCGGCTCACTTGAGACGTCAAGGATTCCAGGTGTTTCCATATTTAGACGACTGGCTCCTTACCGCCACCACCAGACATCAGCTTCTTCTATCCAGGGACTTCACCATCCAATCTTGCCAAGCTCTAGGCATTTCAATAAATTTTGAAAAATCTGCCTTGTCACCTTGTCAATAGGCGCCACCTTAGACACACTCAATCTTTCAGCCAGACTCACAGAGCAGAGAGTGTCAGACATTCGAAAACAAGTTTCCCTTCTCTTACAATGCAACAAAGTCAAAGCCAGACTAGTTTTGAAGGTGTTAGGACTCATGGCAGCAGCTATTCCCCTTCTCCCCTTAGCTCGCTTCCACATGAGGATCCTCCAATGGATGCTGTTTACTCAATGGTCCTTTCAACAGCCCCCGTTGTCCCATACCATATTGATAACTCAATCATGCAAGAATCAACTGTCTTGGTGGATCACATCACCTCAAGTTCTCCGAGGAAGGTCCTTCACTCCCCCCCCCCAGTCGCCACGTTGACAAACAGACGCCTCCCTGATCGGGTGGGGGGGCATTATCAGGGCAGGACAGTCCAAGGCACGTGGCAACCTTTCGAGTGCCACTTGCACATAAACGTCTTAGAGATGAGAGCAGTGCTTTTAGCGTTGCAAGCCCTTCACGACTCTCTTCCCACTGGGACTATTGCAATTCAGACGGACAACATGTCCGTAGTGTGGTACATCAACAAACAAGGTGGAACCAGATCATACCCTTTATGTCGAGAGGCACTCAGACTTTGGCAATGGGCGATCTCTTCTCAGCGTTTTCTGATAGCAACGCACATTCCTGGGAAATCCAACGTTATTGCAGACAAGTTGAGCAGGGCAATTCTCATGCCCCACGAGTGGTCTCTAAAGAAATCAGTTCTAGAAGAAGTATTCCTAAGATGGGGCCAGCCTTGCTGCGATGTTTTTGCTACTCCCCAAAACAGCAAGTGTCACGACTTCTTCACTCTCTTCCCATTACCAGGCCATCCCACCAGAGACGCTCTAGTCCACGATTGGCCCCGGGGACTTCTATATGCCTTTCCCCCCTTTTCACTGATATCTCAACTAATTCAGAAAGCCATCGCTGTGAGAGTGACAATGATCCTCATTGCCCCTTACTGGCCTTGACAGATATGGTTTCTGTTTCTTCATCGTTACCTTTTGGAGCAGCCTTGGCATCTGGACCCAGTACCAGATCTGTTAACCCACCAATCGGGTCAGCTGCACCAATATCTGCTTTCTCTAAACCTCACAGCGTGGTTTCTCTGATTCCAACCTTAGCCAGGCTTCCCTCAATATCTCGCTCGGTCCGAGATATCTTGATAGCCTCTCATAAATCTTCTACCCGGAAGATTTATAGTAGCAAATGGAAACGCTTCTCTTTTTGGGCAACATCAAAAAACATAGATCCCTTTACTGCACCTATCCAGTCTATTCTAGACTTTCTAGCAGAACTCTTTCATTTAGGATCATCTGCATCTACCATTAGAGTTCAATTGGCTGCCATATCTAATTTTCATGTTGGTGTCTCGGAGTCTAGCATCATGGCTCACAAACTCTGTAAAGCCTTTTTAAGGGGCATATTTCTTCTCAAACCTCCAATCAAAGATCCCCTGTCTAAATGGGATTTGAACTTGGTTCTGGCATCCTTAATCCTTCCCCCCTTCGAACCGGCGGCTTCATGTTCTCTGAAGTTGCTTTCTTGGAAGACACTTTTTCTGGTAACTATAACTTCAGCGAGAAGGGTATCTGAACTCCATGCTCTGTGCAGCCGTCCTCCTTACTTAGTGTTTCACAAAGATAGGGTATTCCTCCGTATAATCCATCCTTTTTACCTAAAGTTTCCTCTCAAGTAAACCTAAACCAAATTATTGATCTCCCAGTCTTTTTCCCTAACTATTCAAACAGGTTGGAACAAAAGCTACATTTTTTAGATGTTCATCGCCAACTTAGCTATTACTTAGACAGGACTAAACAATTCAGGAAATCTGATCAATTGTTTCTGTCATATGCGGAAGGGAAATTGGGCCTTCCTGTTACTAAAGTATCCCTCTCTAGATGGCTCACCTCTACAATTACCTTCATCTATGAGATTAGACATCAAAAACTACCCTCAAGACCTAGAGCTCATTCAACTAGGGCATTAGCTACATCCATAGCTTTTCAGGATAGGCTGCCAATAGATTCCATTTGTGCTGCAGCCACCTGGGCTTCTCCTCATACCTTCATTTCACATTACAAATTGGACATGGTTTCCAGAAGCCGTGCCAACTTTGGTTCCACTGTTCTCAAGAGTCTGTTCCGATAGGCCACCGGGATAAGGTGCTAGGACGCGTCCCATCCAGCAAGAATGAAGGCGAGATAGACAACTTAACATTAAGAAGTTATGTACCTACCATAACGTTCCATGTTAGTTGTCTTCTTCTCGCCTTCTTTCTTGCGTCCCACCCTCCTTCCCCCAAGCCTGGACAGACCGACAGGAATTCAGTTTGTGTTCTTCCTCTGGAAGTTGTCATTCCCACACGTTCTTCCACCTCCTTTTCTCCTTTCTTAGGTCTGCGATACCTTTCACGCAGGTTGTTTTGAGGTGGGTTTCCCTTCTCCATTCTATGGAGACTAGGGTTGCTTGGTATAGCTATCAAACGAGATCTGAGTAGTTACCGCCTAGCATTATGGGATATAGGGGAGCCTCGAGCAGGTGGAATTAGCTCTCGATCTTTAGTATTGGCAACGGCTCCGAACCCATCCAGCAAGAAAGAAGGCGAGAAGAAGACAACTAACATGGAACGTTATGGTAGGTACATAACTTCTTATTACTTCACATTCTCTTATTCTGTCAATGCCTCAAGTTAATAGTTCTGGATTTGTCCTTAACTTTAATGAGATTTGTCCCTGACTGGTTGGGAGATACGTCTACCACAGATTATCTTGTGCCTACAATTGTGACTTCTCTGCAAATTACTACGTTTCAAAGCCTTTGTATTTATTTTTAGTGTCGGCATGTTGAGAAGTGTGGCGAGGAGGCCCCATGTGCTCCAGAAAGAGCCCACTGAGAGGAGGTCCCGGGGTAGACCACAAACATGTTAGAGGTATCTCTCAGCATGACTGTGGACACCTGGTGAGCCGACAAACATGAACTGGCGACAGTCACTCAAGACAGAGAAATCTGGTCTACCCGGTTTAGCTTATCACTGCAATCATCGCCAAGACAACAAAAAGCAGTTTACAAACATGGACAATGATTTAGCGTGGGTGCGGTATTTGGCCCTGGTTTGCCTCTGCGTTTCGGTGGATACTTCAGTGTTCCCATATGCATTCCACAACTGTTCCAGATTTTCATGGACTCGAATGTTATGCCTGTCCCTCCTAAAACTGATGGCTTTTGGTGAAAAGGTGATGAATTGCCCTTAATAAATAATGATAATTAGAGTTTCTTTTACTTCCAAAAATATTAATTCACGTTCTCAATCTGTCAATGTCTCAAGTTAGTAATACTAATATTAAAAAAATGTTCCGGATTATTCCTGGATTTATCATAAATTCTGTTGAAATGTGCACAGTGCTCCCGATCGGTTGAGAGCTATGCATATGTATTTACTACTTAACGATGTACATATAAAATATATCAGTGTGTATCCATCTTTGAAAACGTTCGGTCATCGCCATCGTCAATATTTATATGCATTTTGTATAGTACCTGCATTTTTTAAAACTTCATTAGGATTTGGGATATTCTGTTCCTGTCTTTATCCATTTATTCTTTGTATTGTGCTTTTAACTCAGGTCAGGCCTGAATTACGTCCATCTAGATTAGTGCTCTGTCCCGGTCAACAAATATGGATAAACAAATTCACAAAACATATCTGAATTAATATATATTTTAAAGGATTACAGCCATGTCCGTGTTTGTTTTGTGAATGTAAAAAATTAGCCGAGTTGGGCCAACATAGCTCTCAACCAATCAGGGACAAATCTCATTAGAATCGGGGAAAAATCCCGAAATAATCAGGGACAGCCTTGAACACTTTTAAAATATTAACACTATTAACTTGAAACATTGACATAAGAGAATGTGAATAAATATAAATGTTCTGAAATAAAAGATGTCTATAACTGTAATTACTTTCATTATTTATTAAGAGCAATTCACTACCTTTCTCCAACAGTCACCGATTTTAGAAGGGAGTAAAAGGGACAGACCCAACATTTCAGTCCAAATCAGGGAGCATTGAGAGGTATGTGTGCCCATACTCCAGCGGACCGCACACTTTTACTGTTTAGAGATCCAATCTTCAGCGGCTTTCTTTTTGCTTTCCAGTTACAAGTATTTCTCAACATGTCAAATCTCCATTAATAGCAGAATTGTATTTTTTCTTTGAAAATGACTACAAAAAATTAGCAATTAGGGAGACTGCAACAAACGCTTCCTAATAGCAAGCTTCAAACTACAATAACAACTCCCAGACTCCAAGACCTTAAAAGACTTTTGACGTCATCATACTCAGTAATTCAGCTGACTTCCCGTACGGCTGTTCCTTTTGTGCAGTTACACTCCCCTCGCGAAAAAAACCCGTACTCACTCAATCGGAAACAGAAAGCAGGGAGTAAGCCCGAAGTATGTAACCGCACAAGGGGCGGAACCGAAAAAATATTAGTTCTAGATAACTGACATGTCATTTTTATCAGCCCCCATTTTCCCTGTTGAATATTTAATCATCTGGGTAGAACCAGAGAAGATGATTGGCAATCCTTCCGTAAACAGCGCAATAAAACAATAATTTATGTTTGCGAGCCGTAATACTTGTCCTGTGATTGGGAGTTATGGTTGTCATTCATACATTTCAATTGTCGAGATTTAGTTGTTCCGCGGAGTTGTCAGAGTTAGTGGTACGGACTTTTATGTTAAGTTTTTAGTACGATCATTTAGTACTGGTGAGCAGTTTAGGGGGTCTGTTGCAACTTAGCCTCTGAAATAGTGACATATTTTGTCCGTGTCGATTATTCCCTCACTTACTGGTATGTTTTAATTATCGTTGTCTGAGGTGTTTGCCAATGGTTGAGACATATTTTTTCAGCATCTGACGTTTTGGGTTGCGTGTTTTATTGCCGGAACCAGGAGCAGAGTGGTGTACAGTTGCACGCTGTTCAGGTAAGAAACCATTTGCTTGTGAGAAGGTGGAGGAACCTGGCTGCCGCCACCACTTTGACGTTTCTGAAGCGTGGGATTTTGTGGGTACAGACAGTATGCGGCCTGCCTGCTGCGCGATGTTTATCTGGCAGGGCTGGGGTTGTTCAAAGTAAATCGGAGTGCTGGGGGATTTCCCACGTACAAGCAGTGACCCCGTTTTTTTAAATGGGAGGATGCTTTTTGTGAGCAGAGTGTGATCAGTAATAGATGCATAAACCTACTTGGAAACTTGTCGTTTTGTGTTGGATTTCCTTTAAATTGTGGTCATTTTTATTTCTGCAGTGCTACAAAGTATTGGGTGGCGGTCACGCTTACTGTTGCAGAAGATGTAAATCGGGACACCACATTCTTAAGTGATTCCCGTTTCTTTAGAAGTAATGTGTAATCGGTAATTTTGGTTTCTGATTGTGTTGGGGTTATTTTCTTTTTTGCCCGTTTTACCTCTAGTGTTATAAAGCTTTAGTTGTTAATCATGAGGGCATTCCTATTACTGTTGAAAATTAAACTCAGGAAATCCCATTCTTGGTTGATCCTTGTTTCTCTCTTTAGAAACAAAATGTAGTCTTTAATTTTGGTTTCTATTTGCATCTCTTTAGTTAAGATTCAGATTCCCATGGTACTTGTTGTTTTGCTGATTGTCAGATGTGCAGAAGTGCCGGACCTGTATTTTTGGCATATTTGTTTACCTTTAGCGTTTGCGTGATTTTTTTTGTAATGTAGTACTGAACTTGCTTAAACAACATCTGTTTTGATTTTTGGAATAGTGGTGAAGTGTGGTAATACAGACGTCTTTTTGTGCTCCTACACATTATGTACTTTTACCATGCATTTTTGCGCACATAATTTTTCTGATCTCCTAAACAGTTGCACTCATACCTCTCAACTGTCCCTAGGGTTGCCACCTTTTAAAATGTCCAAAGTGGGACATTTTTTGTAGAAATTTGAGGTTTTCAGGACAAAACATACCCAGTGCCATTGCAAAGGACAGAACTTCACTTTTTTGCCAAAAAGCTTATTTTTATAGCATTTTAGTTGGTTATGCTATTTTATATAAATTATGTGTCCAGATATAAAATAACTGTTTTATGTAAGTATTAAAGGAAACTTAAGAAATATATTTTGTCTTAAAATCTCAGGACATTTGCCATTTTTAGATTTGTTGGCAGGACACAACTGCCCAAAGGGTGACTGTCCCTCACTAACTGACCCTGATTTTGACACAGATTTTAGCTCTGTCCCTCTTAATCCCAGCTAAAACTGGTGTCATTTGGAGACGTGGCAAGTTACACTTAATAAGTATTGACAGCAAGTAGAGTTATAGTGGGTTTTTTTTCTTCAGAAAATCTATATTAATTCATGTTATCATATTCTGCCTCTATTTTTGTGTCTTTGCCCCCCATAATTTTAGGCTTTGTCCAGATTTATTGCATTAATAGGTTGAGAGGTATGATCATAAGCTTCCTTTTTTTTTCCTCTCAGGACCGTCCATTACCCTAGTCTTTCTGCAAGGGTAAACATTTGCAAGGATGGGTTGTGGAGGACTTCACCCAGTGTCCGTACTTTGTGTCTATAGAGGGGGTTTATTTATATTGTGTGTGTGTGTGTGTGTGTGTGTGTGTGTGTGTGTGTGTGTGTGTGTGCACCCGCCCACATGTGACTGTGATATGGAAGAACAACCACTACAGGGGTATTGTGAATATTGGCTGTAGATGCTAGTCACTATTGATGTGACACCCCAACTCCATGTGCAGAAACGGAGAAAAAGGGGTTAAGGATGGATAGATTATTTTATGTTTCATTAGATCTGGTGTTTGAAGACTTGGACATGTCAAGTGCTGTTTTTAATTTTTTTTTCAGGGTCTCTAGCTCCTGGAATGATTTTATTTCTTGGATATATGTCTTGTACATTAACCTAAATGCTAATGTATATCCCAGACATATTGATACCATTAACTACACTTCAATTTGCATAAAGATCTATATTTTGTTGACAGTTAGGCTTCTTAGCCCACATTGCCTGTCCACTTCCCAACATGTTAGATAAGCTTGAGGTTGCCATTGTGTTTCTTCCCTTTTGTATCTCACCTCTTCAGAGGAATTGCTTCATGTGTAATCCATGCTGTTTGTACTTGAATTCTGTTTTTTATGTACTTTAGGTATATTCTTTCCAAAACAGCCATACAATTCGATACTTGCCATTCCCTTTTCAGGCTCATGGATTAGTAGGAAGCCATCTTAGTAGTCAGTGGTAAGCAGGGATCCGGTCTAAAGGGATTACGTCATAGAGAAGCTGGAGACTGTCCTTTAGTTATCTTGTATAAGGACTCTGGATAGTCCATCACAGAACAGACACATACAAGCACACACAGCCACAAACACACACACATGTATGTTCAGCTTATGTTTTCAGAGTGTGTCTTAATATAGCTCTTTTTAAAACTAGTATATGCTGTAACTTTGCTACACTAAAGGTATTGAGGTTTAAATGGAATTCTTACTCTGTCTTTTTCAACAATGTATATTTGTTTTTGTCTCGTTTTTGTATGATTTGAGTGCAGACTGCAGATTTTGTTGCCTTCAGTAGATGGCTTCTGTCCTGTTTATGTTAAATGTTCTCTAAAAGTGCTTTCAGTACTCCATATGGGAGCTTAACAACTGTCTGAAGGTTAATAACTCATTTTGTACTGGTGATGTTGCTTCCTGCTTTTTCTTATTCTTTCTGATAATGGTTTGCTTCTTAGGTCATCTAATAGGTATCCTAACTAATATTCTTTATTTGTGATTACTGCTTCTTTTCATTATACACTCTTTTCCTTGGTGTTTGTTTGGTTTGGGTTCCACTGCTTATTGTTATTTTGTTATTGTATACTCATTTGTAAACCCCTTGTATTACATTCCTGTGAAAATGAGGGTTAGGTGAACAGGCAAGAATTCTTTCCATTACATTGTAATTTTATGGGATTTGTTTATTAATATCTTTAGTTTGGTCATGTATGAGTTGGGTGGTTAAAGTGCATAGATCTTTGTTGTTATAAGGTAAATTTTATGTTTGTTTTCTTCTTTTTGCATCTTTGTAGTTCAGCCTTCTGGCCTGAAGTCTGCCTTGCCAAGTCAGTGTTTTGATGTTCTTTGGTCGGTGGGAGAACTATATTAATGGTCAGTCTTAATATGAAGCTAAATAAAAACAAAAAATAGATGTAGAAAACCACCTTTGTAAATGCTTAAACCTGATTGGCCAAATTTTGCAAATAGTAGACTGATAGCTTTAAACAAAGCTTAATAATAAAACAATTTGGATAATACAGACTTGTTGCAGAGTTAATGGCATTGCAAAGCTTATTAGCTCCCTAACCGATTTCATAGATTGTTACTAGGCTAACGACCCGGGAGGCCTTCCCTAAGTTTCCATGAAAGAATACTGATGTCTTGTATCCAAGTAGGACATTGAGGGCCAGGCATTTATAAGCTGCTTCTGCCCATAGGTGAAGTGGGCTCCAGGCCGATGTAAATTTCCTATTCCACTTGTCAAGGTTGTGCTTAAATTGGATAATAAATGAACTTGTCTTCCCATGGATTTGAAGCCTGTTCCATATGAGGGACAGTCTCTGGGACACATCTTATTCGTTAATCTTCTTATTAAACTACAAGACTTTTCCTTTGTGTTTATATTTTTTCAGTGCAAAATGTTGCAGCTCCACTCAGAACCTCCAGTCGTATGTTTGGATACTGTGACATAGCACCTGTTGCCACAGAGTAGCTCTGTGTTGTTAAAATGTTTTCTATGTTATAAAATGCAAAGCAAATGCCACCACTCCAGACCAGTTAGGAAAAGAACACAGTGCCAAATTTTGCTTTTTCAGATTGTTTTAATTTACTGTTTTGTTGCTTTGAAATGTAGTACAAAATGACACAGCTTCACTTGTCTCCACCCCCATATATCACTGCTTCAGTCAGAGAACTACAGTATTTCAGAATTGCAGTTATTGCGTGTTCTGCCTGATAAAATGTGAAAAATATCACAGTTCCAGTCAGAGAAGTATTGCTGTGAAAAATGTCACAGTTGCAGTCAAGAAGTATTGCAGTACTAAATTTCCATACTAAATGTTGCTATCTGCAGTTATTTTAAAATCAAGCAAATAATCCAAAACAGGAGTCCAGGCACCTCAAAGCTGGAAATAATCCAATAATCCAAGTTATAGTTTAAAAACCTTTTTTATTTCGATAATCATTTTTATTGTTTTTCAAAACCATAATACAATTCACACACTATTTACATTATGTACAAAATTGCTTCCAATGTTTAGTTCCATTTCAGATATCCACATCATACATTAACAATAGATATCGTATTAATCAAGTAAAGGAAAACAAAAAAAATAAAAACGAAAACATCTACCAGCGAAAATTAAAAACAAACTCAAGCCAACAATCTGTATTGTTTCTACATCTTCTATCCAATCTAAGATTGTGTTTGTTCACTTACTGTATGTCCTAAAAGAAAGTGGATAGGAACCTCTAAGCCAATATAATGTTAAAGATTTGCTCCCAAATTTTTATACTATTTATACTTTTCTTGTTGTTACTAATTAATAATTTATGCGCTAAAATATGCTTGATTGCTAACAGCCTGAATTTTTGCCACGATGTCTGTGCTGGGTTCAACCAATTTGTGGCTATATATAATTTCATTAATAAACTGATATTCATAATTACGATCCTCTTTGATTTGTCTAAATTCTCCGTGGGATGTGTAGAATCAAAAATTCCCAGGTGAGTGTTGAGTTTTGGTAACCCATTTTTTGTAACTGCAATTTTAATGAGTTCCACAATTTATAAATGCACTTGCAACTCCAGAACATGTGTAGCAGGTTCGCTGTCTGATCTAAACACTGTGGACATTTAGGTGAATTTTTTGAATCAAATTTATGAAGAGTGAGATGGGATAGTTTAAAAACCTTTTAATGTGAGCGCGTTTGTTCACATAAGTAAAATGAACTTCAGACAAATAAAAGGCATTCAAAAGAACATTTAAATACATTTCCTGATTCATGACATCACAAACCCACCCTAAAAAGGCATGTGATTATCAAGTCATATGATCAAAAAATTTACAGGATTCATTCACAAACATATTATTATTCTTATTTGATGTAAAAAGTGTGTGTGTGTGTGTGTGTGTGTGTGTGTGTGTGTATGTATATATATATATATATATATATATATATATATATATATATATATATATATCTATAAAGAGATGAGGAAAGTAGACATGAGTATAAGGAGATGAGGTGCATGGCAAAGAGAGAGGTGGCGAAAGCTAAGGATAAGTCGTATGGAGAGTTGTATGAGAGATTGGACACTAAAGAGGGAGAAAAGGACCTGTACCGATTGGCTAGACAGAGGGACAGAGCTGGGAAAGATGTGCAGCAATTAAGGGTGATAAAGGATAGTGAGGGAAAGGTACTCACAAGAGAGGAGAGTGTGTTGAGTAGATGGAAAGAGTATTTTGAGAGGCTGATGAATGAAGAGAATGAGAGAGAGAGAAGGTTGGATGATGTGGAGATAGTGAATCAGGAAGTGAAACAGATAAGCAAGGAGGAAATAAGGACAGCTATAAAGAGGATGAAGAATGGAAAGGCTGTTGGCCCAGATGACATCCCAGTGGAAGCATGGAGGTGCTTAGGAGAAATGGCAGTGGAATTTTTAATTAGATTGTTTAATGACATTTTGGAAAGTCAGAGGATGCCTGAGGAGTGGAGAAAAAGTGTTTTGGTACCTATCTTTTAGAATAAGGGTGATATGCAGAGCTGCAGTAACTACAGAGGGATAAAATTGATCAGTCACAGCTTGAAGTTATGGGAGAGAGTAGTAGAAGCTAGGTTAAGAAGGGAGGTGATGATTAGTGATCAGCAGTATGGTTTCATGCCAGGAAAGAGCACTACAGATGCGATGTTTGCTCCGAGAGTGTTATTGGAGAAATACAGAGAAGGTCAGAAGGAGTTGCATTGTGTCTTTGTAGATGTGGAGAAAGCATATGACAGGGTGCCTAGAGAAGAGTTGTGGTATTGTATGAGGAAGTCGGGAGTGGCACAGAAGTATGTAAGTGTGGTACAGGATATGTACGAGGGTAGTGTGACAGTGGTGAGGACTGCAGTGGGAGTGACAGATCCGTTTAAGGTGGAGGTGGGATTACATCAAGGATCAGCTCTGAGTCCTTTCTTATTTGCAGTGGTGTTGGACAGGTTGACAGATGAGATCAGACAGGAGGCCCAGTGGACTATGATGTTTGCAGATGACATTGTGATCTGTAGTGAGAGTAGGAATCGGGTTGAGACTCTGGAGAGGTGGAGATATGCTCTAGATAGCAGAGGAATGAAGGTCAGCAGGGCTAAGACAGAATATATGTGTAAATGAGAGGGAGGGTAGAGTAATGGTGAGGATGCAGGGAGTAGAGTTGGTAAAAGTGGACGAGTTTAAGTACTTGGGATCAACAGTTCAGAGTAATGGTGAATGTGGAAGAGAGGTAAAGAAGAGAGTACAGGCAGGGTGGAATGGGTGGAGAAGAGTGTCAGGAGTGATTTGTGACAGACTGGTACCAGTAAGAGTGAAAGGGAAGGTCAACAAGACAGTAGTGAGACCAGCTATGTTATGAGTTGGAGACGGTGGCATTGACAAAAAGGCAGGAGTCAGAGCTGGATGTGGCAGAGTTAAAGATGTTAAGATTTGCACTTGATGTGACTAGGATGGATAGGATTAGGAATCAGTATATTAGAGGGTCAGCTCATGTTGGACAGTTTGGAGACAAAGCAAGAGAGACAAGATTGCGTTGGTTTGGACATGTGCTGAGGAGGGATGATGGGTATATTGGGAAAAAGATGCTAAGGATGGAGCTGCCAGGTAAGAGGAAGGTGGGTATATTGGGAAAAAGATGCTAAGGATGGAGCTGCCAGGTAAGAGGAAGGCCTAAGATAAGGTTTGTGGACGTGGTGAGAGAGGACATGCAGGCGGTTGGTGTGACAGAGCAAGATGCAGAGGATAGGAAGAAATGGAAAGAGATGATCCACTGTGGCGACCCCTAACGGGAAAAGCCGAAAGATGATGATGATGATATATGTGTGTGTGTGTGTGTGTGTGTGTGTGTGTGTGTGTGTGTGTGTGTGTGTGTGTGTGTGTGTGTGTTTTGGTGTTCTTATTCCATATTTATCTTAAAAGTGACTTATTTTAAAATACATTTCAAGGAGCAATAATCATTTAGTCCAGGATATGAGTATGCATTCAGCCTTAATTGCCACAAAAGCTCATGCTCCTCTAACCTCAAAGTCCACGGACCCCCTCCTATAGTTGGGTACTATGCTCAATTATTAAATATTTAAACTGGTGACTTGGTTCATTCATTATGTGTCTAGCCAAAGCGTTCGTAGTATTCTGTTTATTTATGCTATATTGCTGTTTGTAAATTATTTGTTTAAAGTGTCTCTCTGTTTTCCCCACATAGAAGCTGCTTTTAATGAATGAACCAAGTCACCAATTTAAATATTTAGTAATTGAGCAAGTAGTTCCCAATTGTCATGAATCAGGAAATGTATTTAAATTTTCTTTTGAATGCCTTTTATTTGTCTGAAGAAGTTCATTTTATTTATGTGAACGAAAGCGCTCACATTAAAAGGTTTTTAAACTATAACTTGGATTATTTCCAGCTTCGAGGTACCTCGATTCCTGTTTTGGATTATTTGCTTGTTTCTTTCTTCTGAGTCTGTTTTGGTGTGTTCAACATGGAACAGGAAGAAAATGGCAGCTCTCCGTCTCTGTTTACCCCACCTGGAGGTATTGAATCGGATACCAGCACTATTAGAAAGTTAACAGCACTGGTAGAACAACAGTTCAACTGGGTGAATGACCTGGCCCGGAGAATTAACACTGATGCTGGCAGCAATGTAAACCCACCACCTGGACTGTCTTTTTTTGGCTCTGGTAGGTCCTCGTTTTCAAATTTACCTAATTTGTCATATTCAAATGTAACTATGGCCTCTACTTCAGTTGCTTTGCTGGAAATGGCAAGAGCAACGGCTGTAGTAGTAATGGTACAATAATGCTAACATGGCAAATGAACTGAACAACGCTGATGCAGGAGCCGTGAATATTATACCTAATTTACAAGAATGGCTCAATGCTCCAGCGTTTTTTTAACGGCTGCAATAACCAACCAAGTGGAAATTTAGAAAACGGTGAGAACAATATTGTAAATAAATTGAAAGACTTTGATTATAACCTTCTGAAATATAGGAGACTTCAGTTGGAAGCAGCTTATTTACAGGAATGTTTGCAAAGGAGGCAAATCCCCAAAGGCTTAAGACAGTGGCGTTACCCTACTGGACTGTTGAAAGATTCTGTTTTTCATCGTGAATTACTGGGTCTGTTTGATAAGCAGGGCTTAGAGTTCTTGGAAATTCTTATAAAGCATTGTTTACAAATGGAACAATTGAAAAATGAACTTAATATAATGGAGATGAACATTAAGTCAGATATCCACTTTGGCTGCTACAAATACGAGTGTAGTCATATATTCTGCAGTATAGACACTGTTATTCAGAAATTGAGGGAATAAGTTAAAAAAGCTTGAAAGGGATTGAAAATAATATTCTACTCTAATAGAAAAGCTTATCCACCCCCTCCCCTCTCACAAACTTGGCGTAACATCAAGCCTACAGGGGCTACTGGGGATAATAGCCCTGTGGACGAGAACCATGAAAATGTACGAGAACAGGGTAATACAACTGAAGTGGGGGATGAAGGGTCGGCTAATTGGAATGGCAGATTGAGGGGTCGAGAAGTACAATCTAACTCAAATCAACCATCTCAGGTTCAGGGTTTTCCCAATGGCCAAGGTTGACAACAAACCCGACATCAATCGAGGAAGAATCAACGATCAAAAAAACAAACTCGGAGGAGGAGATCATTTTCCAAGTAGATGCAACCAGTAGTAAGGATGGTAGTGGAGGGGTCACCATTTATACCAACAAAGAGGGTGACTTTTTAAAATCTATAACTTTACCACAAAACATGTGAAATCAGAATTAATAGAGGTACTAGCTCATGGGCTTTCCTTTGTACCCACAAAAAGAGCAGATATTTCCAGGACTCTTATTGACTTTGAAAGTATATTTACGTAAATTAAATGTGCACCTTTTGTTGGGTAGTAAATCTTTGACTAGAAGCGATCATAGAATTTCTAACTTGTTTATCCCCCTATCGCATGCTACTTTAGGGATTTTCGAGAAGCTATGTGAAATGGACTTTAGGGATGTTTTGGTTAGAACAAGTTATAAACAACACAAATTCAACCTATATCCCTCTCGAATACAAGATCTTGTCGAATTGAAATTGTTTAATGTACGTGTGATGCGACTCAATAAGGGTGGGGGTCTGATTTTCATGGAGGAAAGTGATTACACCTTGAGGATGCTAACTATGTTAGACAGCGAAGTATATGAAAAAGTTTCTGTAAATGAAGTAAATAGGGCCTTCTTGAAAATTAGGAACACCATAAATGACATGTTTCTGGAAGGCAAGATTAGTCTTGACATTAGTAACTATTTGACAGTGGCTACCCCTTTGACACCTGTAATATTCGGAATCCTGAAAATCCATAGAAATTTAGAAGACCCCCCCCCCCCCCACTGAGACCCATAGTGGATGGTAGAAACAGCATTACAGATGCCAGTGCTAAACTGATGGACAGAATGCTAAAGAAGTATCTTGTCACCGAATCTCAAATTTGCAAGGATTCTTATTTTTTTTACAGACATATTGAATGAAGTTGAGTATAATATTAGTGTAGAACTAGTATTTTGCCTTATCCTTGTACGTATTATTAAGCTATGATACGCTCAGACATAGAATGATATTTATTTAATTACAAGAAAGGGGTCATTTTAATGTTCCAATAGCATAGCCATATCTTAGGTTTATAGTAATGTCAACACTGTACTAGCGTTGTTAAGGCTTTCTTAGCTGAACACATTAGGTTCCTAAAACCTGATTTTATGTGTATCATGTTTAACTGACGACTGTTTTTTGTACATAGTCTGTTCTATCTCTGTTTGTTGAATTCTGCACTGTTTGTGCTTGCAAACTGGATGTTTTTAATAATGCATAAGTTAATACCAGTATAATTATAGTACTTATCCCATAATATTTTTTTCTCTCTATCTTACTCAGCTTTTTTCCACTTTATCAGCTGTGTACTCCCCTGCACTCCCGACCAGCTGGCTACCTACGAACTAGAATTATACAAGTAATTAAAGTTAATCTTCACAAACACTCCAACCTCAGCACAGGGAAGAACCTAAACCACCTACTGTGTTGTATTATTTAAGGAAACAAGATAAGCATTGCAAAGTATGAACTATCTGTTCATTACCTCCTGTAATTTCAACTATTTTTTACCCCAGATCATGGTATATGATATCTAAGCTTACTCCAGCCAGGACTACGAGCAGCCTTACTCTACTACTTTGCTCCTTATATTTTAATCCTTAACTTAGGCCCTAGTTTTCTCCCACTTTGCCCATTTTTCGTTTTTCTCATTGAGCTATCTCTGCTGCTATCATAGTGTTCTCCCACTAGATGGCAGCACTTGCCCACTAATCTGCTAGCAGTGTTTTCAACTAGCAGCAAAGTGCTTCTACTAAGTTCGCACATGTTTCTCCCACACTCTACATATCCCAATATCACTGTATTGCCATCTGTATCTTCTCCCCCTTCAGCAACTTATTGTCCCTTACCTTCAGACTACCTACTTGGAATCTCCATTCCACTTTCACTGATTGTCTTCCCAGTCTCTCTCTTGTCCTTGGTCTGCCCCGCTCTGTTCTCCCTGTGGGCTCACTCCGCTCCCCTACCCTACCCCCAATTCCCACACACCCCAGTACACCTAGACTTATACTTCCAAACCACACCCCTTTCTCTCTCACCACCAATCATATCCTTCAACTACTTTAATATCTGACCAAAACCAACTACTTCTCTCTAACTGGATCTATCCTAACTCCTCCCCTTACTAACTACACCTCTACCTCAAATCACTTTAAGATGCAAACACCAGCTTCCCCACCACATATTCAACTACTACTTATTATCACTCTTTTACCTTTCGTAACTGCATCTTACCTACTAACCTTCTATGAATACTCTAATTACTTAACAATTCTACTACCCTAACAAACAAACAAGTATTATACCAGCAACAAACATCTCAAACACATATAAATATTACATCTCTACCTACCTACATACTTCCAAAGTATCACAGATTAACCCATATTAAATACATCCACCTAAAACCTAGAAAACCTTTCTACCATCTTAATGTACTCCATTACCATTGTCCAAAACCTCAACTACTTACCGGTGGTGACATCCATCCCAACCCTGGCCCAAAACACTCTGATAATATTGAACTCCAAAGCCTCAGTCACTCAAATCTTATCCCACCTAGACTTCCTAATTCACTTTCTATAGCTCACCTAAATATACATAGCCTAAATAACAAAGCTGCCTACCTCCATGCTGTCCTGGATGTCCACTCTTTTGACATACTATGTTTGTCAGAAACATGGTTAAAACCTTTAGCTACTGATAATGAAATCTTACCACCTGGTTACAATATCTTAAGAGCAGACCGCAAAATCAAAAAGGGAGGGGGAGTTGATATACTCTTAAAAAAGGGTTACAAATCTCCACACTAGACTTCCATCTAACTCTTCATAATAATGTAGAAATTCTTGCCACCAAACTTCAACTCAACGCTAGTAAATCAATAATCATCATCTGCATCTACCTACCTCCTGGAAATAATACTTGCATCCTTGAAGACACCCTTGCTGGCTTATCTTCATCTTTCCCTCAAGAGACTATAATTCTAGTTGACTTTAATATTGATTGGAAAACCTGCACACATAATCGGTCAACTTCACATATTAACCTACACGGATTTTCACAAATGATCAACTTCCCAACCAGAATTAACAAACCCAATAATAAAGAGAGTATATTAGATTGGATACTCATAAACAATCACCTGGAAGGCTGGAACCCTTCCTGCAGATGTAAGTGACCACTCACTCATTTATATCATTAGGCATAAGACAACTACTCCTAACCCAACCACACTTAGAACAATTAGAACCAATAAAAACTTTAATCCTGACTATTTCCAAAGTGAACTTAGAACATGTGATTGGACACCCATTAAACACCTCCATCTAGACGATGCAGTGAATTACTTTAATTCAAAATTCTTAACAATCCTAGACTATCATGCACCTAAGCGTACTATCAGAACTAAGTCTAAGCCAGCCCCATGGCTCACTAAGGAAACCAGACAGAAAATCTTACTGAGAAACAAATTCTGGGCTC
Organism: Protopterus annectens; assembly: GCF_019279795.1. Lineage (NCBI taxonomy): Eukaryota > Metazoa > Chordata > Ceratodontiformes > Protopteridae > Protopterus > Protopterus annectens. The sequence continues at coordinate 951,804,111 of NC_056747.1, forward strand.
TGTGGAGATCTACTAAGCAACCCGCAGACCAACTTAAATTTAAACAAATGAGAAATGATACAAAAAAAGCCACTCTCTTGGACAAAAAAAACTTTTACTGTCATCTCCAGCAAACAAACCAAAGGAATCAACAAAAATTCTGGGCCAGTATTAACAAACTTCTTCACCCTGGTCACTCCACTACACCACCCCCTACAGGAGCTAACCCCAAAGATCCCAAACAAACGGCAAACGCCTTTAATACCTTCTTCACAGAGGCCATCCAATCACTGGCCAATCCAATAACAACTCAGGACTCTAGTCACCCAAATTCTGTAACAAATTCACTCCCTATATTCCACTGGCAACCAGTCCCAACTCACTTTATCTGTAATCCTCTACAAAAACTTAAACTATCAACCCCATCAGCCGATAAACTACCAGCAGAATATCTCCAAATAGCTGCCAGAGCTATAGCCTATCCAATATCAATCCTGATAAATAGAACCCTACAAGAGGGAAATATTCCTGCCTTCTGGAAAATCTCACACATCATCCCCCTACATAAAGGTGGCAATTCTAACGAATACTTCAACTACCGTCCAATAGCATTACTTTCTCATTTAGCTAAAATAATGGAAAGATGTATCCATAAACAACTACTAGATCACTTACTGCAAAACAATCTACTTGCAAATTGCCAACATGGCTTCAGACCGTTTCATAGTACTACCACTGCTCTTCTATCCTTCTCTGATAGTATCGATCTTAACAAAAATAACAATATCCTCTCCTCAGTACTCTTTATTGACCTTTCCAAAGCTTTTGATATGGTCAACCACCATTTACTTATAAATGTATTAAGATCTCTTTCCCTGAATTCACTGGTTATTCAGTGGTTCCAGTCGTACCTTAACAGACGACAAGCTCTGCTTTGGGACAGTAACCTATCTTCACATCTCCTCGTTACACTAGGTGTCCTTCAGGGCTCAATTCTTGGTCCCCTCCTATTCTCAATTTATATAAATGACCTTCACCTAGCAATTACTCATGCTACCTGTATTCAGTATGCAGATGATTCTACAATCATCTGCTCAGCTAAATCTTCATCTGAACTGCAGTCCTTAACCCAGAAAATGTTTACTATAGTAGAAAACTGGTTTTTACAACGATGCCTCCTCCTGAACCCCAAAAAGACAAAACTATTGCTCTTCACACCCACCCGCAAGTCCAGCCCAGTTAACTTCTCAGTCCTATCCAATAACGGTACCATTATATCTCCAGACCTAACCACTAAACTTCTAGGTATAACAATAGATAATAACCTTACCTATAAAACTCACATTAACAATACTATAAAAACTGTAAACGGGAAACTGGGCTCCCTATATAGGATAAAGCCATTCCTTACTCCACAAGCTAGAACGTCTATTGCCCATACCCATTTAATCTCCACACTCCTCAATGCTTCATCCATATATACAAATCTGACTAAAAACAACCTCAACAAACTGTCAAAATCTTATAATAACATAGCTAGATTTGCCACAGCCTCCTCTTTCAGGACCCACCACTGTCATAATCTGAAACAACTAGGCTGGCTTGAGCTACAAAACCAACTCCATTATAACCAACTTACCATTGCCCATAAAACCCTCTTCCAACCAACTAAAACTCCAATACTATCAAACCTTTTTACCCCATACAAAAACCTTAATACCTTACACTCATCCAATAAATTACTAGTATCCACAAGCATATCCAACAATATCTCTGGTGACTCTCTGTTCTCTAATGCTGTTGGAAAATACTGGAACCAACATCCAAATGAACTGACATCACTGTCCTCTTTAACACTATTTAAACAAAAATTGAAACTTTACCTTAAAACATACTGGTTATGCCCCTGTACAAACCCAGACTAATCATAAATGTCATTGCTATCATCAGCACTGCTGTATTTATTTTTCATTTATTACTTTTTCTCATGGACTAATCCATCCCTTTTCTTACCTATATATATATATATATATCTATATATATATATATATATATATATATATATATATATATAAAATTTTTTCTTCCTTGAAGATAGTTTCTAGCAAATTTATATAATGTTCTGTAATAAATTTTTGTATCCAATGATTGAAATGTTATGTAATAATCTGGTATTACTTTTTGTACGTGCATTTATATGTTAACCATTTTATGTTTATCTTTTTGTTAATCTTTTCAACTGGTGCTTAACTCCCCTGGCCTCTGCTGAAAATGGACATGCATCCAGTTAGACTAGCCCAGTCAACAAATGTAAAATAGAAAATAAAATAAATAAATAAATCAGAATTTGGTTTCCTGATGATAGATGTCAAGGACCTATATACTGCACTACCACAAACTCTGAGTATTAGTTGGGTGAGAGAATTCTTGATGGAGAAAGGTGTTGATGGGGACAAAATGAACCTAATAGAAGACCTACTAGAACTAATTTTGGAAAATAAATTTTTTCCTGTTCAATAAGAACTACTATTTGCAGAAAAGTGGGGTTTTGCAAATACCATCATGGCCTTCTGAGAAAAGAAATTTTTGTATCCCAATGATACATTCAGGAATAATGTGAGATGGTATACACATTTTTCGATGACATGTTTCTATTATAAAAGGTAATGTAGAAACAGTTAACCAATTGTTAGATGAGATGTCAAATATGACATCCTTTCTACAATTTTCATTAAATTTCGGTGAACATGAAATGACCTATCTAAATGTGAATTTGAATAAGGATAATGTAAATAATAGACATGTAGCCCGCATATACAGAACATCCACATATTCTAATGATTTTCTTCGGTTCACCAGTAACCATCCTGTACATCAAAAACGGGCAGTGGTGAAAGGATGAATTCCCTTTTTGGCAACGAATGTCAAAACTTGAGAAACGTGTGGGGTTACCCACCTAGTTTTTTTGGATGACATCAAGGTTGAAGTGGAAAGGAAGAGAATGACAGGCCATTTTTAACCCATTTTAAATAGGAATGTACTGGAATGTAATGGGGAGATGGTGAGTACCATAATAGACATGAATCCTAGGATAGAAAATTAATTTAATGTTAGTTTTATAACAACTTTTTCTAGGGATGCAGGTGCCCTCAGGAACATTTTAATTAAAAACTGGGCCCTTATAAAAGAAGATGCTACCCTTAGGACCAAATTAATGGATAAACCTAAAGTTACATATAGAAGGGGGCCCAACATTAAATCTAAATCTATTCTGGAAAGGAATGTAAAACCTTATATACCCAACAAAGTTATGAAGAAATGTGATAATGCCCCTGTTGTAAATTTATACAGTTAACATCCAACATTCACTGTGCTGTGTGAACAATATGAGGTGCAGGGGAGATTTGACTGCAACACAAAAGGGGTAGTCTACCTTGCACAGTGCCAGGCAGCTGCCTGCTTCTATGTGGGGAAAAGAGAAAGATACTTTAAACAACGAATTTATGAACATCAGTATAGCATAAATAAACATAATGCTATGAACGCTTTGGCTAGACACAGTGAATGCACCAAGTCACCAGTTTAAATATTTAGTAATTGAGCAAGAAGTACCAAACTATAGGGGGGGTCCGTGGACTTTGAGGTTAGAGGAGCATGAGCTTTTGTGGCAATTAAGGCTCAGTGCACACTCCTATCCTGGACTAAATGATTATTGCTCCTTGAAATGTATTTTAAAATTAAAGTCACTTTTAAGATAAATATGGAATAAGAACAAAATTTATGGTGTTTGTTCCTGTTTATATGTTGATATATTAACATATATATATATACATATATATATATATATATATATATACACACATATATATATATATATATATATATATATCACACACACACACACACACACATATATATATATATATATACACACACATATATATGTATATATATATATATATATATATATATATATATATATATATATATATATATATATATGTATATATACTCACACACATTTTTTACATCAAATAAGAATATGTTTGAATGAATTGTGAATTATTTGATCTTATGACTTTATAACCACATGACTTTTTAGGGTGGGTTTGTAATGTCATGAATCGGAAATGTATTTAAATGTTCTTTTGAATGGCTTTTATTTGTCTGAAGAAGTTCATTTTATTTATGTGATTGAAAGCGCTCACATTAAAAGGTTTTTAAACTATAACTTGGATTATATTGGATTTTTTCCAGCTTCGATGTGCCTGGATTCCTGTTTTGGATTATTTGCTTGTGTTTCTTTCTTCTGAGTTATTTTAAAATGCACGCATGCAGACCTGCAGTCATATACACGTATTCAGTGATTATTTCTAGTAGAATTGTTCAAATATTGTACTTTGTCTATTTAATACAAAGAGTGCTGCTTTCTAAAAAAAAGTTTAAAATTATAAACACAGAGAAGCTGTAAATGCAGTAAAAAAATTACAATTATTTAAAAAAAGTCACAAGCACAAAGGCTGTTTTAAGTGCAGTAATACCTTCCAAGGTAGGCATGTAGGGAACTATGTACCTTGTACATTGGGTTTCACTACATCTAGTGGTGCAGTCTGTTGCTTCTCTCCAAAGCCTATTGTGTTGGGTGTTAGTAGTCACTTGTGTGACGTGTTGTTTCTTTTGTGAATGTGTTCTGCCTGATGCCCTTTTCCTCATTTGCTTCTAGATATTCTGAAATAAGTTTCTTTTTTAAAGATTCCATTAATTTCCACACAACTGAGCTTGCAGTGACACTTTTTTTTTCCCAGCTCTGTTTTGCAAAGAGACATGCTTTCTTTCCAGTGTTGGAGGAATTAGGCTGACCTTTTTTGATTTATTAAAAATATTGTATTATTACTATTTCTGTTTTGCAGTGGGAGACATGCTTGCCTTCCAGTTTTTGTGGAATCTTGCTGATCTCCTTTGATTTATTAAAAAGGTCATATTACTACCATTAACTAACCATTATTTGACCATTGAAAATTGCTAAGCTGCAATGAAAAATGTTTGTGATGAAGCAATGCTTTTTTTAACATTGCTGCCATAGAATATATTGGAAATCTGGGTTTCTTCCTACTTTATTTTGCTTTTGCTGCTTGTTCTTAAAAGTATTCAATTCCATTTATTCTGCTGGATTTTTTACTGCCTCTTAGTAGCCTGATTGATTTGTAGCTGTTAATCTAAGCCTTTTGGTTTAAGCAGTTGGGCTTCAGGCCAGTTGTTTTACATTAGGAAGGTTTGTGGTCTACACTCTTGTGGCAGGAGAGGTAGCTTATATCCTTTTAAGTTGGGATTTGCTGATTGAAGGCTTAGTGTGTCTGTTCTTCTAAAAGTGTCTTAGTTCTGTTTTAAGCACTTGGGCTTCATGCCAGTTATTTTACATTAAGAAGGTTTGTGGTCTGCACTGTTGTGGGAGCAGAGGGTAGATTCTGCCCTTCTGAGCTGGGAATTGCTGGTTGAAGGCTTATTCTTCTCTTTCGGCTGTTCCCTTTTGGGGTCGCCACAGCTGATCATCTGTTTCCATTTCTTCCTCTCCTCTGCATCTTGCTCTGGTCACAACAACCACCTGCATGTCCTCTCCCACCACATCTGTAAACCTTATTTTAGGCCTTCCTCTTTTTTCCTCTTACCTGGCAGCTTCATCCTTAGCATCCTTTTCCTAATATACCCAACATCCCTCCTCAGCACATGTCCAAATCAACACAGTCTCTCCTCTCTGGCTTTGTCACCAAACCGTCCAACCTGACCCGACCCTCTAATATATTCATTCCTAATTCTGTCCACCCTCGTCACTCCCAGTGCACATCTTAACATCTTTAACTCTGCCACAATCCAGCTCTGACTCCTGCCTTTTTGTCAATGCCACCATCTCCAACCCATATAACATAGCTGGTCTGACTACCCTCTTGTAGACCTTCCCTTTCACTCTTACTGGTACCAGTCTGTCACAAATCACTCCTGACACTCTTCTCCACCCATTTCCCCCTAGCCTGTACTCTCTTCCTCACCTCTTTCCACACACACCATTACTCTGAATTGTTGATTCTAAGTACTTAAACTCATCCACCTTCGCCAGCTCTACTCCCTGCATCCTCACCATTCCTCTCATTCAGACACATATATTCTGTCTTAGTTCTACTGACCTTCATTCCTCTCCTCTCTAGAGCATATCACCACCTCTCCAGGGTCCCGTCAACCTGGTCCCTACTCTCACTATAGATCACAATGTCCTCTGCAAACATCATAGTCCATGAGGCCTCCTGTCTGATCTCCCCTGTCAACCTGTCCATCACCTATGCAAGTAAGAAAGGGCTTAGAGCTGATCCTTCATGTAATCCCACCTCCACCTTAAAATCGTCTGTCACTCCCACCGCAAACCTCATCACTGTCACACTACCCTCGTACATATCCTGTACCACTCTTGCATACTTCTCTGCCACTCCCAAATTCCTCGTACAATACCACAACTCCTAGGCACCCTGTCATATGCTTTCTCTAAGTCCACAAAGACACAATGTAACTTCTTCTGACCTTCCCTATATTTCTCCATCAACACTCTCAGAGCAAACATTGCATCTGTAGTGCACTTTCCCGGCATGAAACCATACTGCTGCTCACTAATCATCATCTCCCTTCTTAACCTAGCTTCCACTACTCTCTCATAACTTCAAGCTGTGACTGATCAGTTTTATCCCTCTGTAATTACTACAGTTCTGCACATCACCCTTATTCTTAAAGATAGGTACCAAAACACTTTTTCTCCACTCCTTAGTCATCCTCTGACTTTCCAAGATTTCATTAAACAATCTGGTTAAAAACTCCACTGACATTTTTCTTAAGCACCTCCATGCTTCCACTGGTATATCATCTGGGTCAACAGCCTTTCCATTCTTCATTCTCTTCATAGCTGTCCTTACTTCCTCCTTGCTAATCTGTTTCACTTCCCGATTCATTATCCCCACATTATCCAACCTTCTCTCTCTCATTTTCTTCATTTATCAGCTCCTCAAAGTACTCTTTCCATCTGCTCAATGCACTTTCCTCGCTTGTGAGTATATTTCCCTTACTATCCTTTATCACCCTTACCTTACTGTGCCTGCTTATTTGAACTGTTTCTTTCTGAAATCGGTGCACTTTATTTGCTGTAGCATAGACTAGATTTAGACCTGCTGAATCTAGCTCTGCTTAAATAACTTGAGCACTAAACCAGGCCATCTTTTGTAGAAGAGGGTTTCCCTGCACCCCAGTGGCAGGAGTGTTCAGTTAGAACTTGTCTGAAGGTTGCTGAACAGGGCTCAGTTTCGAGTTTTTTATTGGTTAATTGGTTAATTTGTTTAAATCAGTTGGTTCTTGATTGCTACTGTTATATTTAAGTGTGTATTTATTCTTCTGTGTTAAGTCAACCTAAACAGAGTTTAGATATCTTTAGCATAGTCTGGTTATAGGTTTTGATGTATCCAGATCTGTTTGTGTGATCCCGAGTTTCCTGATATGCCATCTTGTGCTGGCTAGGGCCTGTCTGCACTTAGTGGGAGTAAGTGAACTGGTTAGATTTGGTCTGGCATAGGGTGTTTAGCTAAGAGCTCAGGGACAAGGGTTGACTGGTCAGTTCCAGTGTCTCTATTTTACTTTTGTTTTTAATGTATTTAAACCTCACGTTTGCTTGGGTTTGTGCTTGTTTAGACCCCGTGCACCACCTCTGGGTTGTTTTAACCCCTTGCGAGGTATCTCCGCTCCATTTTTTCCCATACCGGCACTCCTGTGTGAGGCCCTCTCTTGCAGCCACTGTATTGATCTTATCCAGCCCTACTCGCACCTCTAGGTACTCTTCTTAGCACCCACTCTACTATCCCTGACATCACTTCCACAGGTTCTGACAACCATAGACGGACAATTTCCTATGGTTTCTCCCGCTAGTCTGGTTGATATGACATCCTGAGACAGTGCAGCAACACCTTCATGTACATGGACAACCCTCTTCTACTACCACCTAAGAATGCAATATATGAGAAATGCAATAATCCTTGTCTCGGTCATAAGCCAGTAGATCTGGCACTGAGAAGGTTGTCTGGGCAAACACTACAAACACCATACCTCTAACACCACCCTCACCTGTACAACACACTCCTAAATATGCAGAGGGTCTCAACAAAAACATATCTAAACAAAAGAGACCTCTGTAGCAAAAACACACATGCACATCACAACCCACAGCACCAAGCACCACACATAGTACACACACCTGTGTCTCACAGCTGTAAGGTCCAGTCACAAACCCAACATACTAGTCATAGGAGACTATTGTGAGACACACAGATATGCCCCTCACCAGTCTAGACAAGGAGAAAGTCCCGGTTGCTTGTCGGGTGCTAGAATCTGCCTTATCATGCACTCAAGTCTCTTAACAACAGGAACTGATATGACTCTGTCTTAGTCCATGTTGGTGTGAATGACTTAAGACTTACCTCTCTGGACTATATAAAGAGAGATGTGATTGAGCTCACCGAGAATGTGATATGTGTTCCAGACAGGTGTGTACCTAGCCTTAAGCAGCATCCTACCGCCACCCAGAATAATGCCTCAATACAAACAGAAAATGATTGACTTTAACAATTGGCTTAGTTTCTGGTGTCATTTTAAAGGGGTCCAGTACTTGACAGCCTGGGAGGACATGATTGACAGAACACTACGCTTTGCCAGAGATGGCCTTCATTTGTCTCCCCTGGGTTTCAGGCTTCCAGCAAAGGCTTTTGCCTCCCCATAGTGTCTTTTTTAGGCAAAGTCAGGAGCACAAAATTACCAACATGAAAATTTTTTCTAAACAAAATTTAAAGGTCAGGTCATGCTGCTAAACATTAGGAGTCTTAGCATGACACTGCACTCATTTCAAGAATTCCTCGCCCTGGAGGATGCTGACATTTGTGCAGTCACTGAAACCTGGTTTAAAGCAGCGACGAGCGCCTCAGCCTTACCATGTTACTCATCTTACGATATTTTCAGACCCCAGATGGAGGGCTACAAAGCCAAAGGAGGTGGCGTTTCAGTATTTATCAAAGACATACACATCTCCAGGTTGGTCAAACAATATGACGCACAAGAGAGACTCCAGGTGCAGTTAACTGTTGACAAAACACCTATTCAAATCATAGCTACCTACATACCACCAGTCATGACTCGGGACACCCACTCCACCTATCTGGACTTGCTTGAATCCGTCAAGATTCAACCCTCTACCCTGATCCTGGGTGACTAACTACCCAGCCGTAGAGTGGAAGACCTATTCTAGCCCAAAGATTCCTCAATGCTCACAGTGGCATTGATGATCAGCTGCTGGTCGACACCCAATCATTGGTGAAAATGTCCCGGGCCTGGTACTAACCAACATGAGTAGCCACTGTAGTACCCCTACAGTTTTATCCAAGCATAAAACAGTCACATCTCCCCTGTCCCCCCCCCCCCCAATCAGGGTCAAACAAAAAAACTTTTCCAAAGCTGACTACAATCTCCTGAGAGCAGGTATAAGTAGCTTCACAGCCACCATCCCTTCAGTTAGAACTAGCACTGATATCCAAGCCTACACCAAAAAACTATAGGAGCACTTACTTAGCTGCATGGACTCAGCAATAACTGACAGTACAAAATCATCTTCCTCCAAGGAAAAGTAAACCTGTCTGGTGGACAGCAACAATAAACAAACTCTAATAAAAGGAAGAAAAAAAAATTGCTGTCTAAGACGAAGAAGGAGCAGGTGGCAAGGTGGAATCAATCTCTCCTTTGTCTGAACAAGTAAATAAGGTCACTGGTGAAATTCTCTAAGGCTAACTTTGAGTCCAAATTGGCCCCATCCACTAAGGACAATCACAAGGCCTGCTTCACATTATGTACACAGTCTTAAAGGTAACACCCAAATATGCTCTGAACTGGTGGTCAAGAACACCACATACCAAAAGCTGCAGACATAGCCAACCTGCTGGCATACAGAGTCAATGAAAACTTCACCCCCTGGGGGGCATCAGTAAACCAGGACATCCCCAGCACTTGTCCCCCTTCCTTATCACCAAGCAGCAGGTCTTTTAATGCCCTCTCAAAGGCAAAAAATACAGCCTCCATGGGACCTGACAACATCCCTGACTGCATCCTACATGAATTCAGGCATGAGCTCTCAGCACCATTAGGCACCCCGTTTAACCAAAGCCTGAGCACCGGCTTCATTCTAGGTGAATGCATGACAGCCAGTGTCATCCTTCTATACAAAGTTGGAGAGTCCACTGACACAGGTATCTGTAGGCCCATCAGCCTAACTAGCCTATCTGCAAGGCCATGAAATGCATTATTATGGACCTTATCCACAAGGACATTGGCAACATCCAAACGCTTGACCTCACACAGTTTGACTTTGTCAAAGGGAGAACATGACTGTTAAACTTGGTCAACTTCTTTGAAACCGTCACCAAAGCCATGGATGAGGGGAAGACACTGCACACATCCTACCTTGACCTAGCCAAAGCCTTCAACAGTATTCCCCACTTGGGCATAATAGATAAAATCTCCCAGCTAGGCATCAACCCATGTGTTACCAGATGGGTAGCTAACTGGCTTACTGATAGAACCCACTCAGTCAAAATAGGGGAAGCCACTTCTAGTAGTAGACCTGTAACGAGTGGCATACTCCAAGGATTGGTCTTGGGGCATCTACTGTTTTGTATATACTTTTTCTGAGGTGCAAGCCAAAACCAGTGGTCTGCGGCTGACCAGGTTTGCAGATGACTGCAAGCTGGGTGCTGTCTTAAATTCCCCTAGTGATGTAAACATCCTCCAAGAGGGCCTTACCCAAACTAATGACTGGTGTCAGAAGCATGGCCTCAAACAGAATGCCAAAAAATGCATCATTATCCCCTTTGGGGAAAATGGCGTCCACACTAATCACATTAATAACAATGTACTAAGCATGGAGTCAGTCTTGAGGGACTTGGGCACCCAGGTTGATAGCCTGACTTTTGATCACCACGTTGCCTCCGTAGTACAGAAGGCTTTCTACATGGCCCTCTCATAAGTAAGGGTATCTCATCCAGGAACAAGGAGATAATAACATCCCTGTACTTCTCCCTCATCAGACCCTTTAGTGAGTACAGTGCCCCCTTTGGCATGTACCTTGCTAAGCACATGCAGCAGCTGGAGAGACCACAGAGGTTCCTGACCTGGAAAATCCAGGGTCTCAAACACCTATCCTATTTAGCCCTATTCCTCTGCTCAGTCTCATACAGACTGCTCAGAGGTGACCTGTCTGTGGCATGCAAGGCCATCTCAGACCCAGCCTTGATGGAGTTGCTGCATATCTGTAAGTCAAACTCCACTCACACAACTTGCACGCAAGGCCTCTGACACTAATAGAACGTGTTGGTGGGATAGATTTGTGTCCCAAAGACTTTCCATCTGTAGAGTAGACTCCCTGTCTATGTCGAGCAGAGTATCTCGATAGCCCTCTTTAAGAGGAACCTGGATGACTGGATGGGAAACATGAACTACATCCCTAGGATCCCACCTGTGTCCCTGCTGGACAGGGGAAACAGGTGCTGACTTTAAGTGTTACACCTGTATTGTATTTTGTGGCCAGTGTTAAATGATTCTGTATAATCCATTGTTTTGCAAGAGTGTGTACCACATTCTTGATTATGTTACATGATGGGTCTATCCCATGTTCTTTTCCCCTGAATTACCCTCTGAAAACATCTCCGAGTACAGTTTAGCAGGTAAACACATATGAAACAAACTTTTGTTGAGGTATATTAATTTTGATAAATAATAAACTTAATTTTAGATCTGTCCTTTTAAATCTGGTAAGGGTAGCATGGTTTAATTTGCTTTAGAGATGCCAGTATTGTTGGTTGATTTTTGTTTTTTAATGTGGTTAAATAGACAATGGTAATGGTTTAAATGTTCCTTGTGGTCTCTCTTTGCTAGTCACAATATTTGTTTTGTTCTAAAGTTTCTGGTTCAAATGGTCTAAGAATATCAAGTGATCACTTAATCCATGTGTTTGCCAGAAGGATAAATAAATGGTTTATGTTAATTTCGTATTTTTGCTCACTGGTGTGAGAAATTATTGAAATATTACAAAGGTTAAAACAATGAGTACCTAGGTGTTATTGGAGAGCACTACCCAAGGCAACATAGATTTGTAGTAGAGCATTATCTGACTAAAAGACAATAAGGGAGAGTATTTAAAGGCAAGGTTTTCCTGCTGGGGGAGGCAGGGTTCTAGTCTTTTTATAACCTTGCAGGCAAGTTGGAGGCAAATCTGTTCTTTTTGGATGGCACAAAGATCATATAAAAGTCTTAATATTTTTGGAGGTATGGAAAACATGAGAAAGGTCTTGGTTAGTTAGAGTGCTGTTTGCACTGGGACAGATGTTATGAATCTGGAGAACAGGAACCCACAGTGGTAGGGTAATATTGACAGCAAAGGAGGTACCTGGTAATGGTGGCATGCAGTAGTTGTGGCCAAGCTCAAGGAATATGGCAAAGTTTATGGGGAGAGGGAGGTATTTAATCGGAACATGGAGCTCTGATCAATCTCTTTGTGCTTAGTGGCAGCTTTGGGCACACTAGCAGGTAATTATAGCATTGAGTGAGGTGTATGTGACCATGTATTTCTACTATTTTGTTATGTACCTAAGCAAGTGTTACCTGAATGATTTGTTGCATTTTTCTGTGTTTCCTTTTCCAAGCAGTTCTCTGCAGGTTGCCTCTTGCTGCCTGTGGAGGGTAGTTTTATCAAAATCTTTATTGTCCCTGCAGGTGTTCAAGTACATGACTGGACTGAAATTGAAGTAAGAATGTTTGCCTAGAAGCAGCTATGTGCAAGACATCTTTTAGTTGTAACCACAGCAAAGCACCTGCTTTGCAATGTCCTCGGCAACTTGGACTTCTTTTTAGAATTGTCCTGCAAGTTTTCTGACCCACAGCAGTCAGATGTTTTGGAAATTATCAGCTCCTTGACTTGACTGAGCTTGTTGCTTCATGGGTCCTCCATTTGTAGTTCTACAGTTCGCTAAACGTTATTGTGCGGTATGCATTATCTCCTTTGGTTCATCCATCCTGACTACCCCAGGTGTCCTGTGACCCAGGAGGAGCATTGCTACAAAACATGTCTTTTTGTAGTCACACCAGTACACTTGCTGTATGGTAGCCTCAGTGTTTTAGAGTACCTGTCCTTTTAGGCTGCCCATATCTATCCTTGCTCTGTAGGTCGGCTGACACACTTAGTCTCGCTACCAAAGAATTGGCTACATCTTTAGTGTAACATGCTACAGCTCTTTGATTATTCCTCCTGCCTACCTTAACTGTCCTCCCACCCAAGAGTTGTTCCCTTTACAATACCCCTTCTCCACCTTTCTGTAGGCTATATGTCGGTTACATTTTCTGTAGAATATTGTCCCCTTCATTATTTTTCATTTCAGCACCTCTGCTTTAACTCCATATTCCTTGCTCTAATCGGTGATATTCGTGCTGTGTGTCTGAACTGTCTTCTGAACTTCTGTCTTTGAAAGAAAAATGTCTATTAATCAAATAACAATCTTGAACATCACACAGAAAAAAATTACTGCACAACATTGGTCCTTAGCCAGTGTTGTGATATTTACACCATGTCATAACTACACATTACGTACATCATGGTAATATCATGGTCCTTCTCATATGTATGTATGTGTTTGTACTATGTCATCAGTAATTTCACGGTTTCCTTGTTTGGCCTTCTTCATAATGTACCTCATTAAACTCCTTTTCATTTTTTACGACACAAACATATTCATGTTAAAACTCTACTATGTTAGTTACAGGGATACTCGCTATTAAAGGTTATATCTGCACCTTGTACATTGTCAAGCTGTTTGATATAATGGTGCTTATAAACCTGTCATTATAAAACACTTGTTCCGTCATTACAGCATCACCATATTATTTCATTCAACATTTAAAAAAAAAAGTCCTGTAATAGTTCATCCCAGCATGATCAGCAACAGAGAGTACTAGACTGCATATTTATGAAGTAACACTCTGCTTCTGTCATCCATCCGTCCTTTTTCTGATAACTTCCCTTATCCTTCACAGGAAGCTGGAGCCTATCCAGCAACCAGTGGATTCAAGGCTTAGATCAGCACCCTGTTCACAGTGCGCTTCAAAGCTGGAGCCTATCCCAGCAGTCCGTGGATTCGAGGCTTACAGTGCGCTTCCGTTTCAGAAT